>NW_008349240.1:0-7071 GCF_000622305.1 Nannospalax galili
ATTTGGGATGCAATGCGCTTCCTGAAGATATGTATCTTTGTCTTAGACTTCTAAAAGGCACACAATCCCAATTCCTTCCAGAAAATAACCAGTTTGTGTGTGTGCATCCTACCTGACTAAATCCTAAACCTGGTTGCAGGCCAAAGGCCTGCTTCTGGCACCTCCCTGGCAGAGCGCACTGAACCCTCCTTCCCACCTCAACAGACACCTACTGCAGGCCTCCTCATCCTTAGCTTTTGTGTTTTTGGACTTCTGTTCATCCATTTTAGTCAGGAGCTCCTGTACATAGATGATCAGGTATGAGGAAAACATGTCGAGATTCACAAAGTGCATCAGCTGGTAGAGTCTTGCCAGGACTAATTTCTGATAAAAATTATCTGGAATCCCCAATCCCAGGATTTACATTATGGCCCTAAGGCAGGTGGACAAAGAATACAGTTAGAAGCCTGCCCGCTCTCTGCCTTTGCTGCAAAGCTTCCATGTAGTCAAGGCAAAGTTTTTCCAGTCCATGGACATTGGACATGGTGGGAAGTAATTTTGGGGCCATATGTACATACCCCTCTCTTGACTGAAAGTCCGCTCACTTCTTCTCCAGCATTTCCACCTCACTGTCCAGCTGGAAAGGTCCATGACCCTAAGGCCCTCTGTCAAGCACCGTTAGGAGTACAAGCTCTGGCTGGACTGGGATGGTTTAGTCTGTGCTGCTACCTTTGATCTAAACTGAGGGGCTGGGAAGGAGCCTACTGAAACAAAGGATTCAGGGGTCTTTATGTCATGATTGAACTCAAATTGCTGCCTTCTGGGTTTCTCAGTTGGCACAGTGCTGCTTGATATGCCCCTGAGGGTCCTTATAATTATCCCCTATGCACCAGATTGGGTATAAAACCCTCTTTGTAACTGGGAGAAAAACTACCCAAAATGCCTGGAAAATGAGGGCCTTGACACAGTGCTTCATAGGGGAGAATAAATGTCATAAACTGGGGTTTCCTATTCCTGGCCAGGCAACATTGAAAGACCTGGCCTCCACACTGCCAGGTTGAAATCACACTTGGTCCTGACAATAGCCTATGAGAAGAAAGTGCCTTAGAGAAGTGTGGAGCTATCCTACAAACCAGTTGTAGAGCCCTGAGCTCACCCTCCTTTACATTACAAAGTCCAACGCCTGCCAGGAGGTGGTGAACATCTGGAAGATGATAAGGAATGTAGAGACAAACAGGTAGTCCCCCGCTGCCTGGTTCTATGTTGAAAAGTAGAAAAATAAGTTGCAAGGGTATATCTCAGTGGTAAAGCAAGTATGTACAAGGCTCTAGATTCAACCCTCAGCACCACCATGCCTGCAAAAAAGTGTCCAAAGGGCCCAATGCTTAGGGAGCATGGCTGTGATAAGGAAACAGAAAGAGTCGGCCTGGGCCTGACTGTGGACTTACTTGGAATCCCAGACACCAGCTTCAAGGGCCTCAGTACACGTACTGCTCTTAGGGTTTGCAGGTCAAAGTCAGTTCCTGCTGTGGCAAGAATCCTGGCAAGAAAAATGGCAACAGAAGTAAGCGTTTCCAAAATGAACCTGGGAATAACATTCTCATCCCACCACCCGTGTCCTTTCTCTCAAGAGCAGCAACACATTTGTGCCTGTGCACCCTCCAAATTCTGAAGTCTGCACAAAAATGCTGACAAGGATTTTATCTGCATGCTGTCCCTCCAGTTCAAGGACATTATCTGAGTGGACACTCGGCATTGACCTGGCAGTGAATCTTCCTCCACCTGAGTCCAAGCCTGAACCATATTCCCAAACAAATCCTAACTGCACTATACACTGCTTCATGAAAGGTAACAGTGTGTGGGAACAGAGGTAGAATGGACCCTGAGGGACACCAGAGGAATATCACCCATCAGGCTTCCTTATGTGATCTTGGGAGAATGGGGAATGGAAGGTTAGAAGATTGAATAGAGGGTTCAGAGACTCAGGAGAACATCATGAAGTGATGTCAGCAACTTATGTGATCTCAGGAGAATGGGGAATGGAAGGTTAGAAGATTGAAGAGAGGGTTCAGAGACTCAGGAAAACATCATGAAATGATGTCAGCAACGAGGCTACTGTTGCCTATTGCTCTGACTAGAGTGACTAGTCATAAAAAAGTGATGTATTTGTGGAACACAAAAATCCATAACACACTATCAGCAGGAGAGTAAGGCACCTGCACTGTTTCCCCTACTCAAGACCATCTTGGAACCAAGATGAACTTCTTAAAGTGAAAAGGCAAGCTGGAGGTCCCCACTGCTGCTATAGGTGAAGACTCCCACACCCTCACACGTCCTGTACATAGAGTACACATGGTGTTACTGCCAAAGGTAGTAGTGCATTCTGTACACACTCTATGTCACCCAGTGACCTAAACTGACACACCTCCAGCTTGAAATTCAGTGCCTCCCACCCTGGGGTAGCTGCCATGGTGATTCTCCATGGTGAGATTATAACTTCGATTCATCATGCTCACAGAGATAGCTGCAACATCATAATCCAAAAGCTGCTCAGAGCCTTGACTCAGCAGAAAGACTGAGACCTGGTGTCCAAACTCATATAGCACCCACCTCACAGAGACCAAACCATCTTGCAGAGATAGCAAGCTGGCTCAATTGGTGGCCCAGGACACCCACATGCAGCAGCACCTGACCTGACAGATGGAAGGCAGTGACCTTACTCCTACCTCCAAACATGTAGCTATGTGGCCCACACAATCAAGCCTAGCCCATCAGTCACCCAGATAGCATTCCTACAAAACACAGAGCCCCTGGTGCACAGTCAGCCCATAGCAATCTCATATATGCATGCCCAGCCCAACATCCAAATAGACAGGCAACAACTCTTTTGCTTCTAGTAATCCCACATCATGACAGACATGAACACCCTCAAGCCAGGGTCACTGATAAAACTATAGACATTGCTGCTAAAAATTATAGGTGAAGGTGCTGGAGCGATGGCTCAGCAGTTAACAACACTGGCTACTCTTGTAGAGGACATGGGTTCAAGTCCCACCTCCTTACCTTGACTCACCCAGCCTCGTTCACCCTCTCACCCCCTGCCCCCCACTGGTCTCTCCTCACCTCCTGAGTCCTGTCCCATTCCTTGTCTTTGTACCCCAGACACCTGGGGAACCACCACTACCGCCTGACCCTTTGCATCCAGACTAACTCAGTTCCTTCTTGGGTACCCAGGGGAGCTCTGGGCCTGGTCCTGCCCTCACCTTCCTCTGCTTCCCTGGGTCTGCACCACCCTCCAGCCTCTGACGCTGGGGCTGAACTTTCCTCTTCCTGCTCCTTTGCATCCAGACCAAACCAGCTCTTCAGTGCAGTCCCCAGGGGCCCTTGGAACCGCTTCCCACCCCTATCTTCCTTTGCATCTATGGGGGTCATGGCCACCAGCTGCCCTAGACCCGCATCTTTCATGGGCCTGGCTCCCAGGCCAGTCCAGCCCTCAAATCCCTGAGGCCAAAATCTTTCCTGGAGGGATCCACACCTTAGGAGAAAGCCTGAGAGCATCTGATCCTCATCTGACTTGGGCATCTGTGGGAAATCCTGAAGACAAAATCAATCTGGCCACTACAATATAAAATCATAAGAGAGAACCGGAAGCTTAGAGGAACCAGATTTTCATGCCCAAAATGTAAACCACAAAGGTACATAAAGTAAAGAAAAAGAAGCAGACCTAAATTTGAAGGCTTGAGACTCACACAAGAATCAGAAACTGTGGGGTCTTAAAGGTCCCACCATGCATTTGTCCGAAAGGAAGTTACTGGGGGCGCGGCCTGGCTTGCTTTGAAGTCTGAAGAATACTTCTGCACTGCTGAGGAGTGCATGATCAACGCATGACCATCCTTAAGATACACCCTCGGGGGGAGGGGGGAGTTTCAGGTGCCTTTATAAGCTTTGTAACACCTGCAATAAATTAGTCTCTGCCTGACTAAGAGTCCCCATTGCATCTGAGTGTCCCTGGATAATGGGGGCGGCGTGGGCTGGTGAACAGTGGGCTTACTCATCCCGAATCCTCACCTCGCTGGGGTTCGCTGGTTCAAACCCCCAGCAACTGTCTTACAGGGATGGGACTCTTAGTGTGCCCAGTGAATGGACCCATATTAAGGGGAATTTGGGGGCACAAATCAGGCTCTATAGGTCATATTATGTGTATAAGACAGCATATAAAACTGGGCAGGGGTGAGGGGAAGGTGCAGATAGGGGAAGAATTCTAAGTACCATCAAACTATATTGTATGAAAATAGCAAAAATTTCAATTAATTTTTTTTAAAAAATCAAGTTTATATTCCTATTTGAGGTACTTTGTAAGAACAATATAATTTTATACTAATCATAGGCATACAGGAAGGAGAAGAATCCCAAGATAATGGCATGGACCAGATCTTCAACAGAATTGTAGAAGAAAATTTCCCCAAATTAAAGAAAGATATGACCATACAAATACAAGAAGCATATAGAACACCAAACAGACAGGACCAGAAAAGAAACTCTCCAAGGCTCAGCATAGTAAAAACACTAAACATACAAAACAAAGAGACAATAATGAAAGCTGCAAAAGAGAAACAAGTCACATATAAAGGAAAACCCATTAGGATTACAGCTGAGTTTTCAGTGCAAACTATGAAAGTCAGAAGAGCCTGGCCAAAGCATTACCAGCTTTAAATGACCACAGATGCCAACCCAGATTACTGTACTCAGCCAAAATGTCTATTATAGTCGAAGGGGAAAAACAGGCTGAAGGAGAGTTCTGGAAGCAATACAAGAGCTGAAGAAAGGAATGACTATACCCATTGGATGCAGACAGAAATTTAATGGAGGTATAACTGTGCAAAAGTACAGCTATATCACAAATGTAAACTGAAATAAAAATGACAGGATTCAATAGTCATCTTTCATTAATGACTTTAAATATTAATGGAAAGAACTCCCTAGTCAAAAGTCACAGACTAGGTGAATGGATTAAGAAACAAAACCCATGTTTTTGTTGTTTGCAAGAAACTAATCTCACTTTCAAGTACTGACACTATCTTAAAATGAAAGGATGGAAAAAATATACGAAGCAAATGGTACTATGAAAAAAGCAGGTGTAGCAATTCTAATATCTGACAAAATAGACTGTAAACTAAAACTAATCAGAAGAGATAAAAAGGGCCACTTCATTCTGATCAAAGGGGCAATAAATCAAGAAGATATGACAATCATGAACATATATTCACCAAACTCTGATGCACCCAACTTCATAAAAACAATACTATAAGACTGTAAGATTAATCCCAACTCATTAATGGTAGGGGACTTCAGTACCCCACTGTCTCAATTAGATAGGTCAACAGGGCAGAGAGTTAACAGACAGACATCTGAATTAAACAATACCATATATCAAATGGACTTAACAGACATCTACTGAGTATTCCACCCAAGCACCAAAGGACATACTTTCTATTCAGCACCCCATGGAACCTTCTCCAAAATCGACCATATACTGGGGCACAAAACAAACCTCAACAAATACAAAAAGATTGAAATAATTCCATGCATTCTATCAGACAACAATGCAATAAAGCTTACAGTCAACACTGGAAGTAGCACTAATCACCACATGAACAAATGGAGATTAAACAACACACTCCTGAATGATGAATGGGTCAAAAGAGAAATTAAGAAAGAAATAAAAATATTCCTGGAACTAAATGAAAAGGAAAATACAACACAACAAAACCTCTGGGACACACTAAAGTGATCCTTTGAGGGAAGTTTATAGCTTTAAGTGCCTACATCAAAAAATCGGACAGAACACAAATGAATGACTTAACATTGCAACTCAACACACTTGAAAAGCAACAGCAAGTGAAACCCAAAACCAGCAGACAAGAAGAAATAACAAAAATCAGGGCAGAAATTAATGAAATTGAAACAAAGAAAACAATACAAAGAATCAACAAATCCAAGAGCTGGTTCTTTGAAAAGATGAAGAAGATTGAGAGACTGCTAGCCCAGTTAACCAAGAGAAAGAAAGAGAACCTCCAGATCAACCAAATCAGAGGTTAAAGGGGAAACATCACAATAGACACCATAAAGATACAGAACATTATAATGGAAAACTTTAAAAACCTATATGCTACTAAATTTGAAATCTTAAAAGAAATGGACAGATATTTAAAGGCATTGGAACCACCAAAACTAAACCAAAAAGAAATTAACACCTTAAACAGACCCATAACACAAAAAGAAATGGAAACAGTAATACAGAACCTCCCGACTAAAAAAAGCCCAGGACCAGATGGATTTACAGCAGAATTCTATCAAACATTTAAAGAAGACCTACATCCAATACTATTCAATTCATTCAAAAAGAGAGAAATGGAAGGAGTACTTCGAAATTCCTACTATGAAGCTAGCATCACTCTAATACAAAAGCCAGGTAAAGATACAAGCAAAAAAGAAAACTATAGACCCACATCCTTAATGAACATAGACGCAAAAATTTTCAACAAGATACTTGCAAACCACATATAGAGACACATCAAAAAGATCATCCACCACAATCGAGTCGGGTTCATCCCAGAGATGCAGGGATGGTTCAATATACATAAGTCAATAAATGTGAGAAATCATATAAATGGGCTCAAAGACAAGAACCTCATGGTCAATCTCAATAGATGCAGAAAAGGCCTTTGACAAAATTTAGCATGCATTTATGTTCAAAGTCCTAGAGAGAATTGGACTGGAGGGAACATACCTCAACATAATTAAAGCCATATATAACAAACCCACAGCCAACATCATTGTAAATGGAGAAAAACTGGAAGCATTCCCATTGAAATCAGGAACCAGACACATTCAGTAAAGGGGCAGGTTACAAAATTAACTTACAAAAGTCTGTATCCTTTGTATATACCAATAACAAGCAATCAGAGAAAGGGCACATGGAAACACTACCCTTCACAATAGCTGCAAAAAAATATATCTCGGAATAAACGTGACCAAAGGCATTAAAGAGCTCTATAATGAAAATTGCAAATCTTTAAAGAAAGACATTGA
>NW_008349241.1:0-104 GCF_000622305.1 Nannospalax galili
TTTTCTGGTTCCCTGTCTAGAACTTGTAATGCTAATTAATTACTCTTGCCTACACGTCTCCTTCACATCTCCTATTCATGATTCAAGGACTTTCTTCTCCCCTT
>NW_008349241.1:141-757 GCF_000622305.1 Nannospalax galili
AACATCTTATGAAAGCTGTACACATATTAATAATACCATCTTTGTATATTTCATACTGTTGCAAAAATTCTGCATATATTTCAGGGATACAAGGATTAGAGAATACAATCTATGGACCTATATTCAGACTTTTTCTTTAAAAGTTTTCTTTATATACAAGAAAGGGAAATCGTAGTTTGAATGTAAGAAATGGTACTGTCCTTGGGCCTCTTAGCAACATACTCTGTTCCAAAGGCCAAAAATGTTGAAAGTATTTGGGAGCTTGTATCTAATCCTTAAAAGATTTTAGGGTTACCTCTTCAGAGGGGGGGATGTTAGAATAGCCAAAAGCCCCATTAAAATGAAAGAAAGAAAGAGTATATGAAGTTGTCAGAAAAAGTGGATGGGGAGATGTGGGAGGAGTTGGAGAGGAGGTTGTGGGCGTGGATTTGGTCAAAACACCTTATATGCATGTATGAAATTCTCAATAAGGTTTTTTAAAAGATAAAAAATAAAGAATGACATTTTACCAAACTATCCTTTGGGTTAATCCTAAGGGAAGGTTTCCATATTATGCACATGGAGGTTATAGATATAGAATATATAGAAGCATATATGTAATATATAACTATATGCA
>NW_008349242.1:0-315 GCF_000622305.1 Nannospalax galili
CTCTTTAATGTCTTTGGTCAGATTTATTCCAAGATATTTTATTTTTTTGTGTGTCTATTGTGAATGGGAGGTTTTCCCTGTGCTCTTTCTCTGACTGCTTGTCATTGGTATATAGAAAGGCTATAGACTTTTCTAGGTTAATTTTGTAACCTGCCACTTTACTGAATGTGTTAATAATTTCTAGGAGTTTGCGCATGGAATTTTTGGCGTCCCTTAGATATAATATCCTATCATCTGCAAAAAAGGGATAATTTGAGCTCTCCATTTCCAATTATTACTCCTTTCATTTCCTTCTCTTGTCTTATTGCTCTTGCA
>NW_008349243.1:0-472 GCF_000622305.1 Nannospalax galili
TTCAGTTCAGACTACTATCCTCAGGCCTCTTGGGGTAAGTCTATAGAGCAGTTCTCCGCACAGGGACTCCCTAACCCACATTCACCCTTCCATCCCTCCCGCCGTTCTATACTCCTAGTTTGCGCCCTGCGCCATTCCTAGTCTTGGGGCCCCAGACACTTGGGGAACCAATACTGCTTCCTGATCCTTCTAACCCAGACCAAATCAGTCCCTTTCTTGGGCCCCAGGAGCACCGCTTCTGGTCCTAGACCCGCCCTCATCTCCCTCTACTTCCCTGGTCCTGCAACACCCGCCAGCCTCTTTCTGGGGCTGACAGCCTCTTTCTGGGGCTCCGAGGCTTACCTTTACTCCCCCTGATCCTTTGTATCCAGTACAACCCAGCTACTCAATCCACTCCCTGTGAACTCTTGGAGCTTCTTCTCTCCCCATCTGCCTTTGCATCCCTGCGTGGCGCAGCCACGGCCAGGGTCTC
>NW_008349244.1:0-4014 GCF_000622305.1 Nannospalax galili
AATGTGGATTCACAATGCACCAATGTGACTTCATAATGCTCCAATGTGCCAACACTAATGCCCCATGTCATATCACAATCCTCTATGGTGCCATCATAATGTTACAATATGATTTCACAATATTCCATTGTGACATCATAATGCTCCAATGTGACATCACAAAGTTCCAATGTGCCAACACTCTCACCACATGTGCCATTATATTCCTCGGATGTGCCAACACAATGTTAAAATATGACTTCATAATGTTCCGATGTGACATCACAATGCTGCAATGTGACAGAACAATGCTCCAATGTGCATTCACTATGGCCCCATCACCCTTTATTTCGCTCCAATGTGCCATGAGAACTTTAAAATATGACATCACAATGATCCATTGTGTCATCACAATGCTCCAATATGAAATCACAATGCTCCACGTTTCCAACACTATCGCCCCATGTGCCATTACATTGGTCCAAAGTGCCATCAAAATGCTACAGTATGACTTCTCTATGGTCCACGTGACATCACAATACTCCAATGTTACATCACCATACTCCAATATGCCAGCACTATGGCCCCATGTGTCATTATAGTGCTAAAATGTGCCATCACAATGTTATAATATGACTGCACAATATATTGTGACATCACAATGCTACATGGTGCCAACACCATTTTACAAGGTGACTTCAAAATGTTCCATTGTGATGTCACAATTCTCCAGTGTGACATCACCATACTCCAATGTGACACCACAGTGCTCAAATTTGTCATCACAATGCTATAATATGACTTTAGAATGCTACAGTGTGACATCACAATGATCCAATGTGCCAAAACTGTCGTCCCATCTGCCATTATGTTTCTATAATATCATTAAAATGTTACTATATGACCTCACAATGCTCCAATGTGACATCACAATGCTCCAATGTGATATCACAATGCTGCAATGTGCCAACACTATTGCCACATATGCCATTATAGTGATGCATTTTAACATCACACTGTTAATATATGACTTCACAATGTTCCAATGTTATAGCACCATGCTCCAATTTAACATCGCAATGCTCCAATGTGCCAACACTATAGCCCCATGTCATTATATTGCTCCAATGTGCCATGACAGTCTTAATATAGGAATTTACAATGCTTCAATGTGACATCATAATGCTCCAATGTGCCAATGCTATAGCCCTATGTGCCATTATACTGTTCCAAGTTGCCATTATAATGTGACAGTAGGACTTCTTCATGTTCCAAAGTGACATCACAATGCACAGATGTGAAATCAGAATGCTTGAATGTGCCAACACTTTCACCCCAGGTGCCATTATATTGCTCCAATATCCCATCACAATGTTGCAATATGACTTCACAATGTTCCACTGCGATATCACAATGCTCCAGGGTGCCATTCCAATGTTACATTATGAATTCACAATGTTCCATTGTGACTTCACAATGCTCCAATATGACATCAGAATGATCCAATATACCAAATATTTTACCCCACATCATTATGTTGCTCCAATGTGCCATGACAATGTTACAATATGATGTCATATGTCACAATGCTCCATTTTGACATCACAATGCTCCAATGTGCCAACGCTATTGCTCCATGGGCCATTATATCGCTCCAATGTGCCAACACAATATTACAATAAGAATTCAAAATATTCCATTGTGATATCACAATTCTCCAATGGGACATCACAATGATCCAAAGTGCCAACACTCTCGCTCCATGTGATATTACATTGCTCCAATGTTCCATCATATGTAAGAATATGATTTCACAACGTTCCAATGTGACATCACAGTGATCCAGTATGACATCACAATGCTCCAGTGTGCCAACACTATCACCCCATGTGCCAATATATTCCTCCAATATGCAATTAGAGTGTTACAATATGACTTCTCAATGGTCCATTGTGACACAACAATGCTCCAATGTGACATCACAGTGCTCCAATATTCCAACATTATCTCCCCATGTGCCATTATATTGCTCCAATGTGACATCATAATGTAAAATAAGACTTCAAAATGTTTCATTGTGTCATTAAAATTGTCCAATGTTACATCACAATGTTCTATTATTACTTCCCAATGTTCCATTGTGACATCACTGTGCTCCACTGTGACATCGCAATGCTCCAATGTGACATTACAATGTTTCAATGTGCCATCACAATGTTAAAATATGGCTTCACAATGTTCCATTGTGACTTCAAAATGATACAATGTGACATCACAATGCTTCAATGTGCCAACACTATCACCCCATGTGATATCACAATGCTCTATTGTACCATCACAATGTTACAATATGACTTCAAAATGTTCCATTGTGACATCACAATGCTCCAATATGACGACACTATTGCCCCATGTGTTATTATATTGCTCCATAGTGCCATCGAAAACCAAAACTATAGCTTCATATGCCATCACAATGCTCTACAGTGCCATCCAAATGTTAAACATGACTTCACAATGTTCTATTGTGACATCACAATACTCCAGTGTGACATCACAATTCTCCAAAGTGGTATCACAATGCTCATATGTGCCACCAATATGTTAAAATATGACTTCACAATGTTCCAATGTGACATCACAATTCTCCAAAGTGAAATCATAATGCTCCAATGTGCTAACACTGTGGCCCAAGGACCATTACTAAAATGTGTCACTAAAATGTTACAATATGAATTCACAATATTCCATTTTCACTTCACAATGTTTCAATGTGACAAAACTGTCACCCCCTATGCCTTTATATTGCTCCAATGTGACATGACATTCTTACTGTATGACTTCACAATGCTCCAATGTGGCATGACAATGCTTCAATGTAACTTAACAATGCTCATATGCGCCAACACTATCGTCCTATGTGCTATTATATTGATGCAATGTGCCATCACAATGTTAAAATATGATCTCACAATGTTCCAATGTGGCTTGACAATGCTCCAATGTAACTTAACAATGCTCATATGTGCCAACACTATCGCCCTACGTGCCCTTATATTAATGCAATGTGCCATCACAATGTTAAAATATGATCTACATCACAATGCTCCAATGTGCCAACACTATCTCCACATGTGCGATAATTTTGCTGCAGTGTGCCATGACAATCTTACTTTATGACTACACAGTGCTCCAATGTGACATTGCAATGCTCCAATGTGCCATCACTATAGCCCCATGGGCCATTATATTGCTCCAATGTGCCATCAAAATGTTGCAATATGACTTCACAATGTTCCATTGTGTCATCACAGTGCCCCAATATGACATAATGCTCCATGGTTCCTTCACAATGTTACAATATGACTTCACGATGTTCCATTGTGACTTCACAGTGATCCAATTGCAATGCTCCAATGTGCCATCACTATAGCCCCATGGGCCATTATATTGCTCCAATGTGCCATCAAAATGTTGCAATATGACTTCACAATGTTCCATTGTGTCATCACAGTGCCCCAATATGACATAATGCTCCATGGTTCCTTCACAATGTTACAATATGACTTCACGATGTTCCATTGTGACTTCACAGTGATCCAATATGACATCACAATTCTCAATGTGCCAAACAATCGCCCAATGGGTAATTATGTTGCTCAAATGTGTCATCAAAATGTTGCAATATAACATAACAATGTTCCATTTTGACATCACAATGCTTCATTGTGCCATCGCAATATTACTATAGGACTTCACGGTGTTCCATTGTGAGTCCATTGTACTCCAAAATGACATCACAATGCTCCTATATGCCAATACTTTCGCCCCACATATCACTATATTTCTCCAATGTGCTATCACAATGTTACAATATGACTTCACAAATTAAAATGTGACATCAAAATACTCCATTGTGACATCACAATGCTCCTGTTTGCCAACTCAAGCGCCCCATGTGCCATCACAATGCTCCATGATGCCATCAAAATGTTACAATATGACAACATAATGTATAATGTTGATATCACAATG
>NW_008349244.1:5879-6786 GCF_000622305.1 Nannospalax galili
TGCTCCAGTATGACATCACAATGCTCCATTGTGCCAACACTGTCATCTTATGTCCCATTATATTGCTCCAATATCCCATCACAATGTTACAATATAAGTTCTCAATGTTCCATTGTGAAGTCACAATACTCCATTGTGACTTTACAATGCTCCAATGTCCAGCACTATCACCCCATGTCCATTATATTGCTACACTTTTTCATCACAATGTTAAAATATGACATCACAATTTTCCATTGTGACACCACAATGCTCCAATGTGCCAACAATGTTGCTGCATGGGCGTTATATTGCTCCAATGTGATATCCCAGTGTTAGAAACTGAATTCAAAATGTTCTATTGTGACAAAACAATCATCCAATGTGACATTATATTGCTCCAATGTGCCATCACACTGTTTGAATATAACTTCAAAGTGTTCCATAGTGACATCACAATGCTCCGTGGTGCCTTCACAGTGTTATAATATGAACTCACAACATTCAATTGTGACATCAAAGTGCTCCAATATGACATCACAATGCTCTACCATACAAACACCATTGCCCCATGTGCCATTATACTTCTCCAATGTGCCATCCCAATGTTACAATTTGACTTCACAATATTCTATTGTGACATCACAAACCTCCAAGGTGACATCATAGTGCTCCAATGTGCCATCACACTGTTACAATATGACTCCACAATGTTCCTTTGTGACATCACAATGCTCCAATATAACATTACAATGATCCAATGTGCCACCACAATGTTACCATATGACTTCGAAATGTTCCATTGTGACATCACAATGCTCCTTCATGCCATCACACTATTACCATCTGACTTCATGATGTTCCATTGAGACATCACATTGCTCGTTGTGACATCACTATGCAAAATTGTGTCATTACTTGACCCATT
>NW_008349244.1:7619-15227 GCF_000622305.1 Nannospalax galili
CTATCACCTCATGTGCCATTATATTGCTCCAATGTGACATCACAATATTACAATATGACTTCACAATGCTCCAATGTGACCTGACAATGCTCCAAATTGCCAACACTGTTGCCCCATGTGAAAGCACAATGCTCTATGGTGCCATCACAATGTTAAACTGTGGCTTTACAGTGTTCCATTATGATATCACAGTGCTCCAATGTGAGATATCAATTCTCCAAACTGCCAAAACTATCGCCCTGTGTACCCTTATATTGCTCCAATATGCCATCACAATGTCACAGTAAGAACTGTAATGTTCCAATGTGCCATCACAATGCTCCAATGTAACAATAGTATCGCCGCATGTGCCTTTATATTGCTCCAATGTTCCATGACAATATTACAAGATGACTTCACAATGGTCCTTTGTCATTTCACAATGCTTCATTTTGATGTCACAATGTTCCAATATGCCAATACTATTGCCCCATGTGCTTATATATTGCTCCATAGTGCAATCAAAATGTTACAATATGAATTCACAGTGTTCCTTTGTGTCTTTACAATGCTCAAATGTAACACTATCGCACCATGTGCCATTTTCTTGTTTCAATGTACCATCACAATGTTAACCTATGACTTCTCAGTGTTCCTTTGTGACATCACAATACTACAACGAGCCAATACTATTGCCCTATGTGACAACATATATCTCCAATACGCCATCAAAATGCTACAATATGACTTTTCAATGTTCCCGTATAACATCACAATGCTCCAATGTGCTAACACTATGGTCCCAAAAGTGCCATCACAATGTTACAATATGACTTCACAATGTTTCATTGTTACATCACAGTGCTACATGGTGCCACCACCGTGTTACAATATGATGGCAAAATGTACCAATATGAAATTACAGTGCTCCAATGTGACATCACAATGCTTTAATATGCCAACACCAAAGGTCCATGTGCTAGTATATTGCTCCAATATGCCAATAATGTTACAATATGACTTCTGAATGTACACTTGTGACACCAAAATGCTCGAATGTGACATTACAATGCTCTGCTATGCCAAAACTATCACCCCACGTGCCATTATATTGCCCCAATTTGGCATCAAAATGTTACATTATAGTGACACAATGTTCCATTGTGACATTACAATGCTCCAATGTGCCAACAGTATCACACCATGTCACATTATATTGCTCCAATATGCCATCACAATGTAACAATATGACTTCAAAATGTGACATCACAACAGTGTTGCCACATGTGCCATTCTATTGCTGGAATGTGACATCCCAATATTACAATTTGACTTCACAATGTTCTACTGTGACATCACAATACTCCAGTGTGACATCACAGTGGTCCAATTTGCCATCACACTGTTACAATATGACATCACAGTACTGCAATATGCCAACCCTGTTGGCCAATGTGCCATTCTATTGCTCCAATGTGCCAACAGTATCACACCATGTCACATTATATTGCTCCAATATGCCAGCAATTTGACTTCACAATGTTCTACTGTGACAGCACAATGCTCCAGTGTGCCAACTGCAAATACTATTGCCCCATGTGCTTATATATTGCTCCATAGTGCAATCAAAATGTTACAATATGACTTCTGAATATGTTCCCGTATAACATCACAATGCTCCAGTGTGCCAACTGCAAATACTATTGCCCCATGTGCTTATATATTGCTCCATAGTGCAATCAAAATGTTACAATATGACTTCTGAATATGTTCCCGTATAACATCACAATGCTCCAGTGTGCCAACTGCAAATACTATTGCCCCATGTGCTTATATATTGCTCCATAGTGCAATCAAAATGTTACAATATGACTTCTGAATATGTTCCCGTATAACATCACAATGCTCCAGTGTGCCAACTGCAAATACTATTGCCCCATGTGCTTATATATTGCTCCATAGTGCAATCAAAATGTTACAATATGACTTCTGAATATGTTCCCGTATAACATCACAATGCTCCAGTGTGCCAACTGCAAATACTATTGCCCCATGTGCTTATATATTGCTCCATAGTGCAATCAAAATGTTACAATATGACTTCTGAATATGTTCCCGTATAACATCACAATGCTCCAGTGTGCCAACTGCAAATACTATTGCCCCATGTGCTTATATATTGCTCCATAGTGCAATCAAAATGTTACAATATGACTTCTGAATATGTTCCCGTATAACATCACAATGCTCCAGTAACTGCAAATACTATTGCCCCATGTGCCTACATATTGCCTCATGGTGCCATCAAAATGTTACAATATGAATTACCAATGTTCCATTGTGACATCACAGTGCTCCCATATGAAGTCATAAAGCTCCAATGTGCAAACACTAACCCCACATGTGCCAATATATTTTTCAAATGTGTCATCACCATTTTATAATATGACTTCTCAATGTTCCATTGTGCCATAATAACGCACCTATATGCCATCACAATGCTCATTGCACCAACATGATGGGCAATTGTGTCATTACTATAATCCATTGTGTCGTCATCATGCTCAATATGCAAACACAATGCTCAATGTCCCCTCACAATCCGCAAATTTGACCACACAATTTTTCACAGTACCAACACAATGTTACAATATGACTTCACAATGTTCCATTGTGACAGTAAATGCTCCAATGTGCCAACACTATCTCCCCATGTGTCATTATGTTGCTCCAATGTGCCTTCACAATGTAACAATATCACTTCACAATATGACATCACAATACTGCAATATGCCAACCCTGTTGGCCAATGTGCCCCATTCTATTTCCAATGTGCCATCACGCTGTTACAATATGACTTCGCAATGCTCCATTGTGAAGCCACAATGCTCCAATGTGCCAAAACTATCATCCTGTGTGCCATTATATTGACCAATGTGCCTGAACACTGTTACAGTATGACTTCATAATGTTCCATTGTGACATCACAATGTTCCATTTTGACTCCAAAGTCCTGCAGTGTGACATGAAAGTGTTCCAGTGTGCCAACACTATTACCTCATGTGCCATTATATTGCTCCAATGTGAAATAACAATGGAACACTATGGCTCCATGTGCCATCACAATGCTCTACAGTGCCATCACAATGTTAAAATATGACTTTACAGTGTTCCATCGTGAAATCACACTACTCCAATGTGACATCCCAATTCTCCAATGTCCCAAAACTATCACCCTGTGTGCCCTTATATTGTTCCAATGTGCTATCAAAATGTTGCAATAGGACATCAAATATTCCAATGTGACATCACAAGTCTCCAAAGTAACAGTGCTATCACAACATGTGTTTTTATATTGCTCCAATAATCCATGACAAAGTTACATTATGACTTCACAATGTTACATCGTGACATCACAAAGCTCCAAGGTGACATCACAATGCTCCAATATTTCAACACTATTGCCCCATGTGTTATATTTCTCTGTAGTGCCATCAAAATGTTAAAAGATGACTTCAAAATGTTACTTTGTCATTTCACAATGCACAATTGTGACGTCACAATGCTCCATACATTATGACTGCAAAATGTACCAATGTGCAATTACAATGCTCTAATGTGACATCACAATGCTTTAATCTGCCAACACCATAGATCCATGTGCTAGTATATTGTTCCATTATGCCAACAATGTTACAATATGATGTATGAATGTTCCCTTTTGACATCAAAATGCTTGAATGTGACATCACAATGTTCCAATATGTCAACACTATCGACCAACGTGCCATTATTTTGCCACAATTTGGCATCACAATGTTACCATATAACTTCACAATGTTACATTTTGACATCACGAAGCTCCAATATTTCAAAACTCTTGTCCCATGTGTTATTATATTGCTCCATTGTGGATCAAAATATTAAAATACGACTTCACAATGTTCCATTGTGACAATACAATTCTCCAATGTGCCAAACTATCTTCTCCCCATGTGCCATTATATTGCTCCAATGTGCCATCATAATGTAACAATATGATTTCAAAGTGTGAAATCACTATGCTACAATGTGCCAAAAGTATTGTCACATGTGCCATTATATTGCTCCAACGTGCCATCATAAGGTAACAATATGACTGCAAAATGTGACATCACAATACTGCAATGTGTGAACACTATTTCCTCATGTGCCATTCTATTTCTCCAATGCTCTATCTCACTGTTACAATATGACTTCAAAATGCTCCATTGTGACATCACAATGTTCCAAGGCGACATCACAATGCTCCAATATTCCAACACTATTGCTCCATGTGTTATTATATTGCTCCATAGTGCCATCGAAATTTTATAAGATCACTTCACAATGTTCCTTTGTCATTCTGTGACATCACAACACTCCAGTATGCCAATACTATTTCCCCAATTCTCTATACATTGGTCCATAGTGCCATGAAGATATTACAATAAGAATTCACTCTGTTCCTTTGTGAAATCACAATGCTCCATTGTAACATTAATGCCCCATATGCCATTGTATTGTTTCAATGTGTCAAAACAATGCTAACCTATGTCTTCTAAGTGTTACTTTGTGACATCACAATACTACAATGAGCCAATATTATCACCCCACGTGCCAATATATTGCTCCAATATGCCATGAAAATGCTACAATATGAATTTTCAAGGTTCTGTTATAACATCACAATGCTCCAATGTGCTAACACTATGGTGTCAAATTTGCCATCATAATGTTACAATATGACTTCACAGTGTTTCATTGTTATATCACAATGCTCCATGGTGACATCACCATGTTACCTTATGACTGCAAAATTGCCAATGTGAAATTACAGTGCTTCAATGTGACATCGCAATGCTTTAATCTGCTAACAACATGGCTCCATGTGCTATTATATTGCTCCAATATGCCATCACAATTCTCCAATGTGACATCACAATGTTTCAATTTGCCATTCAGAGTGTTACAATATGACTTCACAATGTTCAATTTTGAATTCACAATGCTTTAATATGGCATCACAAAGCTCCAATGTGCCAGCACGATCTCCCCAAGTACCCTTATTTTGCTCCAATAAGTCATTAGAGTGTTACAATATGCCTTCACAATGTTCCCTTGTCACATCGCAATCCTCAAATATGCCATCACAATGTTCCATGGTGTCATCACAATGTTATAATATGACTTCACAGTGATCCATTTTGACTTCACAATGTTCAAATGTGACTTCACAATGATTGAATGTGCCAACAGTATGGCCACAATGCCATCTCAATGCTCTATGGTGCCATCACAATGTTACAATATGATTTCACAATGTTCCATTGTGACATTATAATACTCCAATACGACTTCAGAATGCTCCAATATGACATCACAATACTTCAGTGTTCCAACACTATTGCTTCATGTGCCATCACAATGCTCTATGGTGCCATCACAATGTTACAATATGACTATACAGTGTTCCATTGTGATATCACAGTGATCCAGTGTGACATCACAATGCTCAAAGAGTATCTCGGTGCTCCAGTGTGCCATCACAATGTACGAATATGACTTCACAATGTTCCAGTGTGATTTCACTATGCTTCAATGTGACATCACAGTTCTCCAATGTGCCAACACGATCTCCCTTAGTGCCACTATATTGCTGCAATATGTGACCAGATTGTGACAATATAACTTCTCAAAATTCCATTGGGAAATCACAATGCTCCATTGTCTTCTCAAAGTGTTCAATGTTCCAACACTATTGGCCCATGAGCGATTACATTGCTCCAATGTGCCATCACGAAGTTACAGTATGACTCACAATATTCTTTCTCACATCACAATGCTCCAATGTGCTAACATTATTGCCCCATATGACATGATATTCCTCATATGAGCCATCAAAATATTACAACATGACTTCTCAATGTTCCATTCTGATATAAAAATGCTCCAATCTTACATCACAATGCTCCAATGCCAACACTGTCGACACATGTACCATTATTTTGCTCCAATGTGCCACCACAATGTTAAAATATGACTTCACAATGTTCCATTGTGACACCACAGTGATCCAATATGACAGCACAATTCTCCAATGTGACAACACAATGCTCCAATTTGCCAACACAATATTGCAATATGAATTCACGATGTTCCATTTTGACATTACAATGCTCATTGTGCCATCACTATGCATATTTGTGTCATTAAAATGGTCCATTGTGTTGTCATTTTGCTTAGTATGGAAACATGTGTTCAATGTCCCCTCACAGTCCCTCAATGTGACCTCACAATGATCCATAGTGCCGTTACAATGGTACAATATGACTTCATAATGTTCCATGGTGAAATCACAATGCTCCAATGTGACATCACTGTGCTCCAATGTGCCAACACTATAGCCCCATGTGCCATTATTTTGCTCCAATGTTCCATCAAAATGTTACAATATGACTTCTCAATGTTCCACTGTTACATCACAGTGCTCCTTGGTGTCATCACTATGTTACAATATGATTCACAATCTTCCAATGTGAAATTACAATGCTCCATTATGTCATCACAGTGCTCCATTGTGCCAACACTGTCATCTCATGTCCCATTATATGGTTCCAATGTCCCATCACAATCTTAATATATGACTTCACAATGTTCCATTGTGATGTCACAATACTCCATTGTGACGTCACAATGCTCCGATGTCCAGAACTATCACCGCATGTGCATTACATTGCTAGAGTTTGTCACCACAATGTGGCAATATGAGATCACAGTGCTTTAATCTGGGAGCACCATAGGTGCATGTACTAGTATATTGCTTCAATATGCCAACAATGTTACAATATGACTTCTGAATATTCCCTTGTGATATCACAATGCTCTAATGTGACATCACAATGCTCCAATATGCCAACACTATGGCCCCACGTGCCATTATATTGCCCAAATTTGGCATCACAATGTTGCAATATAACTTCACAATGTTGTAGTTTGACATCACAATGCTCCATTGTGCCATCACAATGTTACATTTGATTTCACAATGTTTGATTGTGTCATCACAGTGCTCCAGAGTCTCATCACAATGCTCCACTGTGAAATCACAATGCTCCAATGTGTCATTACATTGCTACAAAGTCTCAACACTAAGGCCATGTTTGACATTATGTTGCTCGAATATGTCATGACAATGTTACAATTTGACTTCATAATGCTCCAATGTGACATCACAGTGTTCCAATATTACATCACAATGCTCCAGTGTGCCAACACTATCGCCCAAGGTGCCATTATATTGCTTCAATGTGCCATGACAATGTTACAATATGACTTCACATTATTCAATTGTGACTTCTGAATGCTCCAATTTGACATCAGAATGCTGTAGTGTGCCATCACATTTTTATAGTATGACTTCACAATAATCGATTGTGATGTAACAATGCCTGAATATGACATCAGAATGCTCCAGTGTGCCAACACTATCACCAGATGTGCCAGTATATTGTTCAAATGTGCCATCACAATATTCCTTTTTGACATCACAATTATCCACTGTGACATCACCATGCTCCAATGTGACATCACAATATTCCAATGTTCCAT
>NW_008349244.1:15328-21901 GCF_000622305.1 Nannospalax galili
TCCAGTACCATTATATTGCTCCGATATGTCATCACAGTGTTAGAATATGCCTTCACAATGTTCCCTTGTCACATCATAATCCTCAAATGTGATATCAAAATGCTCCATGGTGCCATCACAATATTACAATATAACTTCACAGTGTTCCATTTTGACTTCACAATGCTCAAATATGACATCACCATGATTCAATGTGCCAACACTATGGCCCTATGTGCCATCTCAATGCTCTACGGTGCCATCACAAGGTTACAATATTATTTCACAATGTTTCATTGTGACATTAAAATGCTCCAATATGACTTCACAATGCTCCAAATGAGACATCTCAATACTTCAGTGTTCCAACACTATCTCTTCATAGGCCATGAGAAAGCTCTATGCTGCCATCACAATGTTACAATATGACTTTACAGTGTTCCACTGTGATATCACAGTGATCCAGTGTGACATCACAATGCTCAAAGTTGACATCACAGTGCTCCAATGTGCCAACACTATCTCCTCAAGTGCCATTATGTTGCTTCAATGTGTGATCATAATGTGACAATATGACTTCTCAGTGTTCCATTGGGAAATCACAATGCTCCAGTGTGATATCACAATGCTCCAATGTTCCAACACTATTGCCCATATGAGGGTTTACATTGCTCCAACGTGGCATCACGAAGTTACAATATGACTTCACAATATCCCTTTCTCACATCGCAATGCTCCATTGTGACATCACAATGCTCCAATGTGCCAACATTATTGCCCCATGTGATATTATATTGCTCCAATGAGCCATCAAAATATTACAACATGACTTCTCAATGTTTCATTCTGAGATAAAAATGCTCCAATCTTACATGACAATGCTCCAATGCCAACACTGTCGACACTTGTGCATTATTTTGCTCCAATGTGCCATCACAATGTTACAATATGACTTCAGAATGTTCCATTATGACATTACAGTGATCCAATATGACAACACAATTATCCAATGTGATACCACAATGCTCCAATTTGCCAACACAATGTAACAATATGAATTCACGATGTTCCGTTGTGACATTACAATACTCACTGTGCCATCACTATGCACATTTGTGTCATTACAATGATCCATTATGTCGTCATGATGTTCAATATGGAAACATGGTGATCAATGTCCCCTCACAGTGCCCCAATATGACCTCACAATGATCCATGGTGCCATCACGATGGTACAATATGACTTCATAGTGTTCCATGGTGAAATCACAATGCTCCAATCTGCCAACACTATAGCCCCATGTGCCAATTTTTTGCTCCAATGTTCCATCAAAATGTTACAATATGACTTCTCAATGTTCCACTGTTACATCACAGTGCTCCTCGGTGTCATCACTATGTTACAATATGATTCACAATCTTCCAATGTGAAATTACAATGCTCCATTATGTCATCACAATGCTCCAATGTGCCAACACTGTCATCTCATGTCCCATTATATTGCTCCAATTTCCCATCACAACCTTAAAATATGATTTCTCAATGTTCCATTTTGATGTCACAATACTCCATTGTGACGTCACAGTGCTCCAATATCCAGCACCATCGCCCCACATGCATTATATTGCTAAACTTTTTCGTCACAATGCTGCAATATGACATCACAATGCTTTAGTCTGCCAACACAATAGTGCTACTATTGCTCCAATATGCCAACGATGTTACAATATCACTTCTGAATATTCCCTTGTGACATCACAATGCTCGAATGTGATATCACAATGCTCCAATATGCCAACACTATGGCCGCACGTGCCATTTTATTGCCTCAATTTGGGATCACAATGTTGCAATATAACTTAACAATGTTACATTTTGACACTGCGATGCTCCATTGTCCCATCACGATATTACATTTGATTTCACAATGTTCAATTGTGTCATCACAATGCTCCAGGGTGTCATCACAATGCTCCACTGTTAAATAACAATATTCCAATGTGCCATTACAATGCTCCAAAGTCTCAACACTAAGGCCACGTGTGCCATTATATTTCTCCAATATGTCATGACAATATTACAATTTGACTTCGCAATGCTCCAATGTGACATCACAATTCTCCAGTGTGACATCACAATGCTCCAATGTGCCAACACTCTCCCCCCATGTGCCATTATATTGTTTCAATGTGCCATCACAGTGTTACAATATGACTTCACAATACTCCATTGTGACTTCTGAATGCTCCAATTTGACATCAGAATGTTGCAGTGTGCCATCACAATGTTACAATATGAATTCACAATAATCTAATGTGGTGTAACAATGCCTAAATATGACATCAGAATGCTTCAACGTGCCAAAACTCTCGTTCAGTGTCCCAATATATTCCTCCAATGTGCCATCACAATATTCCATTGTGAAATCACAATTATCCACTGTGAAAACACAATGCTCCAATGTGACATCACAATATTCCAATTTGCCAATCAGAGTGTTAAAATATGACTTCACAATGTTCAATTTTTACTTCACAATGCTTTAATATGACATCACAAAGCTCCAATGTGCCAACACTAACTCACCAAGTGCCATTATATTTCTCCAAAATATCATCACAATGTAACAATAGGCCTTCACAGTGTTCCCTTGTCACATCACAATCCTCAAATGTGACATCACAATGCTCAATGGGGCCATCACAATGTTATAATATGACTTTACAATATTCAGCTGTGACTTCACAATGCTCCAAAATGACATCAAAATGCTTCAATGTGCCAACACTATCGCAACATGTGAAATCAAAATGCTCTACGGTGCCATTACAATGTTAGAGTAGGACTTCACAATGATCCATTTTTACATCACAATGCTTCAATGTGAAATCACAATGCTCCAATGTGCCAACAGTTCCAATATGACTTCACAATGTTACAATGTGATTTCACTATGCTCCAATGTGACATCACAATGCTTCAATGTGCCAAAACTATTGACCCATTTTTATTATTTTGCTCCATAGTGCCATTGAAATGTTACAAGATGACTTCACAATGTTCCTTTGCCATTTCACAATTCTCCATTAGACGTTACAATGCTCCAGTATGCCCATACTATTGCCCCATGTGCCTACATATAACCCCATAGTGCCACCAAAATGTTACTACATGAATTTACAGTGTTCCTTTGTGACATCACAATGCTCCAATGTAACACTATCGCCCCATGTGCCATTGTATTGTTTCAATATGCCATCATAATGATAAACTATGACTTCTCAGTGTTCCTTTGTGATATCACAATACTCCAATGAGCCAAAGCAATCACCCTCTGTGCGAATATATTGCTCCAATATGCCATCAAAATGCAGCAATATGACTTCTCAATGTTCCATTATAACATCATCATGCTCCAATGTGCTAACACTATGGTCCCCAATGTGCCATCACAATGTGACAATATGAGTTCATAATTTTCCATTGTGACATCACAATGTTCCGTTGTGAGTTCAAATTCCTCCAATGTGACATGAAAATGCTCCAATGTGCGAACACTGCCACTTTATGTGCCATTATATTGCTCTGTGACATCACAATGTTACAATATGACTTAACAGTGCTCCAATGTGACAACACAATCATCCACTATGACATCACAATACTTCAGTGTTCCAACTCTATCACTTCATGTGCCATCACAATGCTCTACGATGCCATCATAATCTTACAATATGACTTCACAGTGTTTCACTATAATATCATTTATGTGCCATTATATTGCTCTGTGACATCACAATGTTACAATATGACTTAACAGTGCTCCAATGTGACAACACAATCATCCACTATGACATCACAATACTTCAGTGTTCCAACTCTATCACTTCATGTGCCATCACAATGCTCTACGATGCCATCATAATCTTACAATATGACTTCACAGTGTTTCACTATAATATCACAGTGATCCTGTGTGACATCACAATGCTCAAACGTGATATCACAGTGCTCCAATGTGCCATCCCAATGTTCCAATATGATTTCACAAATTTCCAATGTGATCATTGTAACATCACAATGCTCAAATGTGCCAACACAACGGCCCCATGTGCCATTATATTGCCTCAATGTGTAATCACAATGGGACATTATGACTTCTCAATGTTCCATTTGTAAATCACAATGCTCCAGTGTGATATCACAATGACCCATTGTGACATAACAATGCTCCAATGTGACATCACAGTCTTCCAGTGTGACATCAAAGTGCTTCAGTGTTCCTGCACTATTGCTTCATTTGCCATCAAAATGCTCTACGGTGCCATCACAATTTTACAATATGACTTCACAGCATTCCATTATAATAGCACAGTGATGCTCTGTGACATCACAATGCTCAAATGTGACATCACGGTGCTCCAATATGCTATCACAATGTTCCAATATGACTTCACAATGTTCCAATGTGATTCCACTATGCTTCAATGAGAAACCACGATTCTTCAATGTGCCAACTCTATCTCCACATGTACCATAATATTGCTGCAATGTGCGATCACAATGTTCCATTATGACATCATATTTAACCAGTGTGACATCACAATGCTCCAATGTGACATCACAATATTCCAATATGCCATTCAGAGTGTTAAAATATGACTTCACAATGTACAATTTTGACTTCACAATGCTTCAATATGACATCACAATGCTCCAATATGCCAACACTATCTCCCCAA
Source organism: Nannospalax galili (assembly GCF_000622305.1). Taxonomy (NCBI): domain Eukaryota; kingdom Metazoa; phylum Chordata; class Mammalia; order Rodentia; family Spalacidae; genus Nannospalax; species Nannospalax galili. Next base: position 20,051 of record NW_008349244.1, read on the forward strand.
TTACCACTATATTGCTCCAATATGTCATCAGAGTGTTAAAATATGCCTTCACAATATTCCCTTGTCACATCACAATCCTCAAATATGACATCACAATGCTCCATGGTGACATCACACTGTTACAGTCTGACATCACCGTACTCCATTGTGACATCACAATGATCCAATATGACGTGAAAATGCACCAATGGCGCATAACCTTGCACCAAAGTGACATCAAAATATTCCAAAATGTCATTCAGAGTGTTAGAAAATGACTTCACAATGTTCAAATTTGACTTCACAATGCTTCAATATGACACCACAATGCACCAAAGTGCCAACACTAACTCACCAAGTGCCATTATATACCTCCAAAATATCCTCACAATGTTACAGTATGCCTTCACAATGTTCCCTTGTCACATCACAGTCCTCAAATGTAACATCACAAGGCTCCATGGTTCCATCACAGTGTTTCAATCTGACTTTACAATGCTCCATTGTGACATCACAAAGATCCATTGTGACATCACAATGCTCTAGTGTGATGACACTCTCGCCACAGACAATTCTCCAAAGTACCATCACAATATTGCAATATGACTTCACAATGTTCCATTGTGACATTACAATGCTCCAATGTGTAAACACTATCTCCCCATGTGCCAATATATTGCTCCACCGTGCCATTACAATGGAACAACATGACTTCACAATGGGACACCAAAATACTGCAATGTGCCAATACTTTTCCCCATGTGATATTCTATTGCTCCATTGCACCATCACACTGTTACAATATGACTTCACAATGCTGTATTGTGAAGTCACAACACTACACCGTGACATCACCATGCTGCAATGTGCCAATACTATCGCCCCATAGTCCATTATATTGCTCTAATGTGCCATCCATCACAATGTTACAATATGACTTCCTAATTTTCCATTGTGACATCACAATGTTTCATTGTGACTTCAAAGTCCTCCATTGTGACATGAAAATGCTCCAGTGTGCGGACACTACCACAACCTCCTGTGCCATTATATTGTTCCAATGTGATATCACAATGTTATAATATGACTTCACAATGCTCCAATATGACATCACAATGCTCCAATGTGCCAACACTCTGGCCCCAAGTGCCATCACAATGCTCTATCATGGCATCAAAATGTTGAAATATGACTTTACGGTGTTCCACTGTGATATCACAGTGCTCCATTGTGACATCCCAATTCTCCATTGTCCCAAAACTATCTCCTTCTGTGCCCTTATATTGCTTCAATATTCCATCGCAATGTTACAAAAGGACTTCTAAGGTTCCAAGGTGACATCACAATGCTCCCATGTAACAATACTATTGCCCCATGTGCCTTTACGATGCTCCAATGTTCCATGACAGTGTTGCAATATGACTTCACAATGTTCCTTTGTGACATCACAATGTTCCAACATGACATCACAATGCTCCAATATTCCAACACCATTGCCCCATATGTTATTATATTGCTCCACAGTGCCATCAAAATGTTACAATATAACTGCATAATGTTCCTTTGTCTTTTCACAACACTCCATTGTGATGTCACAGTGCTCCAGTATGCCAAGACTTTTGCTCCATGTGCCTATATATTGTTAATTAGTGCCATCCAAATGTTACAATACGAATTCACATTGTTCCTTTGTGACATCACAATGCTCCAATGTTACACTATCAACCCATGTGCCATTGTATTTTTTCAATATGCCATCACTATGCTAACCTAAGTCTTCTCAGTGTTCCTTTGTGACATCACAATACTCCAATGAGCCAATACAATCGCTCCTGTGCCAATATATTGCTCCAATATGCCATCAAAATGCTA
>NW_008349244.1:21998-36027 GCF_000622305.1 Nannospalax galili
ACCGTGTTCCAATAAGACTGCAAAATGTACCAATATGCAATTACAATGCTCGAATGTGACATCACAATGGTTTAATCTGCCAACACCATAGGTCCATGTGCTAGTATATTGTTCCAATATGCCAACAATATTATAATATGACTTCTGACTATTCCCTTGTGACATCGCAATGCTTGAATGTGACATCACAATGCTCCAGTATGCCAATACTATCGCCCTACATACCATTATATTGCCCCAGTTTGGCATTACAATGTTAAAATATTAATTCACAAAGTTACATTGTGACATCACAATAATCCATTGTGCCATCACAAAGTTACATTATGATTTCACAATGTTCGATTATGTCATCACTATGCTCCAGGTTGCCATCACAATGCTCCACTGTGAACTCACAATGCTCCAATGTGCCATTACCTGCTCCAATGTCTCAACACTAATGCCACGTGTGATATTATAGTGCTCCAATATGTCATGACAGTGTTACAATTTGACTACACAATGTTCCAATGTGACATCCCCAGGCTCCAATGTGCCAACACTATCTCCCCATGTGCCATTATATTGCTTCAGTGTCTCATCACCATATTACAATATGACTTCATAACATTCCATTATGACTTCTGAATGCTCCAATTTGACATCAGAATGCTCCAGTGTTCCATTACAATGTCACAATATGACTTCCCAATAATCCACTGTGATGTAACAATGGTTGACTATGACCCCACAATGCTCCAATGTGCCAACACTATCACCCCATGTGCCATTATATTGCTCCAATGTGCCATCACGAAGTTACAATATCACTTCACAATATTCCTTTCTCACATCACAATGCTCCATTGTGACATCACAATCCTCCAATGTGCCAACATTATTGCCTCATGTGATACTATATTGCTCCAGTGAGCCATCAAATATTACAACTTGACTTCTCAATGTTCCACTCTGACATAAAAATGCTCCAATCTTACATCACAATGCCCCAATGCCAACACTATCGACACATGTTGCATTATTTTGCTCCAGTGTGCCATCACAGTGTTACAATATAACTTCACAATGTTCCATTGTGACATCATAGTGATCCAATATGACAACACAATTCTCCAATGTGACACCACAATGCTCCAATTTGCCAACAATCACAATGTTACAATATGACTTCACAATACTACATTGTGACTTCTGAATGCTCCAATGTGATATCACAGTGCTCCAATTTGCCAACACAATGTTACCATATGAATTCCCGATGTTACATTGTGACATTACAATGCTCATTGTGCCATCACTACACACATTTGTGTCATTACAATGATCCATTGTGTCGTCATTATGCTCAATATGGCAACATGGTGCTCAATGTCCCGTCACAGTCTCCCAATGTGACCTCACAATGATCCATGGTGCCATCACAATGGTACAATATTACTTCGTAATGTTCCATTGTGAAATCTCAATGCTCCACTGTTATATCACAGTGCTCCTTGCTGTCATCACTGTGTTATAATATGATTCACAATCTTCCAATGTGAAATTAGAATGCTCCATTATGTCATCACAATGCTCCAATATGCCAACACTGTCATCTCATGTCCTATTACATTGCTCCAATGTCCCATCACGATTTTAAAATATGACTTCTCAATGTTCCATTGTGACGTCACAATACTCCATTGTGACGTCACAATGCTTCAATGCCCAGCACTCTAGCCACATGTGCATTATATTGCCAGAATTTGTCATCACAATGCTGCAATATGACATCACAAATCTTTAATCTGTCAACACCATAAGTCCATGTGCTAGTATATTGCTCCAATATGCCAACAATGTTACAATATGACTTCTGAATATTCCATTGTGACAACTTAATTCTCTAATGTGACATCACAGTGCTCCAATATCCAAACACTATGGCCCCACGTGCCATTATATTGCATCAATTTGGCATCACAATGTTGGAATACACCTTCACAATGTTACATTTTGACATCACAATGCTCCATTGTGCCATCACAATGTTACATTTGATTTCACAATGTTCAATTGTGTCATTACAATGCTCCAGGGTGTCATCACAATGCTCCACTGTGAAATCACAATCCTCCAATGTGACATCAAATTCTCCAGATTCTCAACACTAAGGTGACATGTGACATTATATTTCTCTAATATGTCATGACAATGTTGCAATTTGATTTTGCAATGCTCCAATGTGACATCACAATATTCCAATATGCCATTCAGAATGTTACAATATGACTTCACAATGTTCAATACATTGTTACATTACAATGCTCCATGGTGTATCGTGATGTTATAATGGAACATTGACAAGTCATACTGTAGCATTTTGATGGCATATTGGAGAAATATATTGGCACGGGGGTGATTGTATTGGCTCACTGGAGTATTGTGATGTCACAAAGCAACACTGAACAGTCGTAGGTTGGCATTGTGATGGCACATTGAAACAAGACAATGGCATATGGGGCGATAGTGTTACATGGATGCATTGTGATGTCACAAAGGAACATGTGAATTCGTATTGTAACATTTTGATGGCACTACGTAGCAATATATAGGCACATGGGGAAACAGTATTGGCATACTGGAGCATCGTGATGTCAAAATGGAGCATTTTGAAATTGGAAAAGAACATTGTGAATTCATCTTGTAACATTTTGATGGCACTATGGAGCAATATAATAACACATGGGAGCAACAATGTTGGAATGTTGGAGCATTGTGATGTCAACTTGTAGCATGGTGATGTCACAATGGAATATTGTGAAGTCCTATTGTAACACTGTCATGGAATATTGGAGCAACATGAAGGCACATAGTATTGTTACATGGGAGCATTTGATGTCACATTGGAAACTTAGAAGTCCTATTGTAACACTGTCATGGAATATTGGAGCAACATGAAGGCACATAGTATTGTTACATGGGAGCATTTGATGTCACATTGGAAACTTAGAAGTCCTATTGTAACACTGTCATGGAATATTGGAGCAACATGAAGGCACATAGTATTGTTACATGGGAGCATTTGATGTCACATTGGAACACTTAGAAGTCATATTGTAACACTGTCATGGAATATTAGAGCAACATGAAGGCACATAGTATTGTTACATGGGAGCATTTGATGTCACATTGGAAACTTAGAAGTCCTATTGTAACACTGTCATGGAATATTGGAGCAACATGAAGGCACATAGTATTGTTACATGGGAGCATTTGATGTCACATTGGAAACTTAGAAGTCCTATTGTAACACTGTCATGGAATATTGGAGCAACATGAAGGCACATAGTATTGTTACATGGGAGCATTTGATGTCACATTGGAAACTTAGAAGTCCTATTGTAACACTGTCATGGAATATTGGAGCAACATGAAGGCACATAGTATTGTTACATGGGAGCATTTGATGTCACATTGGAAACTTAGAAGTCCTATTGTAACACTGTCATGGAATATTGGAGCAACATGAAGGCACATAGTATTGTTACATGGGAGCATTTGATGTCACATTGGAAACTTAGAAGTCCTATTGTAACACTGTCATGGAATATTGGAGCAACATGAAGGCACATAGTATTGTTACATGGGAGCATTTGATGTCACATTGGAAACTTAGAAGTCCTATTGTAACACTGTCATGGAATATTGGAGCAACATGAAGGCACATAGTATTGTTACATGGGAGCATTTGATGTCACATTGGAAACTTAGAAGTCCTATTGTAACACTGTCATGGAATATTGGAGCAACATGAAGGCACATAGTATTGTTACATGGGAGCATTTGATGTCACATTGGAAACTTAGAAGTCCTATTGTAACACTGTCATGGAATATTGGAGCAACATGAAGGCACATAGTATTGTTACATGGGAGCATTTGATGTCACATTGGAAACTTAGAAGTCCTATTGTAACATTGTGATGGCACATTGGAGCAATATAATGGCACATAGGGCGACAGTGTTGGCACATATGAGCATTAAGTTACATTGGAGCATTGTCATGCCACATTTGAGCATTGTGAAGTCATACAGTAATAAAGTCATGTCACATTGGAGCAATATAAAAGGATATGGGGCGACAGTGTTGTCACACTGGAGCATTGTGATGTCACATTGGAGCAATATGATGGCATATGTGGAGATAATGTTGGAATATTGGAGAATTGTGATGTCACATTGGAGCAATATCATGGCATATGTGGAGATAATGTTGGAATATTGGAGAATTGTGATGTCACATTGGAGCAATATCATGGCATATGTGGAGATAATGTTGGAATATTGGAGAATTGTGATGTCACATTGGAGCAATATCATGGCATATGTGGAGATAATGTTGGAATATTGGAGAATTGTGATGTCACATTGGAGCAATATCATGGCATATGTGGAGATAATGTTGGAATATTGGAGAATTGTGATGTCACATTGGAGCAATATCATGGCATATGTGGAGATAATGTTGGAATATTGGAGAATTGTGATGTCACATTGGAGCAATGTGAAGTGAAAATGGAACATTCTGAAGTCATATTGTAACACTGTGATGGCACAATAGAGCATTGTGATATCACATGGGGTGATAGTGTTGGCACATTGAACCATTGTGATGTCACATTGTATCATTTTGAAGTCACAATGGAATATTGTGAAGTCATATTGTAACATTTTGATGGCACATTGAAACATTGTGATGTCACATTGGAGCAATATAATGGCATATGTGGAGATAATGTTGGAATATTGGAGAATTGTGATGTCACATTGGAGCATTATTGTGTCACAATGGACCGTTGAGAAGTCATATTGTAACACTGTAATTGCATATTGGAAGAATATATTGGCACATGGGGTGATAGTGTTGGCACATTGGAGCACTGTGATGTCACATTGAATCATTGTGATGTTACATTGGAACGTTGTGAAATCATATTCTTACATTGTGTTGGAACATTGCAGCAATGTAATGTCACATGGAGTGAGAGTGTTGGCACTTTGGATCATTGTGATGTCCCATTGGAGAATTGTGATATCACAATGGAATATTTTGAAGTCTTATTGTAATATTGTGTTGGGACATTGGAGCGATATAATGGCCCATGGAGAGATAGTGCTGGCACACTGGAGCATTGTGATGTCAAAATGGAGCATTGTGACGTTATGATGTCATATTGTAACATTGTCATGGCACATCGGGGCAATATAATGACGTGGGGTAAAAGTTTTGGTATATTGGGTGAAGTCATATTGTAACGTTGGAATGGCACCCTGGAGCATTGTGATGTCACAGTGGAACATTGTGAAGTCATATTGTAACATTGTGATGTGATATTGGAGCAATATAATGGCACATGGGGCGAAAGTGTTGGCACATTCAAGCATTCTGATGTCACACTGGTGCACTGTGATGTCACAGTGGAACATTAAGAAGTCATACTGTCATATTATAATGGCAAATTGGAAGAATATAATGGCACATGGGGAGATAGTATTGGTACATTGTAGGATTGTGATGTCACATTGGAGCACTGTGATGTCACAATTGAACACTGTGAAGTCATATTGTAAAACTGTGATGGCATATTGGAGCAATATAATGGCACATAGGGCAAAGAGTTGGCACATTGGAGCACTGGGTTGTGACAATGGATCATTGAGATGTCATATTGTAGCATTGTGATGGCACATTGGAGAAATATATTGCCACATGGGGCGATAGTTTTGGCTCATTTGAGTATTGTGATTTCACATTGGAACACTGTGATGTCACAATGCAACAATGAGAAGTCATATAGATATTGTGAAGTCATATTGTAACATCGTGATGGCATATTGGAGCAATATAATGGCACATGGGGTGATAGTGTTGGCACATTGGAACATTGTGATGTCACACAGGAGCACTGTGATGTCACTTTGGAACACTGTGAAGTCATATTGTAACACTGTCATGACACATTGGAGCAATATAATGTCACATGTGGTATTAGTGTTGGAACTTTGGAGCATTGTGATGACACCCTGGAGCATTGTGAAGTCATATTGTGACATTGTGATGTCACATTGTAGCAATATAATGGCACATGAGGTGATAGTGTTGGCACGTTGGAACATTTTCATGTCACATTGGAGGACTTTGAAGGCACAATGAAACATTGTGATGTCAAAATGGAACATTATGAAGACGTACTGTAACATTGTGATGGCATATCAAAGCAATATAATGGCACATGTGGCGAGAGTGTTGGCACATTGGAGCTTTGTGTTGGCAAATTGGAGCACTGTGATGTCACAATGGAATATTGTGAAATCATATTGTAACATTATGATGGCAGCATAGAGGATTTTGATATCACATGGGGCGATAGTGCTGGTACATTGGAGCATTATGAAGTCACATTGATGCATTGTGGAGGCACATTATAACATAGTGATGGAACATTGAGCAATATATTGGTACATGGGGTGATAGTTTGGCACATGGAGCATTGTGATTTCACAAAGGAACCTTGTGAATTCATATTGCACATTGTGATGCCACCATGGATGATTTTGTTGTCATATTGGGGAATGTGAGGGGACATTGAGCACCGTGTCTGCATATTGAGCATGGGGACAACACCATGGATCATGGTAATGACACAATTGCGCATAGTTCATGGCCTCATGGAGCATTGTTATGGCACTTGTGCCAATACAGTTGACACATGGGAGCATTGTGATATTACATTGGAACTTTGTGAACTCACAATGGAACATTGTGAAGTCATATTGTAACACTGTCATGGTAAACAGTGCACTTTGTTGTCCCATTGGAGCATTATGATGACACAATGGAACATTGGGAAATCTTAATGTAACATTATGATGGCATCATGGAGCATTGTGATGGCACAATGAAACATTGTGAAGTCATATTGTAACATTGTGGTGTCACATAAGATTAATATAATGACATGTGGAGTCATATTGTAATAGTGCAATGGCACAATGGAGCAAGTGATGTCACAATGTTACATTGTTAAGTCATATTGCAACATTTTGATGGCACATTTGAGCAATATAAAGACACATTGGGCGATTGTTTGACACATTGGAGCAATGTGATGTCACATTGAAGCATTGTGCTGTCACAATGGAATATTGTGGTCATATTGTCACATTGTGATGGCACCATAGAGCATAGTGATGGCACATGGGACATAGTGTTGGCACATTGGAACATTGTGATATCACATTGGAGCCTTGTGATGTCACTATGGAACAATGTGAAGTCATACTGAAACATTGTGATGACATCATGGAGCAGTACAGTAGCACAAGGGGTGATAGATTTGTCACAGTGGAGCAACATTGCGGGGGATTCGAGCTAGCGACCCCCACGCAGTGATTTTTGGGGATGAGTAAGCACACCATTCACCAGCCCATGCCGCCCCCAGTTCTGGGGAAAATCAGACACGACAGGGAGCCTAGTCAAGCAGGGACTCATTTATTACAGGTGCTACAGAGCTTATAAAGGCACCTGGAAGTCTCCCCTTCCCTCGAGGTTGTATCTTAAGGGTGGTCACGTTCTGTTGAGGCACTCCTCAGCAGTGTGGAAGTATCCTTCAGACTTTTAAAGAAAGTCAGGCCACTCTGCAAGGTGTGGCTATTATGGCCCCAAATCTCCCCCTTTTATTTTTATTTTAAGGCTGGACTCACTTTATTTCACAGGTTACCCACCTCATAGACAGCTCCCTGAGGAGAGATGGCTATCTCCTTCCTCTAATCGTATGCATTTCTGCCTGTTGTAGGTTGTGCCACCTTTGATCAAGACTTGCCAGTCATGGGACCATTCACCTCGCCATGTGCATGTCCTGCCTTAGGACTGATTGTCATGGGACATCTTACCCGTCCTTGGTTAAATATGCATCACAATTAAGGGCAGCCACGTGGGTAATGCCAGCCCGTGAGAGTCTTAGTCTCAGCCTAACTCGGTTAGCCAAGCATGGACAACTGGAGGGGGTCCTGGGGAAGTCCATAATCACGAGGTGGTGGGCTGTGGCAGTTTCCCAGGTCCTCTGTCACCGAATTATCTGGTAAAGATACTTAAAAATAAGCATTATCAAGAGAAACAAGCAAGTCATGACAGTACAAGTTGAAATACTTCTGAGACCATGTAACTTTTAGCCAATCAGCCAGGTGTCTGAAAGGCAAAGAGACTGACTGGCAATGAAGCCAAGGAACTGGGTCCTTCATCTCAGATGGACATAAATAAAGAGCAGAATTTTGTCTCATGAACTATTGTCCATGGACCATCACACTAGTCAGTCGGATCCTGGCCTACCCACTTAAGGTTTTTCGCAAGCACCCGCATGGGGTTTGAATCTCCTTTAGACACAGCCAAAGCCTCGACCATGGTTAACAATGGATATGAGCCTCTCCATCGCCCCATAATTGGGTCCTTCCATCTTACCCATACTTCAGGTCGATGGTCCTGTCGTCCCCAATGCTTCTGAAACTGGGATTCCAAGTGATTTTTTTGAAAATTAAGAACATTAACAGTGAATAAGGCTATACTCAACTTTTGGTGGGGGCTCATTCCCCCTTTTGGTTTTTGTAATTGAATATTTAGGTTTTGATGGTTGCATTCTATAATGTATTGACCTTGAGGATTGGAAGGAATTTCTGTATAGTGTTGAATTCCCCAAAGTGAAAAGAAACCTTGTAAATTTTTACTCACAAAACATGGTCCATTATCAGTTTTAATTCTTTGGGGAAGTCCAAATGTAGCAAAGCACTGGAGAAAATGAGACTGAGCATGTTTAGACTTCTCTCCTGTATGACCGGTAGCCCAACAGGCCTGTGAGAATGTGTCGATGGACACAAAAATATACTTAGCTTTCCAAAAGGAGCATAGTGTGTGACATCCGTCTGCCACAAGGAATTGGGCTTGAGTCCCCTCGGATTTACCCCTGCCTGTTGCAGAGGCGGTACATGCAGAAAGTGTTGACAAGACTTACAGGTATGTACAATCGTCTTTAGGTCCTTGATGGGAACTTGAGGAAACCTCTCATGAAGTCCCTGCCAATTTACATGGTGAGGTTATGTAACCCCTGAGCTTCATTTAGTCCTGCTGACAGGACCTGGTTGGAAACCACCTTATCTGCCTCTGCATTGCCTTGGGATAAAAACCCAGGCAATCCTTGGTGACCCCCAAGATGCTGTAACAAAATAGGGGCTTCTCTCTCTTTAAGGAGTGTAATAGTCTGAATCATCAAGGGAGTAATGGGGTTCCCATCCAACCGGATATGAGAACCTAATAGCCCTGGAAGAAGATTGACTACATACAGACTTTCAGAAATCAAATTCATGGGATCACTTATCTTTGTTAATGCTAAGGAAATGTTCATGAGTTCCTTGACTTGAGCTGAGCCATCACAAGTGTGGATATATCTTTTTGGTTTCTCATCTGCCCCCAGGTATAATACCACTGCAGCTTCAAATCTTCCCCCGTCAGTGAAAACATTGTAGGATTGTACTAAGGGCTCCCTCGGCCCTGGGATTCAGCAAGCGCTGCTGCCGGTGGGGCTGTAGCACTCGTGGGTGGGTTGGATCCCCAGCTGCCCATGGACCAGACGGGACAGGCCCCCACCAGCCACCTTCCCCAAACCGGGCCTTCCAAGCCGTCCCAGAGCTGGTTGCGGTGCACAGCCAATGGTGCACAGCCCGGCTTTCACGGCTGCCCCTGACTTGCACACACCTTAGTTCAAGGTGGGTCGGGTGGGCAGCTTTCACCTCCGACCCTGTGCGCTCTGCTCCACCCCGCCCTTCTGAACAAGGCATCGATCGGTCCTGTTTTCATGGGTCGCAGGAGGGCCTGAAGCTGGCCAGGGCATCCCCGAAGAGCCACTTCTTACTTTGGCAGCTTTTGGTTTCACTTCTGTTGCATTTCTGCTTTCTTCCTCAAACTCTCCCCATGAATCCCATGTATCCCCAATATAAACATTAGCCCCAAGTAGCCAGGGAGCCAAATGAACAGGCCCTGCCCAAACCCTTTGAGCTACTGGATCTGATAGATCCAATCCCCTGCTTTTAATCACATCTCTTAGCGCTTTAAGTGGTGGGTCCTCAGGCTTATTGATTGCCTTACCCATTTTTCCAGGGCTCGCTTACTTCTAACTTCCTGACAGGCTCCAATCCGTTTTTCTTCTTTCTTTCTTTTCTTCTTTTCACCTTCCTTCGAGCCCCACTTTGGGCGCCAGTTGCAGGGCGTTCAAGCAAGCAATGCTCACACAGTGATTATTGGGGATAAGTAAGCTGCCCCCCATACCAGGGACAATCAGACACAACCGGGAGACTAGTCAAGTGGGAACGCATTTATTACAGGTGTTACAGAGCTTATAAAGGCACCTGGAAATCCCCTCTCCTGATGGCATCATGGAGTATTTTGATGTAACAATGGAACTTTGTGAAATCATATTTTAAATTTGTGATGGCACATTGGAGCAATATAATGGCACATGCATCCACAGTTTTGACACATTGGAGCATTCTTAAGTTACAATGGAACATTGAGCAGTCATATTGTAGCATTGCGATGGCACATTGGAGCAATATTTTGTCACATGGGGAGATAGTGCTGGCTCATTGGAGTATTGTGATATCACATTGGAGCAGTGTGATGTCACAAAGGAACATTGTCAATTCATATTGTACCAATTTGATGTCGCTATGGAGCAATATAATTGCACATAAGGCAATAATGTTGGCACATTGGAGCACTGTGATGTCACCTTGGATCATTGTGATGTCATACTGTAACATTGTGTTGGCACATTGGAGCAATATAAAGGCACATGGGGCGATAGTGTTGTTACATTGGAGCATTGTTATGTCACATTGGAGCATTGTGATGTTACACTGGAACACTGTGAAGTCGTAATCTAACACTGTGATGGCATATAGAATCAATATAGCTGCACAAGTGGCGGTAATGTTGGCACATTGGAGAATTGTGATTTCACAATTGGCCATTATGACATCATATTGTAACATTGTGATGGCACCTTGGAGCATTGTGACCGCACATGGGGTGATAGTTTTCACACATTGGAACATTGTGAAGTCATATTGTAACATTGTGATGGCACATTGGAGCATTGTGATGTTACACTGGAACACTGTGAAGTTGTATTGTTACATTGTGATGACAAAGTGTAGCAATATGATGGAACATAGGTGGATAGTGCTCGACATTGGAGCATGTTGGATTCGCATGGAATATTGGGATGTCAAATTGGAACATTGTGAAGTCATATTGTCACCTTGTGATGGAATATTGCAGGAATATAATGGTACATGGGGCCTTGGTATTGGAACATCGGAGCATTGTGATGTCATATTCGAGCATTGTGAAGTCATATTGTAACATTGTGATGGCACCTTGGAGCATTGTGACCGCACATGGGGTGATAGTTTTCACACATTGGAACATTGTGATGTCACGTTGGAGCATTATGATGTCACAATAAAATTTTGTGAAGTCATATTGTAATATTTTGATGGCACATTACATCATTGGGTTGTCACAATGGAATATTGAGTAGTCATACTGTAACATTGTCATGGCTCATTGGAGCAATATAATGGCACAAAGGTCGATAGTGTCTTGACATTGGAGCACTCTGATGTCTCATTGGGTTATTGTGAGTGGACACTGTGCACTGTGTTTGCATATTGAACATGGTGACAACACAATGGATTATTGTAATTACACAATCACGCATAGTGATGTCACAATGAGCATTGTGAAGGCACAATGGAATATCGTGAAGTCATTGTAACATTGTGATGGCACTTTGGAGCTATGTAATGGCATATCGGGCTATAGTTTTGGCATATTGCAGGATTGTGATGTCACACTGGAGCATTGTGATGTCACATTTGAGCATTGTAATTTCACAGTGGAACATTGTGAAGGCATATTGTAACATGCTGTTTGCACCATCGAGCACTGCGATGTAACCATGGAACATTGTGAAATCACATTGTAACGTGGTGATGGCACATTGGAGCAATATAATGGCACATGGCGTGATAGTGCTGGCACGTTGGATCATTGTGATGTCACATTGGAGCATTGTGATGTCACAATAGAATATTAAGAAGTCATATAGTAGCGTTGTGATGATTGGCACACGGGGCAATAATGTTGACACATTGGAGCATGGTGATGTCACATTGGAGCATTCTAATGTCACAATAGAACATTGAGAATTCATATAGTAGCATTGTGATGACACATTGGACCAATGTATTGGCATTGGGGAGAGAGTGTTGGCTAACTGGAGCATTATGATATCACATTGGAGCATTGTGATGTCACATTGGAACATTGTGAAGACATTTTGTAACAATGTGATGACACATTATAGAAACAATGGCAGATAGGACGATAGTTTTGGCACATTGGATCATTGTGATGTCATATTGTAGCATTGTGAAGTCATATTATAGCATTGTGATGGCAAATTGGAGCACTGGTGTCACATTGGAGCATGGGGATGTCACACTGGAGAATTGTGATATCACAATGGAACATTGTGAAGTCATCTTGTAAAATGGTATTCTAACAGTGTGATGAAAAAGTCTAGCAATATAATGGAACATGTGGCAATAGTACTGGACATCAGAGCATTTTGGTGTTACATTGCAATATGGTGATGTTACATTGTAATATGGTGATGTTTCATTAGACAATTTGAAGTCACATTGTAACATTGTGATGGAACACTGGAGCAATATAATGGCACATGGTGCTATAGTATAGGGAGGTTTGAGCCAGATTGGAGCATTGTGAGGTCACACTGAAATTTTGTGAAGTCATATTGTAACATTAGATGGCACCATGGAGCATTTTAATGGCACATGTTGTGAAAGAGTTGGCACATTGGAGCATTGTGATGTCAGGTTTGAGCATTACGATGTCACAGTGAAACCTTGTGAAGTAATATTGTAACATTGTGATTGGACAATGGAGCATTGTCATGTCACAATGGACCACTGTGAAGTCATATTGTGACATTGCAATGACACATTGGAGCAATATAATGGAACATGGTGCGATAGTGTTGGCACATTCGAGCATTGTTTTTTACAGTGGAGCATTGTGATGTCACATTGGAACATTGCGTAGTCAAATTGTAACATTGTCCTGACATATTGGAGCACTGTAGTGTTGGCACATTGGAGCATTACGATGCTACAATGGAACATTGAGAAGTCATATTGTAGCATTGTGATGACACATTGGATCAATTTATTGGTTCATGGGGCAATAGTGTTGGCTCATTGGAGCATTGTGATGTCACATTAGAGCATTGCGATGTCACAATCGAACACTGAGAAATCATATAGTAGTATTGTGATTGTACATTGGAGCAATTTGATGGGACATGGGGCGATAATGTTGGCACATTGAAGAATTGTGATGTCACAATGGAACATTGAAAAATCATACTGTAACATTGTGATGGCACATTGGCGCAATATTATGGAAAAGGGACGACAGTGTTGGCACATTGGGGCAGTGTTATGTCACATTGGAGCATTGAGATGTCACATTGGAACATTTTCAAGTCACACTATAACATTGTGATGGCACTTTGGAGTAATATAATGGCATATTCGGGGATAGATTTGGCACATCGGAGCATCGTGATGTCACATTGGAGCATTGGAATTTCACATTGGAACTTTGTGATATCATATTGCAGCATGCTGATGGCACCATGGTGTTTTGTGATGTAACACTGGAACATTATGAAATAATATTTTACCATTGTGATGGCACATTGGAGCAATATAAAGGCACATGAGGTGATAGTGTTGTTACATTGGAGCATTGTGTTGTCACATTCCAACATTGTGATGTCACATTGGAACATTTTGAAGACATTTTGTAACAATGTGATGGCACATAGGAGCAATATTATGGCAA
>NW_008349245.1:0-803 GCF_000622305.1 Nannospalax galili
TATCTCCAAAAACATAAAAAAGTAAATTTAAAAAAAAGAACAGTTTTACATTCATGTGTATATATATATATATATATGACATTACTTCTGAAGATGTAGTGTGTGTGTGTGTGTGTATGTGTGTGTCCCCACACACCTATATGCATATGTTATCTTAGAAAAACATACCAAGAAATGTCTTTCTCCAGAAGCTGCTGGGAAAACCTTCATGGCCGATGTCATTTTGCATCATAAATTTTAAGAAAATGTTAAAAAAAGAAAAAAAAGGACAAGAACACGCATGTACCTGCTGTTCAGCTGTCTCAGCACTAGCAATGGCTTGAGGCCGATGATTTCAAGGTCATTGCATCAAATTTACACTGAGTATAAAACAATTTTGTGGTAAATAGAAAAACAATAGACTTCAGTGAAGGTTTCCAGGGATTTTGTTCTTGTTTGGGGACAAAAGAATAAAATTCTGAAGTTTTCTAAGTTAATTTTTATTGAATTTTTTTGAACGTCATACAGCATATTTCAGTAATATTTGGATACCCTCCCATAATTGCACCCCCTGACTAACCTCCCTAATTTCCATACTGTAATATATATATATTTTGTTGTAAATAGAAAAACAATAGACTTCAGTGAAGGTTTCCAGGGATTTTGTTCTTGTTTGGGGACAAAAGAATAAAATTCTGAAGTTTTGTAAGTTAATTTTTATTGAATTTTTTTGAATGTCATACAGCGTATTTCGGTAATATTTAGATACCCTCCCATAATTGCACCCCCTGTCTAGCCTCCCTAATTTCCATACTGTAATATAT
>NW_008349245.1:1571-11723 GCF_000622305.1 Nannospalax galili
ACATGTGCACTGACCCAGAGAGCTCAGCGTAATGAGGTTGGATATCCACTGGATCTTGAGGGAATGGGGAAATGGGGGACAAAGCAACCGTAACCCAGGAAGGAGGTGGCAGTGCCCCCGTGGAGAAGCTGCAGGTGGCAGCATAGGGACTCTGCCCTCACACAGGAATGAAGCACAGCTGGTACAAAGGCGGCATATGGCCAAGGCCACTGGCAATTGGGGTGGTGTCAATGTCCTTTACATCAACCACAGGCTTCAGTTTAAAATTCTGTAAAATGGTGGTGAAGAGCAAAAACAGCTCCATGCGAGCCAGGCCTTCTCCTGCACACATCCGCTTTCCTGAAAACAGAAAACAGATTTGTTCCTCAAATATAATGCTATGAATTGTCGTGGAGAGTATGCAGTGAGTAGCTGATGAGAATTAATCAGATGAGTGGATGGAAGACACCCATAATTGGAAGGATGGTTGACTAGACAGATGCACTAGAAATGTTAAATGTATTACATTTGTAATTCAGTGTGTCAAGCACTCTTCACTCACTTCAACTTATCTACTTGCAATAACCACTCCCCCAATTTTGCTCCTTTGACATTTCAAGTTTATAAATCTTAGCATTTCTTATGTAGTGGTCCAAGGAACAACGTCTAAGAAGGCATTAATGTAGTTTCCTTCTGTACCTCCTGCCACATTTTTTCCTCCTACTTTATTTCAAAACCACCTGACTAAACATGTCACTCTCCTACTTTAAAACTTTAAATAGAAGCCAGGTGTGGTGGCATATACATGAAATCCCAGCACTTGGGAAGATCAGCAATTTGAGGTCAGCCTGGTGTACAGAATAATCTGTAGCTGAAAAGATCCTGGCCCAGCTATGAGGTAAGATCCAAGTGGACCCTGACGTTCCATTTCCTGTCTGATCCGCCCCAGGTGACCAACAAGCGCTGCTCTGATCCTTCCCTCAGGACCTATGATCTGTGCTACTTCCTCTTATGATCATTTCTGAACTCACAACAATCTCACCCCTCTGGGTTTCATCATTATGTGCTTGATTACACAGGAGCAGGCATCACTTGCATTCTATGCTTTTTTTCTGTTTGAGAATATCACACTTATATAGGCATATAAGTACCCCCCTGGCAAAATATGAGTTTCTTAAAACAAGGCTCACCATGCACATCTTGGTATGTACACTTCTAGATCCAACACAGGACTCAAACCTTGTAGTAAAAAATGAAGGTGACTCCATGTCCCAAGACTCAGTTGAACAAGAGCATTATCACGAGTAAAGAAAACTCAAGGGGCTCTGGAATCACTGCAGACTATCCATCCACAAGGCCAAGGCCTTTCTCAGCCTGCATTTACTTGGAAGGCTCTGACCCACTGCCTCTTCAGAAAATGTCCCTCCTGCACTCCATTTCCTCTCTAAAGTGCCTCCTCCTCTTGTCTTGCTTCCTTGCTCCCTATGAGTCACACAACTTTCCTTGTCCTGTGAGAACATGTTGGTGTATGAAAGAGCAGAATGTGAGCAACTTCCCTCGAATCCCCTGAGAAACCTGAGCTTCCCTCTCTCACAGCACTAATCCACTGGGTTACAGTGACGTTTACTCACCACCTTCCCTAACTCAGTTGTGAGTCTCTTAAGAGCCCTTTACATTCTCTAGGATAGTTGCATTCCCAGAGCTCTCAGGGAGTGAGGGACATCACTGAGGAGATACTCAAAGTATAGACTTAGATGCCTTTCCTATGGCAGGTGAGAAAAGTCTAAACAAAGTTCACTCCAAAGAGGAGCTCCTGAACAGATAGTGATGCATCCAGGGACCAAATTTAATCAATAAATAGACCCTGGCTTTCTCATCTTGGAAAAACTATACTAAACTATTTGCAGATCCCACTAATGTGTCCCAACAAAGAGGATGTTGTCATAATCAGGGAAAGCACACAGTCATTCAAGTGGTGCTCCTTATGACATACAAAGAGCAATGGAAATTGCATCTGATCCTAAAAAGTTGTCTTATCCTCCAAAGTGCCAATAGAAATATTCTATTACCTGTTGAGAAAGGCACAAAGTAGTCGCTCTTCTTGAAGTTGCCACTCTCATCCAGAAAGTGGCCAGGGTCAAACTTCTCAGGACTGGGAAATTCTCTGTCATCATGCAGCATGGATGTCAGTGACGTTATTATGGTGGTACCCTGCAGATAGCAAACCAACAAAATGAACGCTGAATGGAAAGAAAACAAGGAACTCACTTAGATCAATCCATTTGACTTAAAGATAAAGATAACAAGTCCAAAGAAGAGTAGTGACATTTTCACACAGTCAGACCAAGTAAGAGATGAGTTTAAGGCCAGGAGCAATGACTGCCATTGTGATCGCCATTAGCAATGGAAGGATTGAGTACATGAGAATTTGGGTGTAAAAACTCTGAATCGCTCTAGTTATCATCAAGATTGAAGACTGGAGCCTGCCCTGGCCTGCTGCTGTGTTTCAACACCTCAGTTCTTGCACAACTCGTCAATTATGGTTTTAAATTGAAGCCTATGTCCACTCTTGAAAAGTTAGGAGAATTTAGAATTGTCTCATTTAAGCTTCCACTAAGCAGAGATACAATCTGGTTAATGATGACTTCAGGGATAATATCAGCAAGTAGACCAACACTTTTTGATACTTATCATTGAGATATGATACGTGCTTCTTATAATTTAGTAAAACTGTGTGGACCTCATCATCACATATGAGCGTACCTTAAAAACACAGGATGGGTGAAAATGAGAACCATCATCATTTCACAGTTGAGGACTATCAATGAAGCAAGGCTCATCAACTAATGCTCCTTGGGCAGGGGACTTGTCTGTAGTGATGCAGCCACTGAAGAGGGCCCCATGCTCCAGAGGATAGCTCTGTACCCCTGTGAATATTTGTGGTCTCCATGAAGCTCAGTGGTTCATGAAACAAAGACATATGAGTGTGGGAAGAGAAATTGTTGGGAGGAGAGGGTTTCGTGAAGGGTGGAAGACAGATAAGATAAGGTAGAGGGGTACATGTTATCAGATTGCATTATATATGTACAGAAAATTGACAAAAAATGTTTTTAATTAACTGATGTTTGAATTTGGTGTGCATGAATGCCTTTAATCCCAACACTCAGGAGGCAGAGGCAGGAGGATTGCTGTGAGATGGAGGTCAGCCTGAGATGGTCTATGTAGCAAGTTCCAGGTCAACTGGGGTTACATAGTGATAACTTGTCTTTAAAAAAATTAGCTGGTTTTTAAAACTGCTGGATATCTGAAGATCAAGTTCTGTTCTCCAGGGTTTTGTTTAATTTTTTTTTGTTTTCCATCTGAAATACAAAACCTCAGTGGCAGAGAAATCTGAAGATACTCTGTTAGGAAATGTGAACTTTAGCATCATCAACAAAGAGACCAGTGTGCCAAGAGCCACAATCTGAGGACGCAGGCCATTTAATATCAACTCAACTGTCCCTGTTCAAAACACATACTTGGATTCTAATCCTCAAGAAAACTTTCATGCAAAACCAAACTGAAAAGCAGTTCACATTAACAAGTGACTTTGACTTTTCAAAAGAAATCACTGTATCAAAAATGAAACAAAGAAAAAGAAATGTTCTAAAGTTTGGAGAACTAAATTGAAGACTTGTTCCTTCTTTGCACTATGAGAAGTTTTCCCTCTCAAAACTATAAAAGATATCGTGGAAGCCAGGGATGGTACACATACTTTTAATCCTAGAACTCAGAAGGCAGAATAAGGCAGTTCCCTGTGAGATCACGGCCAGCATGGTCTACATAGCGAGTTCCATACCAGCTGGGGCTACAGGGTGACCCTGTATCAAAAGATCAAAAACAATAAAAACAACAAAGATAGTATAACTACAAAAATATAATTTTAAGCTGCTTATTGGATAATATTACTGTACTGATCATAATTCTTTCAGTGTGAATGTGGTTATCAATGTGTTGCAGAAAGTCCTGGTTCCTGAGAGATGTATACTGGTGTTTCAGTATTAAGTGTGATAGACTAAATGGATTAAAATGTCATTATAAAGATATTTTTACATATTATATGCATATTATACATCAATACACAAGCATACATATCCATTTTAAAATAATTTATAAGTATCAATATCTTTAATGAAAAGTTCACTTTTAATGAAAAATTAAACCCTATATTTCTGTTTATGATGGTCTATAATTTTATTTTTAAAACACTTGCACATATTACTAGTTTAAATTATGTTTTTTAATATTTTATTTTTATTTTTATATTATATGTAGGAGTGTATTGCCTGCATGTATGTAAGAGCATCCATGTCATGTAATGCCCACAGAGGTCAGAAGAGGGTGATAGAGGCCCTAGAACTGGAGTTATGGGCTGTTGTTAAGCACCATTTGTGTGGTGGGAACTGAATCCCGGTCCTCTGCAAGAGGAGCCAGTGCTCTTAACTACTGAGCCACCTCTCTAACCCTTAAATTATTTTCTTTTATAGTTTCACAATAATTCCTGAAAACATTAGTATATAAAAAGAAACATATTTTTGACAAATAGCTGGGACAAATAGATATTTATAAAGAAATGTAGGTTATGTTTATCTCATACCACAAACAAAAATTATCCTTTTTTAATATTTTATTATTTTTATTTTATGTGTGTGAGTGTATTGCCTGAATGTATGTGAGTGCAACCATGCCATGCAATGCCACAGAGGTCAGAAGAGGGCTTCGGATTGCCTTGGA
This sequence comes from Nannospalax galili, assembly GCF_000622305.1. NCBI lineage: Eukaryota > Metazoa > Chordata > Mammalia > Rodentia > Spalacidae > Nannospalax > Nannospalax galili. Next base: position 6,324 of record NW_008349245.1, read on the forward strand.
CATGGAGTTATGAACAGTTGTTAACTGCCATGTGGATGCTGGGATTTGAACCCAGGTCTTTTGGAAGAACAGTCAGTGTTCTTAACCGCTGTGCTATCTCTCCAGCCCCAGGGTTAAAACTTTTAGAAGAATAACTACATCTATTTCGTGGCAGCAAATAATATTTTATCAAGGACACAAAGATATAAATCATGAAAAATATTATTGATGAATTAGACTTCATCAAAACTTAAAACTAATACTCTTTTTAAGAGATTCTTAAGAAACTAAAAAATAAAAGTCAAGCATAGTGTCACACACTTATTATTCTAGCACTTGGGAGAGAAAACATGAGATCTGAAAGTTCAAAGTCAACCTGGGCTACTTAGCAATCTTGAGACTGACCTGACTATATGTATATATTTGTATACATACACACATATATATGCACAACATAAAGAAAAAATAAAAAGCCACAGCCTGAGAGGAGAAACTTGTAAAGCTTATCTATGATTTAAAAGTAAGTTAAAGCAGGGCATGATGGCACACACTTTTAATCCTAGCACTGGGAAGCAGCAGTAGGCGACCCGAGTTCAAGGTCAGCCTGGTCTACATAGCCAGCTCCAGGCCAGCTGGGGCTACAGGGAGACCCTGTCTCAAAAAGCCAAAAGAAATGAGTTAATACAAAATATATAAAGAGCTCAAGAATTAAACAATAAAAATAAAATGGCCCTATAAAATATAGAAATGATTTGAACTGCTATATTACCAAAGAAGATCCATGAATGATCAATAAATACATGTGGTGCAGCCACAGTACTAAGCAGGATGGCTTCTTGGGATAAAAATCAACATGTTAACAATATTGCCCTCAAGTATTACCAGTAAAAAGGAAATTTCATGTCTACATAAAAACCTATGTGTAGCGGGGCGTGGTGGTGCATGCCTTTAATCCCAGCACTTGGGAGGCAGAGGCAGGTGGATCTCTGTGAGTTCAAGACCATCCTGGTCTACATAGTTAGTTCCGGGACAGCTGGGGCTACAGAGAGACCCGTTCTCAAAAAGACCAAAAAAAAAATCTATATGTAAAGCACCTGTATTCAGAGTCAAACTCTATAAATGTCCCAAACATCTACCACTTAGTAATAGGACAACCAATATGCAGTCTTACCTAAGAATGAAAAGCAAACTAAAGATATGGACAATAACATAACACATTTCATACATATTCTCCTACCAAAAAAAAAAAACCCTGAAAAGCTGATATTGAACATAAATGTTTCCATTTAGGTGACATATTACATTTGAAAAGGTAAAGCAATGGGTTGAATCACGTTTCCTATGAAGCAGATGGTAAGACCCACAACTGGCCAATGTGCAGAGAACAAGAGGCCACGATGTATCTGTCCCTGAATAGACACCTAGATAAAAGTTCTGCCTTCCAAGGGTCAGGGACATTGTGGAAGAGGGGGTGGAAAGATTGTAAGAGCCACAGGTGGTGGATGATCACAGAAAAAAATCCAAGCACACACATAGGGAAGTGGGTAAGAAACCCTAATCTCACCTAAGGAAATTGTGACAAGAGATGTCTACTGAGAGAGACAGAGTCAGTCTCTTTCAAGGATGGGACTCTTAGTGAGTTAATCAGGCTCTGGTGGATGGACCCAAACTGAAAGGTATTTGCAGACACAAATTAGACTCTATAGGCATTATTGTACATACAATAGAGTTCATTAAGTTAGGCAGGGGGCAATAAGGGGAGGTGAGGATGGGGAGGGGCTCTATAGACCCTCAATGATCAAAAAAATTAAGTAGAAAAATAATGTAGGGCTAGGGAGATGGTTCAGCAGTTAAGAGCACTGGCTGCCCTTGCAGAGGACCCATGTTTGATTCCCAGCACACAAAAAGCAGCTAACATCTGTCTATAACTCCAGATCCAGGGGATCTGACACCCTCCTCTGTCCTCTGTGGGCATTGCACAACACGAGTGCACCTACCTACATGCAGGCAATACACTCATACACATAAGATTTTTTAAATTAAAATGTTTAAATTATTTTAAAAATAGCGACTCTATTGCTGAAGACATTACAGTGTTATAGAAAATACTGTAGAGAAATCAAGCTGATACTGACCTCAAAGCTTCATCTCTACTAGCTCGCTCTCATAGTGCTGAAAGGTGCTATGCATGTTACTAAAAGAGAAATGTAAATCAACTTCACCCAGCTGTGAACCGTGCAAGCTACAATAACAACTAGCCTGAAAAGATATGCCTGCTGGTGCAATAGTGACACAAATACAGAATAACCAACCTCTTTCTACTTGAATTTAAAGCCCAGTTCTTAAGATGGAGCCCATACCTGGCACTGTTATCAGAGCTAAGAACCTCTGGCTAGACAGGTCAGAGGCCATAGGGAAGAACCTACTTCTGTTATTCTGCTAAATAGATATAGTATTAAACTGACTCCTAATGATTTACAGTTATACCCATATATTAGTGCATCTCTCAGCTCTCACCAGAAAAGCTTCTTGTAGCAGATGGTGATTAACACAAGAATGCACAACTGGTCAGTGTGCAGAGAACAAGAGACTGGAGTGCTCAGCCCTATATGACACCCATATCATGCCCTTTCCTCCCAAGGGTTAAGGATCATTGCAGAAGAGAGGCCATAAAGATTGTAAGATCCAAAGGTTTTAGATGAATATAAGGAAATTCTGTTGTCTGGGCACCACAGGGAAGTTGCACATATGAACCCACAGTGTTTGTGACAACATGCAAGAGAACTGTGGAAGCCCAAGTCAGACAAAAACCCAGCATGGATAGGGGAAGTAGGAAGAAGCCCCAGCCCTAACCAAGAAACTACTTGTAATTGATAGCTTCTGGGAGAGGGAAAGTCAGTTTTATTTAAAGACATGACACCTGGTAGGTTGACCAGACTCCAAGGAATGGGACTCACACCCAAGAACATTGAGAGAACAAAAATTAAACTCAATAGGCCTTTAAAAAAAAAAGAAAAATAATAATAGAACACGAAGTCAGAGGCAGGGAGAATAGTAGGGTGGCATGGAGATGGGGGAGGGGATCTGAATATGATCAAAATACATTTCATAAAATTCTCAAAAATTAAATGAAAAGGAGAAAAGCAAAGTGTGAGGTACATAAGCACCACGTGCCAATTATTAAGTCCTGGTTTGGACATTTTCTTTTCTCCTGGATTTTAGTCCAATGTGACATAATTGAATGAACTACATCAGTTGTTATCGTGTGAATACCAAATGTCCTCCAACATGATCCTATGCAAGCAATACACTCATACAAATAAAATAATAAATAAAATATTTTTTAAAAAGAAATTCTCAAAGAACCAATGCAACCAATAGTCTTGGACATTCTCAAAGCCCCACTAACATAGACCAACAATGATGATGTTATCATGTTGAGGAAAGTGTTTGGACATTAGATGTAGTGCTCCTGGGGATATGTAAAGAAATTTTCCCTGTCCCTGAGGAGGCATCATGGAAGTTACAACTTATCTCAAAACTTTTCTTCTGGAATAAGTCCTGATGGTACATGTCTGTAGTCCCAAATACTCAGGTGGCTGGGCCAAATATGATCAGATCAACAGATGAAGAAAATCCATTTTATCAGATTATATATAAATCTCTGACAAAACAGCATGAATCGGGCTGGAGAGATGGCTCAGTGGTTAAGAGCACTGGCTGCTCATGCAAAGGATCCAAGTGTGGTTTCCAGCACACACACAACAGCTAACAGCCATCCCTAACTCCAGTTTCAAGGAATCTGACACCCTCCTCTATCCTCCAGAGGCATTGCATAACACAAGCACACTTGCATACATGCAGACAAAATACTTATACATATAAGATAAAAAATAAATAAATATTAAAAACATTAATGTAAGATAATAAGGCAAATAAAATAAATCTTAAATCAGATCACAGAACTCCATATACAGAAATTACAAAGTAATTTCCAAACAAATTATTAACAACAATAAGTGAATTTAACTGAGTTTCTAAATGCAAAGTCACCCAAAATATAAATTGTATTTCTATACAATAAACAAAAGAATGGAAAAAATGTTTTTAAAGGGCATACTGTTCACAGTAACATATTTATGGAGGAAGTAATAGATATATAAGTGACTATAATATAAAGTATTGAGAAAACTAAAGATAGACAAATTTGGAGCATAATCATATCCATGAAAGATTCATCATCAAAATATACTTTCCACTAGATGTAAGATCACCTTGATAAACATGTATGTGAAATGTTTGGGGAAATTGGAAAACTCATACTTTTACACATTTTTTTTTAATTTTCAGGAAGGAAGGGTCTATTTTGGCTCATAATTCCAATAGATCTAATCTCTCATGACAGGGAAGATATGGTGGCCAGAGCATGAAGTAGCTGGTCACATAGTGTCCACAGTAAGGAAGTAGAGAGTGATGAGGGCCCCAACCTCATTCTTAAAATGGACTAATAAATACATTTGTTGAAAAAAGGCACCCCAAAAGTACTACAGCACAAAAAATAGAAGACATAAATCAAGATGTTTCAAAATGCTCTAGCTCAAAACTGCAAAGAGCACACAGTCCATCAAGATGCCACACAGATGAGTTTCCAACTTCTCTCATTTTATGTTGTAAGGGAGTGGAACCATACAGGGAATATGCAAACTTCATGAGCACTGAAGTGCAGTGTGAGAGAAACCAGCTTACCTTAGGGATGAAGTAGTTTCTGAATTTAATGTCACGGGTCACTGAATGAGGCAGGCTCATAGGGATAAGGTCAATGTATCTCTGGATCTCATGTACCACAGCATCCGTGTAGGGCATGCTGCTCCTGTCCTGCATGCAAGGGCTCCGGTGTCGGCCAACCACACGGTTGATCTCTTCCTGGACTTTAGCTGGTAAGACATAGTGAAAAATGGTATAATGGAAGAGAAGTGGTATGGTTGCCACAAAAAGTCAGGACTGCCTGGAGCATGATGAACTGACCCAACTACCTTATAAGGCCCCAAGACATCTAGACTTGCTGTGCCTAGATATTAAGACAAACACATATTATAATACAAGATAATCAGTGCACAGAAAACAATGAAATGCTTCATTATATACATTTCTTATGCATAGGAACTAAAGGAATTACTGTCCCTGCAAGGAAAAAAAAGAGTTAAAATCATATGGAATTAACATAGAATGTTTGAAATTGAATTCTGCTGGCAGATCTTTGTGTTTTGGATTTGTATTAGATATAGATTCTATATTTACTGCAATTTCCAATGATCCCCTTTATTTTCTTCATATGCCAAAGGCACTCACTTTGAAAATTTCTTTAACTTTCTTAGGCTATTTATATATTATGATCATGCTCATAGATAATGGGTATTTCTA
>NW_008349245.1:12457-13097 GCF_000622305.1 Nannospalax galili
ACCTGTCTTTAAAAAAAATAAAAATAAAAAATAAAAAATAAATAAATAAATAAATAAAGGACCCCTCCCCCAAAAAAATTGTGAGAAGTCAGAGTGTTTTAGCATTTTTTTCTCTAATTAGTTTTAATTTTTTATCTTGATGGCCATGATAATTTACTCTCATTTCAGATTAGCTTGTTATAATCAAAAGATGGCTCTCGTGAGCCTCATGGTGGGTAATCACAAAGCAAAAATCGACAACAGACAAACAAAAATCAGTAAGCAAAGACTTGGCCTGGGGAAATGGCTCAGTTGGTAAAGTGTTTGCCATACACGCATGAATACCTGGGACAGGATCTCCAGAACCAAGTCAAAAACCTCGTGAAGTGCCTGTAATCCCAGAACTGAGGAGGCAGAGACAGGAGGATCCCTGGACCTTGCTAGCAAGCCAGTTTGTCCAAACAGACAAGCTCCAGGCTCAATGAGAGACCCTATCTCTCTTAAGGTGGGGAACAATTGAAGGCACCCTATATCAACCTCTGGCCTCTAAATGCACACACACTCATGTCCATACACAATAATAATAACAATAATAATAATAAAAGGACCACAACAAATTATAAGAGAAAAATAAACACAAAGGAAAACTATGAGAGAAGAG
>NW_008349245.1:14864-15344 GCF_000622305.1 Nannospalax galili
AGTTTCTGTTCCAGCTCCAAACATATCAGCCGCAGTAGTAATCAAGTTCTCAATAGTAAACTCAGAATGCTGAGTGTGCTTCTCCTAGGAATTATGTAGTTTATTATTTTGGTTTGCTAGCATACTTAATGAGTCAAAAATAACTCTGATTGCTCAAAAGACAAAAAGCTGAGAGAACGTATTGTATGGTATTAGAACTAGGATAACTGTACAATATGGCAGAAAATGTTGTAGTTCACCCAATCTTTCCTAGTCTATGAAACCTCTAAAATCATTGGTTATAAATGTTCTCGCAACAAAGAAATGATATCTATGGGAATATGTTAATTGATATGAATTGATCGTTCCATAATAGATACGGATCAAGGTATCATATTGTACCCCATGTATATACATATATGTATATATATATAATTCATATTTTTCAACTTAAAATAGTAAACATGGACTGCTGTGTTTTTCCTAGGAATTTTGTATATA
>NW_008349245.1:15483-23617 GCF_000622305.1 Nannospalax galili
ACATATGTATATATGGATTTAGGCATTATTATGTACCCAAGTGTGTGTATATATATATAATGTATATACATACATATATATAAATTGGTACTCTTTCAACTTAAAATAATTTGGTCAATTTTCTATTATTGTGACAAAATACCTAATCAGTTTATAAGGAGGACATATTTATTTTTACTCATGGTTTCCTCTGTCAGCATGTGATTCCTTGGCCCCAGCAATCTAAGCATGTTGGGAGGCAAAGCATGGAACAGCAGAAAACATTTCACTCAGGAAGCAAAGAGAGAGGAACTTGACAAGGGCCTGGGATCCCCTCTGAGGAAATGGTCCCCATGACCTAACTTCCTCCAACTAGTCCCTGCCTCCTACACATTCCACCCCTTCTCAATAGCAGCATATGCCAGAAACAGGACCTTAACATACCTGACCCTGAGAGACATTTAAGGCCAACCATAACAAATAAAATAACTTTTTTAGAAATAAGTTACAGCTAAGTCTTTTGTTAAAGAATTTAGTTAGCAGGCTTGAGAGTTATCTTAACTGTTAAGAGCACTAGTCTTGCAAAGGACCCCAGTTTAACTCCCAGCTCCCACATGATGACTAGCAATCATCTGTAACTCCAGTTGCACGGTATCCAACTCCATCGTCTGGCCTCCGCAGGCACAGCATGACATGAGTACACATATGAAGGCATAAAATAGACATGAATAAATCAAAAATAATTTACGATTTAATTAGACCCAATATTACCTAAGACTCATTATGACCTTCAAAATGTGCAAAACTAATGGGTATCCTAGAATAGATTACAGAGAAAGAAAATGGATTCAAAGACGAGACATGGCTGATCATTGTTACACCACAGGTGAAAAGCAATAGATAATTTGGGGGAAAAGGTACATGAATGGATAGGATCTTACAAACATGAAGACAGAGAGCTTGAACATTCGCTGCCATATGGAATAGAGAGAGGATAATGCAGATGCTGGGCTTAAAGGACCACCTGAATCGTGCGCCCAGAGATTGGAGGATGAGTAACCAAAAGCACTTCACAAGGACAAGTAAAGCTAATGCGATGGAAAGATGTAGCACAAGAGCAGTGTAGTGATGGGGCAATCTGAAATCTTGATCTCAGGGAGTCACAAACATCCAAAATACTTTCTTCCTATCCAGTCCTCCAAAGCAGATAATTTTAAAAGGATGATGCAGATGCTGGGCTTAAAGGACCACCTGAATTGTGCGCCCAGAGATTGGAGGATGAGTAACCAAAAGCACTTCACAAGAACAAGTAAAGCTAATGTGAGGGAAAGATGTAGCACAAAAGCAGTGTAGTGATGGGGCAATCTGAAATCTTGATCTCAGGGAGTCACGAACATCCAAAATACTTTCTTCCTATCCAGTCCTCCAAAGCAGATTATTTTAAAGACGTCTTACTAATTTCCAAGTGACCTGTATGCTTAAAATTATGTGATCAACTCCACTAAAACATCCAGCCCTCTCAACAGGTAGACTTGGTAGGCAGGGTAGGCATCCTTGTTGATAACAGAACACGGTTTCTAAGATTGTCAGCTCAAAATTACACTTAAGGCAAGAAGGAAACTAGAGCACTTATAAATCAATATTACTATTTTCACCTGCTTAAGAGAATTTAAAGAACCAAATTATGTACAAATTATAGTACTGGAACAGCATGATAAAAATTCACCTAGTTCTATACAGAATTTGGATGAAAAATTAAAGAATGCTTAAATAAATGGAAAGCTGTCCTATCTACTATGCTAGATGCCTTATTATTATTATTAATTATTATTAATATTATTGTGGCATTAACTGCATATCATTAATACCATAACATTCATGCCACTGTTACAACAGTGGACTGATCTTGCCAGGCCAGTCGTTACTGTAGCTCAGAAGTTTCAAAACTAGATAAGGTTGATCATGACTCTTCTCTTCTGGTAGCATGCATAGCACCTTCTAGAACTATGAAACCTAGCCAGTAGAGATGAAGCTTCAAGGTCAGTACCAACTTGATTTCTCCATGTTTGTTCTACAACTCACATATGTAGTGTCTGCAGCAACAGAGTCATACCATCAAGTTTTGGCAGGTAAGCAAGAGCAATGGCAATAGACAGTATTGTTGGAGGGTCTATGGTACAAAAAAACCTCCCTCCAACCCCCATCAACAACTCCAAAAGAGGGAGGATTTAAGGCCCCCTGCACAAGATAAAGCCCATACTTGGTACCATCAGGCCTAGAACCTATGGCTAGAAAAATCAAAAGCCATGGGGAAAACACACTATTATTTTACTAAGTGGCCATAGTGTTAAACTGACTCCTTCCTGTTATACCCATAGATTAGTACATCTCTCAGCTGTCATCACAGAAGCTTCTTTTTGCATCAAATATTAATTATCACAATGTGCAGAGAATGAGAGACTGAGGAGTACGCAGTCCTAAATGGAACACTTATATCACACCATCTCCTCACAAGGCTCAGAGATCATTATGGAAGAGGGAGCAGAAACATTGTAAGAGCCAGAGGTGATGGGTGAATAAAAGGAAGTCATGTTGTCTGGACACAACAGGGAAGTTGTACATATGAACCCATAGAGCTTGTAGCAGTGCTCTCAAGAGCTGTGCAAGCCACAGCCAGACAAAATCCCAGCATAGAGAGGGAAGGTGTCCAGAATTATTCCAGCTATCCTCAACAATGGCTCTCTCCTCTGTCTCTTTAGCACCACACACACCCAAACCTCTCATCACTTCACTGTGCCCTTCTGAAATCCTCTCCCCTGTTCCTCACTGCAAATACTTGAGATCTCTGTCAACCCTCAGGTTATCCAGATGAAGCACCTCCCACTCATTCTTTCCCACAGAGTGATATGATCAAGTCCACTTTTATTTTTATGCTGGATACTTTTATTACCTAACTTGTTTGAATTTCCATGCTCTTTCCTCAGATAGATTGCTAGTACCTAAAAACAATGTCCACATGTTGTAATGGTTTAACAATTTGCTTTCAAATTGTTTCCATGCACACAGTAGGTACTTAAAGTGCTGACCAAGTGCTTCTTATCTGACCAGATACATATCTCTAGTAATTACAGAAATGATGAATAGACCACAAAATGCAAACCAACAAAGAACATTATACCTGCTCCATTTTGATCAGGAAACAATCAATGAAGTCCCGAGGGTTATCCATATCCAAGGATTCTTGGTGTTCTTTTATTTTCTCCCAAACATAATTCTTCATATAGCAAAAATTTTTAATTACTTGGTTATGACTTCCAGGGAAATAATCTATGATAGTAGGGAAAGTATTGTAGACCTTAAATAATAAAAACCATTGGTTAAATTAAGCACGTTATAATGACATGACTACCATAACCCTCGTTAAACACTCCAGTTTTTAACCCCCATTAAATATTGGAGTGTACTCTAAAAAGGAACTCCAACTTGAAGATGAACATTTCAATATATATGATTCATATAAAGAAAGCCACTATGCTTAGAAAGATTAGACTAAACTGACCTCATGACCAGAGACTGTACAAATCTCCCATATCTAAGCAGTATTTGTCAGGTACTGAAGCATCTCCAGGTCCATTCTCTCATTTTTACCCACAACCTCAAAATACAGAAAGGTCTGAATGGCTATGGTTCATGTTCTATGGAAGGACAAGGGTGAAGGAAACCTGAAATGGAGCACAGACGCTGTCCCTGCTATTTCTACTACTATAATTAGCCTCAGGATTAAAAGCACAGTTTACAACTGGACATTATAAAACCTAACTCAACATTTTGTGGCTAAATACACATAGCAGGGGTCAAATGACTTCTGTAAAATCACACAATTATCTTCTACACAAAGGGGACAATGCCAGATCAATAGATAGAGAATGACATTGTTGAATCTGCCAGCCCAACAGGGTGCTATGTTTGATACACTACAAACTCCAGTCCTCTAGTTATCCTGACCCTGGTTACTTTCTCAACTAGAATCTCAGCATCAGCTAGCTTAGAGTCTGTGGGTTGGAAACACCACTACTCAGGAGCTCCTGGTAGTACCTGTGCTCCCCTCATCCTCCGTCCTTGATATCCTCAATTAGGAAATGTCTACCAAGTGATATGATGAAGAGAACTCTAACTTTTGATTGGCAGACAAGCCTGGCCATGCTTTTGGCAATATCAAAGTGCTGCCTGGAATCTGTTGCTTGGTGTATTTGGACTTGAATTTCGTCCTTATATTCAAAATTTGTCTTCTGTTCTACAGAATGAAAGCATCTGCTGTCTTTCAGAGATACTCATAACACCTGAAAAGGAGAGTGTTATGGAAACATTCATTGTGGTCAGGTACAAGCCATCACTCCAGAAATATTTTTTTAAAAAATCAAGGATCTAGAGAGATAAATTACTAGTTAAGAGTGCTTCCTGCTCTACCACAGAACTGAGCTGATTTCCCAGCACTCACATGGGCAGCTGACAACTACAGTAACTCCAGCTCCAAGAGACCTGATGCCTCTTCTAGCCTCCTTGGGCACATACCAACACACAGACACACACAGGCATCTGTGACAGCCAATGTCCAGCTTGGACTCTAGCTCTGGATAGAGCACAGGTTCCCAGAGATCAGGCTACTGGCCTGGGATAGTGATGGACTCCTGGGATGCTTCACCTCTGTGTCCTGGGGACACACACTGGCTGCATCCGGTTTTGGAACAAAATGAAGCTCTCTTCAATAATAGCAATCAAGACCCAGCGTGGTAATGCAGCCTTTAATCCCAGCACTCAAGAGGCAGAGACAGACCGATTACTGTGAGTTCCAGGCCAGCCTGATCTACATAGTGAGTTCCAGGCCAGCTGGAGTGACAGGGAGAGCCTGTCTCAAATGGTCAAATAAAAATAATAATAGCAACCAAAAAGGAAATTTTTGCAGTTCAATATAAATGTTGCTGATGGATCTTAAGACAGGTTCAAGTTGTCCATGCTCTTCAATAGTTATATTGTTAGGCCAACATTTCCAAAGCTATGTATATGTTCACAGTCAGTGGCTGCAGTTTCAAATTCCTAGGCCCTATTCTAATTTTTATTGGATGAAGGAGCTCTGCTAGAAGACTTCAACGCAGACTCCCCACAAGGCCAGGTGACTCAATTTCTTTTAGCTTTTTACTCTGGCCTCAACCCACCCCAAAGAAACTTTTACTTTGGCCTCACCCTACCCCCAACATCCCGGGCAAAGAGCCAGGCTTTTAAAACCAGACTTTGTATTAAGGTTTAGCAATATATCACCTACTAAAAGAATTTTTTTGATGGAGCTGGAGAGATGGATCAGTAGTTAGGAGCACTGGATGATCTTGCAGAACACCCAGTTTTGCTTTCCATCATGCATATGGCAGCTAACAACTGTTCATAACTCCAGTTCTATGGAATCTAACTCCCTCTTCTGGCCTCCATGGGCATTGCACAATTGCACAACACAGGTGCACTTATATACATGCAGGCAAAACATTCAAAAATATGAAATTAAAAATAAATAAATTTAAAATATCTTTGAATCAGAAATAATGATACTAAATCTTTTAAAAAGAAAATTTTTAAAAACTATCAGAAGCAACTTGGTTCTGGAACTATGGAAAACTGTCAAGTATGATGGTGCACTCCTTTATGTCCAGCACTCGGGAAGCAGAAGCAGTAAGATTTCTGTGAGTTCAAGACCAGCCACAGTCAAATGTCTATATAAGTCAATGACAAGTTAAAAGTTTCAAAACAGAGGGGACAGAGAAACTTTGTAGCATTGTTATGACCTTGTCTCACTTCCCTCCCTGTCTCTGTTCTAGAGTAGAACTCTGGTTCTTCTTTCCAGGAGAAAGAGATGCTTTCTCTGTTCTGACCTAACTGAGGACAACTGAAGGACGGGGCCAAGCACTTGCCTTTGCTTCATCTTTACTCATCAGGGTAGAAAAGGAATCAGGAGTGCCAAAAAAAAAAAAAAAACTTACAAAGCCACTAAGCAACCCAGGGTAAAAGAATTCTATTAAGGCATGTGATAGAAGACCAAAACTGAAGGAAGAGCTGGGGTGTGTATGTTTGGAAAATCAGGCCACTCAAAAACATCTACTTATACAGACGTATTCAAAAAGCCAGATGCAACCTCAGGACAGGCATAAGCTAAAAGACCCGAAAAGAAGAATCACTAGCTTTCACCTCTGCTCACCTCTGGCCTGAGCGTCAGAGCAAGTGAAGGCCATGGAGGCGCCTGGAGGAAAGGTTAGGTAACCCCAGCCTTCTTTTTTGTCATTCCTTCCCTCCTTGTCTTTCTTCTTCTTCATATTTCTATTTTTTACTTTTACCTTCCTTCTGTTATCCTCACACACAGCTTCCTTCTCAACATATCTCTCAACTGCTCCTATGTAATGAAATTTCTGGGGACTGGAGAGGTGGCTCAGCAATTAAGAGCACTGACTGCTCTTGCAGAGGACCCAGTTTTCAATTTCCAGCACCCACATAGCAGTTAACAACCCATCTATAACTCCAGTTCCAGGGGATCTGATCCCTTCTTCTGACCTCCATGGGCACTACATGACATGGGTGCACTTGCACGCAGGCAAGATACTCACACACATAAAATTTTTTTAATTTAAAAAAGATGGCTCTTTAAAAGAAAGAAAGAAAGAAGGAAGGAAGAGAGAAAGAAAGAAAGAGAGAGAGAAAGAAAGAAAGAAAGAAAGAAAGAAAGAAAGGAGAATGAAAGAGAGAGAAAGAAAGAAAGAAAGAAAGAAAGAAAGAAAGAAAGAAGAACACAGACTTTACAAAAACGATTTTGAAAAACTACTAAGCAAACACCATCTGCCTGTAGAACACAAAAAAAAGTGCAAAGAAAAAAAATGTAAAACCTACAGCAGACAATAAAAAAAAACACAGACTTTACAAAAACGATTTTGAAAAGCTACTAAGCAAACACCATCTGCCTGTAGAACACAAAAAATAAGTGCAAGGAAAAAAAATTTAAAACCTACAGCAGACAATAGAAAAACAACAACCCAACCTCAAAGGGGAGGCCTGATTTCCGGAACTGCCGCATTATGTACCCTAAACACCCAGTTTTGAAATATTCACCTCACAGCTCAAGCCCATGTTAACTTGTCACACGTGACTCCTTAGGATGGAAGCCTTTTGACCCCTCACCTGTATCCATGAACATTCACCTCACAGCTCAAGCCCATGTTAACTTGTCAAAGGAATGAGCACACGTGACTCCTTAGGATGGAAGCCTTTTGACCCCTCACCTGTATCCATGGGCTGCTTATGAGTCTGAGGTTTTCATTTAATTTTTTCATCAATTCAAGGAAATTCTGATCTTTATAATCAAAACGATTCTGGAAAACAATGGAGCAGATCACATTGCAGGGAGCACAGCCAAGGATGAAGGTAGGATCACAAGGTGAGCCTGCATGAGTGGAAATAGTGAACATGATCATTGATACAGGCACATAAAACTATTCGTCTTTGATAACAGATAAAGGGCATTTTAGAAACTCTAAAGTAATAAGTACTTAGAAATTCCCTCTCACCAAGAATGTCAGCATACTCAAAATCAGCACACTACTTTTTCTTAGATCCAATTTAATAATTCCACCTTAACTTGTTTAAGGCTCACTGCCTTCATTTACACAACTTGTGTCCAAGTGACAAATTTTGGAGGGTAAGGAAAAATTAAATGTGAGAGTGTCATGCTTTAACATAGCTAATGGCACTGGGCATGGTAGTCCATACCTGATCCCTGTAAGCACTCAGGGGTTGGGGGCTAGAGAGCTGAAAGTTCAAGGCCAATCTGAACCATATAGTGAGGTCAAGGCCACCATGAGCTATACAGCTAGATAGTGTCTCAAAAAATGAAAAAGCCAGGCATGATACTACAGGCCTTTAATCCCAGTACTCCCAGAAGATGAGGCAGGCCTGATCACTATGAGCTTACATACTGTGTTCCAAGCCAGGTGGGGCTACAGGGAGACCCAGTCTCAAAAAATAAAAAAATAAAATAAAATAAATAAAAAATTTAAACTTCTAACACTATAAACACAGAATCACACATCTCTGGAAAGCTTGTAGATAGTAACATTAATAATTA
>NW_008349245.1:23776-32095 GCF_000622305.1 Nannospalax galili
TGTTTGCTGCCATGTGGGTGCTGGGATTCGAACCTGGGTCTTCTGCAAGAACAATCAGTGTTCTTAACTGCTGAGCCATCTCTCCAGCCCCTGCACATTATATTTTTTAAAGTAATCAAAAATAGGGGCTGGAGAGATGGCTCAGCAGTTAAGAGCCTTTGTTGCTATTTCAGAGGACCTTAGTTATGTTCCCAGGGTCCACATAGTGGCTAACAAACTTCTATAACCACTTCTAGGTACTCTATGGCCTTTTCTGGCCTCCACAGGCACCAGGTGCACATGTGGTATACACACAGATGCACACACACACACACACACACACACACACACATGTGTGTGTATGCATGTGTGTATGTATATGTGTTCAGAGAAAACATTCAAGCATACAAAATAAATAAATCTCAAAAAATTAATAATCTGGGCCTCGATACACAAGGCTGTAATCCTTGCTATTCAGGAGACTGAGGCAAGAGGGTTATGAGTTCAAAGCCTGCTTAGGTTACAAAGAGTTCAAGAGACTCATGGGTAAGTTATAGAGACCCCATCTCAAAATAAAAAGGAAAATCAGAGAGAGAGAGAGAGAGAGAGAGATAGCTTATTGGAGGTGTAGTTGTCTGGCTGGTGCAAGACCCTAGATTCAATCTTCAATACTGTAGAAAAAGTAAAAATGAAAACACATTATTAGAAAAAGCAAAAATGAATACATTATTTGGTTTGTTTGCCTAAAATAAAAGTTAAATCACAAAAATCTTAACTTCTAATTTTTATATGTCAAACATAAAAGGTTTAAGTTGATTGCCAGAGTCCCTTACTTCTTATTTCAATGATGAAAAGGAAAATAAGCCAGGCATGGTGGTGCACTTCTTTAATCCCAGTACTTGGGAGGTAAAAGCAGGTAAATCTCTAAGGCCAGCCAGGGCTACATAGTGAGACCCTGTCTCAAAAGGGAAAAAAAAGAAAAAGAAAAAAGAAAAAAAATGTCCGGCTCTAGGAAATATTTCTCATCACCCATCAGATCCCACACTTACGAAGACAGAGCCTGCCCTCTAGTGGAAGTCTGAGTTACTGCTTTATGAAGCCATCAGAATTTCTGTTGCAATTTTTAAAATATTTTATTTTTTTAATATGTATGTGTGTATTGGCTGCATGTATGTAAGTGCACCTGTGTTGTGCAGTGACCACAGAGGTCAGAAGAGGGTGTCAGACCCCGTGGAACTGGAGTTACAGATGGTTGTTAGCCACCATGTGGGTGGTGGGAACCAAACCCAGGTCTAGAAGAGCAGGGGTGCTCTTAATCACTGAGCCTTCTGTCCAGCCCCCATAAATGTTTTAACTTGCTCATCATTCTGGTCAATTTCATCACTTTACAGAAAGCAAACTGAAGCAGAGTAGATATTTTGTAAGTAATTTTAAGCAAAACTGTTCTAATGGAATATTATTAATTTTTTAATGTGAAAAGCACACAAATTCACATCACATGTAATTTAGGTTGACAGTTAAAAAGCACTGTGCATACCGTTCCCAGTAGAGTTATGCACATGTAGAGGAATGGGCAAAGTAACTGTGATGTATACATACAGTCGAATATTATTCAACCATGAGAAAAGAATGAAATCTTGTCCTTTACATTACAACAGGAAGATCTGGAGGACACTATGCTAAGTGAAATAAACGAGGCACAGATAAACAAACTCTTTGTGTTCTCATTCATATGTGGAAAAAATCAAAAAAGTTCATCTTATAGAAAAACATGTATATAGTGTTTACTAGAGGTTAAGAAGCGTAGTTAGGAAGGAGGATACTGAGGCTGGATAACAGATAACAAAATGCAGTTTTCTACAGTGCAGTATTTAAATGGATTCATTTCATACTTTATAAAGAACTAGAAGAGAGCCTGGAGACATTGCTCAGTGGTTAAGAGCACTGGTTGCTCCTGCAGAGGACCTGGGTTCAGTTCCCAGCACCTACATGGCAACTAATCACTATCTGTAACTCCAACGTTAGGGGATCCACTACCCTCTTCTGGTATCCCCAGGCATTGCATGCATGTGGTACACTTACATACATGCAGGCAAAGCACTCACACATATAAAAATAAAAATAAATAGATAAACAAGTTTTTTTAATAATTAGAAGAGAGTTCTAATTCTCCAAACAAAAAGAACTGATAAATGTTTAAAGAGATGAAAAATGTCAGTTGCTATGATGTCATCATTATATGCATGTGTCAATTGGCCTCCATAAATATGTACAGTTATTTTCAATTTTAAAAGGATTATGCACAAATCATAAGGAATTTTACAAGAGAAGCCTCTTTCATGATTAACTATGCTTGACCTGACTCCATTTCTATGATACAGCAGAGTACTGAGTATTCAGAATTTTACGTTTTAGCCTCAGAGACAGGTGATCATTTCAATTTATTAATTTGAACATTTATTAATGGTGAAAATCTGACTCTCAATATTACCTCTCACTTCATTTAGAAGAGAGGTCATTTGAAATCCAAATGAAAATCAAACTTATTGTAGTAAATACTTGATAAATAGGTGAAGCCAAGAGTAAAGGGGAGGTAAAAAAATTACCATCAATGTTCTAATTCAAACTCCAATTGAAAATTCACCAAGGTTTTTTTTTTATTCAGGTATGGTGAGGTCTACAGATCAAGTTGTCCTTAAATAGTTTGTTCTAGGAAAGATGTTAACACTTCCCATTGATGGGGCTGTCCACTCCACAATGGTCTGGACAGGGCACAAAGAAGCATGGCAGAGGGCCTGAAGGCAAAAGGACCAAAGGGAAAGCAGAGACCAGGCCTTTTATTGGAGTTTGTATGAAAGAAATAAATGAGGCAGGATACATACACTAAGTGAGCTTGGGACTGGAAAGCTTGACTAACTGCAGAGGCTGCTAGTACTTGGGTGCAAAGGGTCACTAATTGGACCACACCTGGCCCTCCTAGGTCGATTGTCAGCAAGAATATTGGCTTGGTGTGTGCAAATGAAATAAAGGTGGTTGGGGTTGTGCTGGATAGATTCAGTGTCAACTTGACACACCTGGGTTGAGGGACCCTCAACTGGGGAACTGCCTCCATAGGACTGGCCTGTGGCCATGTCTATGGGAGGGCCCAACACACTGTGGGTGGTACCACCCCTGAGCAGGTGGGCCTGTGTTGCATAAGAAAGCAGGCTGGGCTAGGGGAGAAGCCAGTACAAAGCATTCATCCATGGCCTGTGCTCCAGCTCCTGCCTCCAGGTTCCTGCCCTGAGTTCCTACCTTGGGCTCCCTGATGAACTATGACCCGAGAGATGTAAGACAAACCTTTTCCTCCCCAAGTTGGTAGTGGTCAGATTGCTTTGTCACAGCAATGAAGAAACAAACTAGGACGGGGTATAGGCTAGAGATAGGCTGGTTTGTATGTTAAAAGCATGTTACAGAGAAAACACTTGCTACTGAAAGCAGTTACCTAGGCCTGGGAGAGCCAGTCAAGATGTCAAAGTGTCATAATAGACAGAAAATAAAAATCACAGTTAATACACAAATAAAGAGAGGATAATGCAAGAAAAGCTGAATATTGAGCTAACTTGCAATTAGGGAAATTGGACTAGAGTTAAAAATAGCTGAAGTTAGGGCAATAAATCAATTTATAACTTCCTTTTTATAATTTAGATGACTATGATGTACTGTAAGTTTTCTTTTAAAACTGTAAAACGGAGCAGGGCATGCATGCCTTTAATCCCAGCACTTAGGAGGCAGAGGCAGGTAGATCTGGCAAGGCCAGCCTGGTCTACATAGCAAGTTCCAGGTCAGCTGGGGCTACGGGGAGACCTTGTCTCAAAAAGACCAAATAAATGATGTATCCCAACAGTGACGGTTAATGAGCCAGCTCTAGTTGTAGGCTGGGGAGATGGCTCAGTCAGTAACCCCACTGCTTGGGGATGGGGAGAGGGGTGTGGAAACAGGGTCATCTCGCCACTTGCTCACCAGCCAGCCTAGCCTACCTGATGAGTTTCAGGCCAGTGAGAGACTGTTCTAGTTTCATATCTGCTGCTGTGATAAAATAACCTGACAAACACAATCTCAAGGCGGAAGGGTTTATCTGGCTTACAATTCCAGTTTGGAATCCACCACTGAGGAGAAGTCAAGGCAGGAACTGGTCACATCCATAGTCAGGAACAGAGACAGAATGAACGCATGCGTATGCTCGACACCGTCTCCGTATCTATACAGGCCAGGAACCCCTGCCTAGGGAATGGAGCCACCTATGGTAGGCTGAATAGTCAAAACAAGTTCCCGCCTGCTGTACACAGGCCAGCCTGATCTAGGCAATCCATCGAGACATGCTTTCCAGGTGATTTAGACTGTTTTGAGTTGACAATCAAAGCTAATCATCACAGAGACCCTGTCACAAAAAAAGTGGAGAGGCAATAACACACACACACACGCACACACATGCACACACACAGCTCTAGCTGTCCAGCCTTCTGACTTTTGAGCCACATTACTACCTTACAACCAACTCCTTCCCACAACAACCATGTGAAAACAGTTAACCGGTACCTCTCAGTGAGGAACCTTTACATACACCCCCAGGAAACACTGCAGTTCTCAAAGCATGTGTAGGGTCAGAGAACAGAGTAGCCAGTGACCAATCTGGCCTGGAAAGGGAGATGAGACCAGAGCAGGCTCTTTGGACGAGGTGGTGTTCCTGATCAGGAGCAAGAGTGGACAGAATGAACTTGAGATCCTGTCTCAGAATCAAAGCTGTGAATTGGCTCTCCTGGCTCAGGAAGGAATCTTACGGTCTGCCATGTATGGTCTTCACATAGGTATGAGATGTCGTACAACACACTTGTTAATGTCTTAAACGCTCTTGTCCTTGCTTAGGCTTGTGCACCCAAGTCCTGGATGTAGTGATTTCAATGGCTTCCTGCTCTGTCTTCTTTTCTCAAGAAAAGCTTCCCTCTGGGCCTGGAGAGATGGCTCAGCAGTTAAGAACACTGGCTGTTCTTGCAGAGGACCTGGATTTGAATTCCAGCACCCATATAATGGCTAACAACTGTCCCTAAATCCAGTTCCAGGGGATCCAACGCCCTCTTCTGTCCTCCAGGGGTATTGCACCACATGGGTGCACTTACATGCATACAGGCAATACACTCATACACATAAAATAAACATAATAAATAAAATATTTTTTTAAAAAAAAGGAAACTAAGGAGCCCCCAGACAGGAAACAAGAAACTGGCACATGGGAGTCACTTGGATGGTAGGGATGCCTGAAGAACTCTCCAAGTCTCAGGCCCAGTACCATGGCCCAACCCACACATGCACACACATACATATGGCACATGAACATTTACCAAATCCTTTGTTAATTCTTTTAGTCAGTGGGAAACTGCCTCTTCCAGAAAACTCCTCTCCTATATCAACAAGGGCTTCCTTCACTGCTTCATGGGAGTCACTTGGATGGTAGGGATGCCTGAAGAACTCTCCAAGTCTCAGGCCCAGTACCATGGCCCAACCCACACATGCACACACATACATATGGCACATGAACATTTACCAAATCCTTTGTTAATTCTTTTAGTCAGTGGGAAACTGCCTCTTCCAGAAAACTCCTCTCCTATATCAACAAGGGCTTCCTTCACTGCTTCATAACCATGCAACACCACAGTGGGTCTCATGCCAAAATACAGAGTGAACACAGGACCGTAGATTTTTGAGAGCTGGAAAATTGAAAGATTCAAATAGCAGCAAAAGAAGTCAGTATTGGACCTACATTTTGTATATGATTCAATCAAGTCATTGTACTGTTGTGGTTTTGGTTTTGTTTTGTTTGTCCTAGTAAAACACAACTTTTTTATTTGTCAGTCACAACTTCAAGGGTTGCTGGATTTCATACATTGAAAATGATGGTGTTTGGAGAGGCAGAGGCAGGCTGATCTCTGTGAGTTGGAGGCCAGCGAGGTGTACATAGTGAGTTCCAGGCCAGCAGGAGCTACAGGGAGACTCTGTCTCAAAAAAGCAAAATAAAAAAAAATGATGGTGTTTATTATAGCTGGCACAGGCAGACTGAGTCCCATTTGCCAGGAATTTGTGAGGGAAATACCATATAGATCCCATTTGCTTGTGAGGGAAATACCATATAGATCATCACAGCTAATCAATACATCCAGCCGTGTTTATTTACTTTTACAGCTGAAAGAGTTTGAGGCTCAAGAAACTTCAAATTCATTTCAGTATTACATATTACATAGATAAAAGAACCAAATTTGAGAGCTGCTTAGTGGATTGCTGAGCAAATTATCACTGCCCAGTGCCCATATTGAGACGGGTACCCAGCTGCTGTTGAAGTGTGCTTTAAGGTCACTTCCTGAACTCCTTTCATGGAATTTTGTGGTTGATATTAGAGATCTACATCGTTTTTTTTTAATTCCCCTAGGTCTCGGGAGAAGGCTTAGTGGGTAGAATGCTTGCTAAGCAATCATGAGGACTGGATTTCAGATCCCAGTACTCACACAAAAAGTCCAGGGCTCATGGATCTATAATCCCACCCCTGTGAAGGCAGAAACAGAAGGATCCCTAGGGCTTGTTGGCAGCCAGTCTAGACAATCAGTGAGTTCCAGGCTCCGTGAGTAACCCTGTCTCAAAAAAATAAGGCGGAGAAGCAATTGAGGAAGGCACCTGATGTGAACCTATGGCCTCCCATGTGGACATGCATATAGACAAATAGATACAGTACATATATTGCACCATTCTACTATTTATGACAACTACAACCTAAATATAACAGTCCACAGGGGATCTAGCTTTACAATAAAAATATTAAAATATTTGCCTCTAACATCGGACGTGGTGGCACATGCCTTTAATCCCAGCACTCAGGAGGCAGAGGCAGGAGGATCTCTGTGAGTTCAAGGCCAGTCTGGTCTACATAGTGAGTTCCAGGACAGTTGGAGCTACAGGGAGACCCTGTCTCAAAAAAGACCCAAAAAATCCCTAAACAAAAAAGAAACATCAAAACAACATCAACAAAACCCAAAAATCTCAGTGTTTTCTAGCAAAGGGAAGATAATTCTAGTTATTTGTATAAAACTTCAGTGACCTGTGGATTTATTGTAGTTATTTATTTCATATGTATGAGTGTTTTACCTGCATGTAAAGTGTACATGTGTGCAGTGCCTGTGGAAGCCAGAAGAGGGCATCAGATTCCATAGAATTGTCTCACCCGTGTGGATACAAGAGGAGGCATTTACTGACCAGGGGCAAGACTGCGGGCCCAAGATGCGTGGGCAAAAGTTAACGGAGACTATGGGCGGGTGCAGAAACGATCTGGAACGGTGGGCCAAGCCATGCAGAGCTGGGTGCCGGGTGTCGGGTTTTCATTTCTTTGTAAGTTCCTCCATTTCCCCCCTCCCTACCCAAGATATAAAATGAAAAACTCACATAAAGATATGTTATATGGTTTGTCTGATAGCACAAGAGACCCTGAGAGAACTCGGGCAACACACATAGACCCAGTTTGGGTTCTCTTTCCTCTCACAGCTTCCCTCTCTCTTCCCTGCATCTATCTATCTGACTTCCATATCAGAGGCTCCTCGACATCTGTTTCCCTGATACACTCACACACCATGTATCTGGGTAAGGTAAGAACAGCCCTGATCTTGAGGTTCCCCAGATCTTGGCCCCACTTGGGACTCTGGGAGTCCCCACTTTCAACCTTTGCCTCATTTCCCAAATCTTCACAAGGTGAACATCGGGACACTCCACAACTCTCCTCCAACCCTAGATGACAAGACCGTCTCTTCTTACCTTACCCTGTCCTGAAAAATTGTGGATTCCTAAGGACCCCCCACTTGGCCTGCCTGAGATCAAAACTTAAAGCCTTCCAATTAGGAACCCTCAGGAACACCACCATCCTTTGACTCATAACCCAAATCTGACCTCAATACCAATTGGACAATAGTCATTGTGATGGGTTTGAATTAAAATGTCCCCCATAGGCTCCAAGTATTTGGACATTTTGTCTCCAGACGATGGCATTGTTTTGGGAGGTTTAAGAAGGTGTGGCTGTCCTAGAGGAAGCACGGGCCCAAGATGCGTGGGCAAAAGTTAACGGAGACTATGGGCGGGTGCAGAAACGATCTGGAACGGTGGGCCAAGCCATGCAGAGCTGGGTGCCGGGTGTCGGGTTTTCATTTCTTTGTAAGTTCCTCCATTTCCCCCCTCCCTACCCAAGATATAAAATGAAAAACTCACATAAAGATATGTTATATGGTTTTTCTGATAGCACAAGAGACCCTGAGAGAACTCGGGCAACAC
>NW_008349245.1:32187-37578 GCF_000622305.1 Nannospalax galili
TGGATACTGCTCCATCTTGGGACGGAAGCCAGGAGCCAGGGCGGCAGCAGCTATGGAGAGAAAGGTGGGTGCCTCACCCGCGTGGATGTGAGAGGGGGCATTTACCGACTTGGGACGAGACTGAGGGCCCAAGATGCGTGGGCAAAAGTTAACGGAGACTATGGGTGGGTGCAGAAATGATCTGGAACGGTGGGCCAAGCCATGCAGAGCTGGGTGCCGGGTGTCGGGTTTTCATTTCTTTGTAAGTTCCTCCATTTCCCCCCTCCCTACCCAAGATATAAAATGAAAAACTCACATAAAGATATGTTATATGGTTTGTCTGATAGCACAAGAGACCCTGAGAGAACTCGGGCAACACACATAGACCCAGTTTGGGTTCTCTTTCCTCTCACAGCTTCCCTCTCTCTTCCCTGCATCTATCTATCTGACTTCCATATCAGAGGCTCCTCGACATCTGTTTCCCTGATACACTCACACACCATGTATCTGGGTAAGGTAAGAACAGCCCTGATCTTGAGGTTCCCCAGATCTTGGCCCCACTTGGGACTCTGGGAGTCCCCACTTTCAACCTTTGCCTCATTTCCCAAATCTTCACAAGGTGAACATCAGGACACTCCACAACTCTCCTCCAAACCTAGATGACAAGACCGTCTCTTCTTACCTTACCCTGTCCTGAAAAATTGTGGATTCCTAAGGACCCCCCACTTGGCCTGCCTGAGATCAAAACTTAAAACCTTCCAATTAGGAGCCCTCAGGAACACCACCATCCTTTGACTCATAACCCAAATCTGGCCTCAATACCAACTGGACAATAGTCATTGTGATGGTTTGAATTAAAATGTCCCCCATAGGCTCCAAGTATTTGGACATGTTGTCTCCAGATGGTGGTGTTGTTTTGGGAGGTTTTAAAAGGTATGGCTATCCTGGAGGAAGTGTGTCACTGGGGGCTTAGAGAGTTCTTAAGCCTTGCTGGATCTCCAGTTGCTCTCTTATTTCTTGTACCTGCTGCCAAGCAATGCCTGCAAGTGCAATAATTGCTCAACCAACATACATACAGCTTACAAATTTCTAATTGGATAAGACCCTCTCCTGGGGGTGGAACACACATCTGGTGCTGTAGACCAAGCCAACACCTTGTGTCAAGAAAGGCTACAGGCCCTAGCAGGGACAAGTATACTATTTAATGAATATAGTACTCCTACTGGGATATTTTCTAGGCATTTGTATTTACATTTGTATTTGTTTAGATGTGTCTACTTCCTTCTATTTGTCTTTATAGTACAAGAAACACCACTGAGATAAATCAATGGCCACAGCTTAAGGACAAATAATGGGGAGGCCCAAGAAGTCACTATCTCACCATGAGAGATCACCCTACATCTGTCACCCTCTCCAAGGTTCAGGAACCTTAGTGGAAGATTGGTGGAAAGATTGTAAGAGCAGAAGAAAGGGGTGGAGTGTGTCCCAGGGACCTGGTTCCTCCAAGGGGTGGGGCCTGCTGCAGAGAATTGACTGTGGAGAGTTAGCCATGGAGGGATGGGCTTCTGAGCACCACCTTGGGACTGAAGCCAGGAATGGCTAGCGGCGGTGGGCTTGGAGAGGAAGATGGCCCCGGCGTCTCACCCGTGTGGATACAAGAGGAGGCATTTACTGACCAGGGGCAAGACTGCGGGCCCAAGATGCGTGGGCAAAAGTTAACGGAGACTATGGGTGGGTGCAGAAATGATCTGGAACGGTGGGCCAAGCCATGCAGAGCTGGGTGCCGGGTGTCGGGTTTTCATTTCTTTGTAAGTTCCTCCATTTCCCCCCTCCCTACCCAAGATATAAAATGAAAAACTCACATAAAGATATGTTATATGGTTTTTCTGATAGCACAAGAGACCCTGAGAGAACTCGGGCAACACACATAGACCCAGTTTGGGTTCTCTTTCCTCTCACAGCTTCCCTCTCTCTTCCCTGCATCTATCTATCTGACTTCCATATCAGAGGCTCCTCGACATCTGTTTCCCTGATACACTCACACACCATGTATCTGGGTAAGGTAAGAACAGCCCTGATCTTGAGGTTCCCCAGATCTTGGCCCCACTTGGGACTCTGGGAGTCCCCACTTTCAACCTTTGCCTCATTTCCCAAATCTTCACAAGGTGAACATCGGGACACTCCACAACTCTCCTCCAACCCTAGATGACAAGACCGTCTCTTCTTACCTTACCCTGTCCTGAAAAATTGTGGATTCCTAAGGACCCCCCACTTGGCCTGCCTGAGATCAAAACTTAAAGCCTTCCAATTAGGAACCCTCAGGAACACCACCATCCTTTGACTCATAACCCAAATCTGACCTCAATACCAATTGGACAATAGTCATTGTGATGGGTTTGAATTAAAATGTCCCCCATAGGCTCCAAGTATTTGGACATTTTGTCTCCAGACGATGGCATTGTTTTGGGAGGTTTAAGAAGGTGTGGCTGTCCTAGAGGAAGCATGTCACTGGGGGTGGGCTTAGAGAATTCTTATTTTTCTTTTTCATTCTTTTTATTGTTTTTTTGGGAGGGGTGCCCAATTAAAATGCACATGTGCAGATTTATAAATATGGGTATTTTAGTGATATATTCAAAGGCTTTATAAACTTAGGTACCCTAAACATCTTTAAATCTATTAAACAATGTCTCTAGGTCTATTAAGTGCTTCACAAAGCTTTTAAATGCTAATTGTTCATACAAAACAGCATCTGTGCTGGTTGTTTAAATAAATTGTATTTTACTAGCTGGATCCTATTTGTTAGATACCTTTTTTGGTTTTTGTTTTGCTTTCAAATGCTTATTTTAAGATATCTATTTTGTTTGTTTACTTTAAAGATATTTTGGTTTTGACATTTGGTTTGGTTTTTCATTGCTTTCATTGTCACTGGACACTTCTCCCATATCTAATCTAAGAAATGAGGAAATTTTTTGAGAAAACCAAACTCCAACTGGTTGTTGGTTTGATTAGTATGTTAATTCATCTGACAAATTTAATAATAAAAAACACTACATATGGGTAAAAAAAATATTTAAATTAAGAAATTAATTTAAAATTTTTAGAGATTATATCAAAATGAAAGATGAATTCTAAGACTAGTCTTTCTAGCTCATCGTTCTCTAACCTTGTCCTTCATTCTTCATATCCTATCACAAAGGCTCTATACGCAAGTAAATTATGGTCTGTTTTAAGAAGGATATAGCTTTTCTTCTGGATATAGCTCACCTTTTTCCCTTCTGGGGAAACTCTTTTGCCTTTAACTCTCATGATACTTAAGTCTGCATTAAATTGTCTTTATTATACCAGCTATTCTTAAATTCCCTTGAGCAACTGAAGTGAGGAATCCTTCTTGGTTTGAGTAGAAATTTAGGAGAACTCCTCGGGCTCCTAAGGATGACCACATGGCAACGATGTCTCAGTCAATCCTGAAGTTTCTGAGCACTCCTGGTGAGATTTTGCTCAAAGCATTTTTGTGAGTTTACTGTCTGTCCCTGTATGATCTACCCTGATAAGCACTTCGAGCTCTTTTGCTTCTGTTTTTCTGGCCAGAAACCCACTTAAAAATCCCCTAGACTCATCCATACTCTGGTACCTGGGTCAGATACAATAGCACGTGGCTTCTTCTGGAGAATACGATAAGAGCTGATCCCCAAGATAGTCTAAGTCAGCCTCTTCTGACCTCTGTGACGTTGTATGACATGGGTGCACTTAGATAAATGCAGGCAATACACTCATATACATAAAATAAAAATAATAAAATATTTTTAAGAAGAAATTCTAATATTTTAATCCCATCACATCTTGTAAGACTTTTCTTTAAGGCTCTGATGCATTCCTGAACCTGATGGCCTTGGGCAATGAACCTCTTGCTCCCTTTCAGCAGATTCTCTTAAACTGGATCTGACTGACCATGCAAAGCACCCTTATGCAAAAGTAAAATTTGCCTTGCCAAATTAGTTTTGCTTTTTCCATGTGTTCTTTGTCTGGAAATTTTTGTTTTAAATTTTCATTTCACAATAAGAATAACAGAAAAGGAGATAATTAGTCCTGCTCCAGGGTGCGATTTCTCCTATGGAAGATATGCTCTTCTGAGATGCTTAAACTCTTTATTCCAAGGATTTAAAAAGATTGCTTGTCTCTGTGGTTTTAGATATGTTTTATATGATATAGACATTATAAAGATTTTCAGGACATTTCTGACTGCTACTGCCTCTTTAAAGCCAACAAACAGGTTTGTTGAGGTCCCTGTGTTTACCAAGACATCTCTTAACATTAAAAATAAAGCTCACTTAAAAAACCTGCTTCAAGGCTTACAAAGACATCTTAAAGTTTAAAACATCTTAAAGTTTATAGATAATCTTAATGTGTTACATTGTAATAATATATTTGAGATAATTGTTAATTTCTGTGCATATATACATATATATACATTTTAAGGGGGTAAATGTTAATTGCTTAGTAAATTCTCACGACGAATGGTAAATTTGTTTGTAAATGCTATTAGGTCTGCAAGTGGATGTTTCCGGAATAGAAGGGATAATAAAAATGTTTGAGGAAGTTTATTCTAGATCTGAGCAGGTTTTATAGAGATACAGAGTCATTATTATAATAATTTCTATTGCCACCAAATTTTTCAGTCCACCCCTCTTTCTTGTACTGGACACCAGCTACGGTCTTATTAAATGGATGTAGACAAGTATTGGGGCTATCTTTATCTACTGGCAAATGTCCCTAGTGTTTCTCTGTATTAAGAAAGTGTTGCTTTTGGGATTATTTTCCTTCTGTCCAACAACAGAAAGCACAAAACTTATGAAATGTGCTTTAGGTTGCCATTAGGACACAGAGTACTTTCTTTTGCCTCACAAATAGCTAGGTTCTGCTTCCCTGTAACTAGATTGGTACAGTTCAAAAGGTAAAGTTTCAGTGACCTTGGTTTAAATCCTGATCAGTTTACTTCATGTCTATAAGTACCTGATGTTATCCTCCCTTGTGCTAAAAATTACTGCTGGGAGCTGCTCAGGGCATCCAGCTCCCTCCTCCCACTGTCCTTACAACAACCCTAGGCACGAATTCTCCAAAACCGCAGTTTGGAAAGTCTTAACAAATTTATTAGGCTTGCTAACAGAGCAGGGGTGGGGATTTACTTACAAAAGAATGGGCACTCCCCCATTTAAGGCTGTGCTGGAAAGTCCACACACAAACGCAGATTCTGCAACCTCCCAACAGCTGCACAAAATGAGAGACCTACCTCCTGGTGTTCTTGGCTTATGTATCCTTAGCCCCTCCCCATCATACAGCTAAGGCTGACTCATTGGGTGGGAGGGGTACTGGCTTGCTCCTGATCTTCCTTTCAACCGAACTTGGGAAGGAGGT
>NW_008349245.1:38716-41994 GCF_000622305.1 Nannospalax galili
AGGCAATACACTCATACACATAAAATAAAAATAATAAAATAATTTTTTTCAGACTGGATAGGTACCTTTAATAAGAAACTTTCATGCATATTTGTGAATAGCAAAGCATGTCTCGTGTCCAATCTACAATCCCAACATCTATTTCCTCTTGATAAGAAAAATGCTACTCAGATATAAGACCTCAGACCTTGGTCTAGTGCAACACTGCAATGCCTACCTACAGCTAAGGAAGACAGACCCACTATAGCTTTAACCAAAAAATTAAATGATGACCAAATTTGGTCTCTCTCACCATTTAGAGACTATTTGTAGGAAACTCAATCTGTGATCATAGGTACTCCAACAGTTAACCAAGTGCCTGGAATTGAATCCTGAATCCACCACTCTCTAGTCAAACCCTGGAGGCTGGAGAGAGAAACACCAGAAGACAAATAGGAGAAGCCAGTCACTAAATACACCTGTGAGCCCGTCCAGGAATTAAAATTCCTCTTCAAAAGGAAAGATAAGCCTATTTTCTCCTCTCCCATAAAATATGCCTTGTTTTCTGTTCTTAATGCTGGCTAACTTTTTCTTTCTGCTTGCCTATACCCAAGATAAAAATTTGTCCCTTGCATGGGCCCAAAAATATACATAATAACAAATAATGACAAGGAAATTTCTGAATCCTCATGGTAGAAGGGAGTCACATCTGTTATGATCTTAAAAGTAATTCTATTAATCTTTAATATTTTATTTATTTATTTTTATTTCATGTGTATATGTGTATTGCGTGCATGTAGGTAAGTGCACCCATGTCATACAATGGCCTCGTGGACAGAAGAGGCTCTCGGATCCCCTGGAACTTGAGTTACGGACAGTTGTTAGTGGCCATGTGGGTGATGGAATTCAAACCCAGGTCTTCTGCAAGAGCAGCCAGTGTTCTTAACCACTGAGCCATTTCTCCAGTCCCATAATTCTATTAATCTTTGGACCTTGTGTGCTCAACTGCTTTTCAACTTCATCTCCTCTCATTTACAATCAGTCCTGTAACATTGTAGACCCATCGACATGGGCCCTCTTGACCATCCTCCAAGACCCCTGAGTCTACAAAAATGGGGACTCTAAAAACCCCTGAACTGATCCCTTTAATTTCTCTTGATTTTAATGTTTATTCCCCCACATCCCTAACATCTAGAGACTTTCTTTCTTCACTACACCTGGCAATTATACAATAAAGTCACTGGTGCACTTTTGGGATCTTTTAGATAGACCCTCTGGAGGGATACCTGACTGCCATACCTGATGCCCCTATTAAGCTTTAAAGAAGCTAGAGTGCTCTGCGTCCTCATCCCCTAATGGCAGTTACAGTTACCTCTTGAGATAGGGGAAGGATGAGAGTGGGAAGGTGAAATTGGCTACACAGTTTTAGGGTGAAGACCCCAAAAGAAAAATGACCAGTTTCTTTCTCCCTGAGTGCTGGAAATTCCCCTGGATCTGCCCGTAAACTTGTCCCTACCTGAGGTTAAAGATGCAGAACTATCTAATCCAAAGATGTCTCTAGTTCTGACATAGCTACAAGGCTGGGGATGCCAATAAAGGGATCTGATTTTTTCCATTTCTTTTTCCTGAGGTAACACCCTGCTCCTGGAAGACTACTGAGGCCATGACCAGAACCTCAATGGACCGGGACACCTGGTATGAGGACTGGACTGACCAGCTCATCTCCCCCTCCTCTAGACCCTTATTGACTCCAGAGTAATGAGACCTTTGTACTATGCTCAGTAAACTGTCTCCAAAGATTCTTACAGAATCTCCTGACTGAGCAGCCCATATGAATGCCAAAGCTGCTACAGAGACCAAATCAAGGCTATGTTCCTGCTCCGTGTCACCAGATGATGCCCTCTTCAATGGACCCTGAAATAAACCCTCCCCATCAGCTTGAAATAGTTAAGAGAGAACAATTACCCTGTTCCTTTATTTTTATGGCTTCAGGGTCTAGAATGAAGGAAGATCAGTCTGACAAATTAATGAAAAAACTGACCATCCACCCACTCTGCCTCCCAACTCCAGGAGGGAGATACATCTATCTCAGAACACATGGCCTTTAGCCTAGACATCTGGTTCCTTATCAAAAGAAATCTGATTCTTTATCAGCCTCCTTGCAGATCTGATTGCTTACCAACCACCTTGCAGAAGATACCTGGTTCCCCTATCAGAATTCCCCATCTCTCTTTCCCCATCCTGAGAAGGAGCTCAACACCACCCAAGAAGGCAAGACCCACCTTCTGAGAATCCAGGAAGGCATAACTCCCTTTCTGGGATTGTCTGGACCCACCTATAAACCCCAGAAGTCCTCCCACCCCAAGACACCATTTCTGCAGGAAGGTTGCTTGCCCTTCATAGCTAATAAAACTGCCTGCATCTGGTGTTCAGATTAGATTTCTACTTCTTTTTTTCCTTTCTCATCTCTAATTCTAACACCAGGCAAAGCCCTCTGTGGACTATCCCACTATCTTGCTCTGCCCTCTCTCAGCAAAACAGCTGGTATCTGAGAATTTAGTGGAGAGGGTATGAGGAAGAACATCTTCCTCCTTCCGGTGTGGCCTGCAGTTCAGAAGCAACAGCTGCTTCTGTTGCTCTTTTGGCCTGGGTAGCTAAATTGTACTTCTCTTTCAGGGGACCCAGTTCAGTTCCCAGCACCCACATGGTGGCTCACAACCATCTGTAACGCCAGTTCTGGAGGATCAGATGCCTCCTCAGGTCTCTGCTGTTCCCGCAAGCACATGGTACACATGAATTCATTCGGGCAAGCACACACATATACATATAACAATTAATTAGTTAATTAAAAATGTTAAATGGTCTTTCAGTGGAGAATAACGTATGTCCAACCAATGTCCTATCTAACCTGCTAGCTGTAACTATGGTTTCAAACCTAAGAAGAAAGTACTAGTAAATCTCAGGGCAAGGAGGCCTAAAATTTGGAGATAAAGCGCTAAGTGAAGAAATACAACCAAACTGTTCTTCAGAGATGAAGATGAAAGCATGTTCGTTGTAATATGCTTAGCCTCAGGAAAGAATTCAATTACAGTGTTTTTGCTTGTACCTCCTTTAAAACACAAAATCGGGGCTGGAGAGATGGCTCAATGGTTAGGAACACAGGTTATTCTTGCAGAAGACCCGGGTTCGAATCCCAGCACCCACATGGCAGCTAACAACTGTCCATAACTCCAATTCCAGGGGATCTGATGGCCTCTTCTGTCCTCCGCAGGCATTGCACGACAGGGGTGCACTTACCT
>NW_008349245.1:42188-50268 GCF_000622305.1 Nannospalax galili
AAGATATTAGGGCTGGAGAGATGGCTCAGCAGTTAAGAGCACTGACTGATCTTGCACAGGACCCGAGTTCGATTCCCAGCACCCACATGGCAGCCACAAACTATCCTTATCTCCAGTTCCAGGGGAATCTGAAGCTCTCTTCTAACCTCCACGGCATGGCACAACATGGGTACACTCACATAGATGCAGGCAATACACACACACATAAAATAAAAATAATAAGTAAAATATTTTTAAAAGAATTTGAAGGTACGAGGACATGCACGCATTTTCATCTTGGGTGCATGTATGTGCAGTGCAAGTAACAAATATGTTCATGTGTATGTTTAGGCCAGAGGTCAACCTCAGGTGGCATTCCTCTGGTAGGACCAATCATGTTTTGTTGTATTTTTAAACAAATTCTCTCACTGCACTGGGACCTGCCAATAGACAGGGTGGCAGACCAGGAAGGCCCAGGGATGCTCCTGTCTCTTCCTCCCCATCACGAGGACTACAAACATGCACCACCAGACCCTGGTTGTTTGTTTGTTTTTCTACGTGTAATCTGGGTACCAGACTTGGATCCTTGTACTTGCACAGCAAGCACTTTGCCAACTGAATCATCTGCCTAGTACATTTGCAATTTTCTATCAACAAGGTAGTTGGCATTTCATCAACAAGGTACTTCTAAGTTGGAAAGAGAAATCAAAAGAGTATTAACAATCCTTGCTTTGTGCTCACAGTCATATCAAAACAGGGCGTGAGCTCTAACACCTAACGTTCATCCTCCCCATGGCTGATTCTCCAAAAGTTTCCCTACACTGGGAGCTGATCTTATATGTAGTATCTCTCATTTAAATTCAAATTTCCAGACTTCTTCCAAATTGGCAGACTTAGCCAAGAAAACTTTTCTACACTCTTCTACTTCTTTTTCTGTACAAATCTTTACGAAACTAAATGTGGCCTCTTGAGATTGTTTCTCTTAATGCTTACATGCATTATGCATAAAAGGAAGAAAGTCTGAGAACAGATCCAGAGATTAGTAATTTTTTAACTTAGAACATGCTAGGGACAAGTAGATCCAAATTGTCATAGTCTAATAATTTTATTGTTTTGGAGTGATTACATGCTATAAATAGTAAAGTGACATCAGAAAAGAATTAGCATAGGGTGTTCCATGTAAGTGTCAGAGGCTCTAGGGAATCACAGATAGACATGTGCACTGACCCAGAGAGCTCAGCGTAATGAGGTTGGATATCCACTGGATCTTGAGGGAATGGGGAAATGGGGGACAAAGCAACCGTAACCCAGGAAGGAGGTGGCAGTGCCCCCGTGGAGAAGCTGCAGGTGGCAGCATAGGGACTCTGCCCTCACACAGGAATGAAGCACAGCTGGTACAAAGGTGGCACATGGCCAAAGCCACTGGCAATTGGGGTGGTGTCAATGTCCTTTACATCAACCACAGGCTTCAGTTTAAAATTCTGTAAAATTGTGGTGAAGAACAAAAACAGCTCCATGCGAGCCAGGCCTTCTCCTGCACACATCCGCTTTCCTGAAAACAGAAAACAGATTTGTTCCTCAAATATAATGCTATGAATTGTCGTGGAGAGTATGCAGTGAGTAGCTGATGAGAATTAATCAGATGAGTGGATGGAAGACACCCATAATTGGAAGGATGGTTGACTAGACAGATGCACTAGAAATGTTAAATGTATTACATTTGTAATTCAGTGTGTCAAGCACTCTTCACTCACTTCAACTTATCTACTTGCAATAACCACTCCCCCAATTTTGCTCCTTTGACATTTCAAGTTTATAAATCTTAGCATTTCTTATGTAGTGGTCCAAGGAACAACGTCTAAGAAGGCATTAATGTAGTTTCCTTCTGTACCTCCTGCCACATTTTTTCCTCCTACTTTATTTCAAAACCACCTGACTAAACATGTCACTCTCCTACTTTAAAACTTTAAATAGAAGCCAGGTGTGGTGGCATATACATGAAATCCCAGCACTTGGGAAGATCAGCAATTTGAGGTCAGCCTGGTGTACAGAATAATCTGTAGCTGAAAAGATCCTGGCCCAGCTATGAGGTAAGATCCAAGTGGACCCTGACGTTCCATTTCCTGTCTGATCCGCCCCAGGTGACCAACAAGCGCTGCTCTGATCCTTCCCTCAGGACCTATGATCTGTGCTACTTCCTCTTATGATCATTTCTGAACTCACAACAATCTCACCCCTCTGGGTTTCATCATTATGTGCTTGATTACACAGGAGCAGGCATCACTTGCATTCTATGCTTTTTTTCTGTTTGAGAATATCACACTTATATAGGCATATAAGTACCCCCCTGGCAAAATATGAGTTTCTTAAAACAAGGCTCACCATGCACATCTTGGTATGTACACTTCTAGATCCAACACAGGACTCAAACCTTGTAGTAAAAAATGAAGGTGACTCCATGTCCCAAGACTCAGTTGAACAAGAGCATTATCACGAGTAAAGAAAACTCAAGGGGCTCTGGAATCACTGCAGACTATCCATCCACAAGGCCAAGGCCTTTCTCAGCCTGCATTTACTTGGAAGGCTCTGACCCACTGCCTCTTCAGAAAATGTCCCTCCTGCACTCCATTTCCTCTCTAAAGTGCCTCCTCCTCTTGTCTTGCTTCCTTGCTCCCTATGAGTCACACAACTTTCCTTGTCCTGTGAGAACATGTTGGTGTATGAAAGAGCAGAATGTGAGCAGCTTCCCTCGAATCCCCTGAGAAACCTGAGCTTCCCTCTCTCACAGCACTAATCCACTGGGTTACAGTGACGTTTACTCACCACCTTCCCTAACTCAGTTGTGAGTCTCTTAAGAGCCCTCTGCATTCCCTAAGATAGCTGCATTCCCAGAGCTCTCAGGGAGTGAGGGACATCACTGAGGAGATACTCAAAGTATGGACTTAGATGCCTTTCCTACGGCAGGGGAGAAAAGTCTAAACAAAGTTCACTCCAAAGAGGAGCTCCTGAACAGATTAGTGATGCATCCAGGGACTAAATTCAATTGATAAATAGCAAATCCCACTAATGTGTCCCAGCAAAGAGGATGTTGTCACAATCAGGGAAAGTACGCAGTCATTCAAGTGGTGCTCCTTATGACATACAAAAAGCAAATCTACCAGCTCCAGCAGAGGCACCATGGAAATTGCATCTGATCCTAAAAAGTTATCTTGTCCTCCAAAGTGCCAGTAGAAATATTCTATTACCTACTGAGAAAGGCACAAAGTAGTCACTCTTCTTGAAGTTGCCACTCTCATCCAGAAAGTGGCCAGGGTCAAACTTCTCAGGACTGGGAAATTCTCTGTCATCATGCAGCATGGATGTCAGTGACGTTATTATGGTGGTACCCTGCAGATAGCAAACCAACAAAATGAACGCTGAATGGAAAGAAAAGAAGGAACTCACCTAGATCAATCCGTTTGACTTAGAGGTGAAGATGCCAGTCCAAAGAAGAGTAGTGACATTTTCACACAGTCAGACCAAGTAAGAGAGGAATTTAAGGCCAGGAACAATGACTGCCACTGGACCTCCATTAGCAACGGAAGGACTAAGCACTTGAGAATTTGGGTGTGAAAACTTCTGAATCTATCACCAAGGTTGAAGATAGGAACCTGTCCTCGCCTGCTGCTGTGTTTCCTGCTGCTGTGTTTCATCACTTCAGGTCTTGCACAACTCATCAATTATGGTTTAAATCAAAGTCTATATATATGTTCACCCTTGAAAAGTCAGGAAAATTTAGAATTCTTTCATTCAAGCTTTTGCTAAGCACAGATAAGTTCTAGTTAGCAATCACTTTGGAGATAATATCAGCAAGTAGACCAACACCTTTTGAGTACTTTTCATTGAGATGTAATATGTGCTTCTTAGTATTTAAAACTGTGGGAACCTCATCATCACAGATGAACCCCACCTTTAAAACACAGAAAAGATGAAAATAGAACCATCATCATTTCACAGTTGAGGACTATCACTGAGGCAAGGCTCAACTAATGCTCCTGGGGCAGGGGACTTGTCTGTAGTGATGCAGCCACTGAAGAGGGCCCCATGCTCCAGAGGATAGCTCTGTACCCCTGTGAATGTTTGTGGCCTCCATTAAGCTCAGTAGGTCACAAAACAAAGACACATGAGAGCGGGAAGGGGAACTGTTGGGAAGAGAGGGTTCGGCAGGAGTGGAAGAGGGACCAGTGAGGGTGGAGGGGGTGAGTGTGATCAGATTTCATTATATTTGTATATGAGATTGTCAAAGAATCCATTTAATTTTAACATTAACTCATTTGTAAAACTGTTGGTAGGGGCTGACGAGATAGCTCAGCAGTTAAGAGCACTGGCTGCTCTTACAGTGGACTTGGGTTCAGTTCTCAGCACCCACTACCATCCATAACTGCAGTTCCAACTGTTCCAATGCCTCCTCCTGGCCTCCATGGGTAATACATGATGCAGATATACTTACATACATACAGGCAAAACAATCATACATATAAAGTTAAAATAAATAAAAATTTTAAACTATCGGTAAATTATTTGGAATAGGGTATTTAAGGATATTCAAATTTCATTTTCTAGGATTTTGTTTAATTTTATTTTTTTCCCATTTGTCAAACAGAACCTCAGCAGCAGAGAGGTTTGAAGATACTCTGTCAGGAAATGTGGACCTCAGCACCATCAACAGTGGGACAACAGAGCCCCAGGAGCCATGAGCTGATGAAGTAGGACATGGAACAGCATTTCTTTAATGTCCTTGTGGAGTCTCATCTCCAAGAAAACTTTCACACAAAGTCAGACAGAAGAACATTTCATACAAGTGGCTTTGACTTTTAAAAAGAATCAGTATCTCAACATGAAATAAAGAAGAGGAAATGTTCTCAAGTTTGGAGAACCAAATGGAAGACTTGTTCCTTCATTGTACAATGAGAAGTTCTCTCAAAAAAAAAACTGTAAGAAATATCTTAATAACTACATAAATATTTTAAGATGCTTATTGGGTAAAATACATTCTGAAGTATTTAGGTCTCAAGTGTGATGGACTAAGTGAATTAAAATGTTGTTTTAAACATACTTTTATGTATTATTATGTATTTTATGTATTATTATGTATATGTCAACACACAAACACATATATCCACTTTTATGAAAAGTAGAGGTGAACCACATATTTCTGTTTAGGACATTTAAGACCAATAATTTTATTTTAAAACACTTCACATATTACTATCTTAAATTATTCTCTTTTATAGTTGCAACAATAAGCCCTGAAAATGTTACTGTAGTAAAAAGGGAGATGTATTTTCAGCAAACAACTGGGACAAATATTTATAAAGAAATAGGCTACGTTTATCTCACACCAAAAAAAAAATGATCTTTTAATGAAACTTACGTAGGAGCTAAAACTTTTAGAAGAAAACCTAAATGCAAATATTTTGGACTTCATGATGGCAAATAATGTTTATCAATGAAACAAAAACATAAATCTTTAAAAACTTATTGATGAATTGGACGTTACCAGAACTTAAAACTAATGCTCTTTAAGGGATTCTTAAGAAAATATACATATTATATATATCAAGCATGATGTCACACACCTGCAATCCTAGCACCTGGGAGACTAAAACATGAGATTTGCAAGCTCACAGCCTGAAAAGAAAAACTTATAAAGCTTATCAACAATTAAAAAGTGACTTAAAGAAATAGGTGTGGTGGTGCATGCCTTTAATCCCAGCAGAGACATGGGGATCTCTGTGAGTTTGAGGTCAGACTGGCCTACATAGTGAGTTCCAGGCCAGCTGGGGATACAGGGAGAGCCTGTCTCAAAAAGACCAAAAAATAATTAAATAACATAAAATAAAAAGTGACTTCATACAAAATATACAAAAAGCTAAAGAATTAAAGAATAGGAATAAAATGACAACAAAATATAGGCGAAAAAATAAATAAATAACATAAAATAAAAAGTGACTTCATACAAAATATATAAAAAGCTAAAGAATTAAAGAATAGGAATAAAATGACAACAAAATATAGGCATATAATTTGAGCATATATAGTACCAAAGAAAATGCATGAATGGCCAGTCAACGCAAGAAAAAAGATGAACATTTCCTGA
Source organism: Nannospalax galili (assembly GCF_000622305.1). Taxonomy (NCBI): domain Eukaryota; kingdom Metazoa; phylum Chordata; class Mammalia; order Rodentia; family Spalacidae; genus Nannospalax; species Nannospalax galili. The sequence continues at coordinate 48,307 of NW_008349245.1, forward strand.
TTACTTCTCAGGAAAGATCGTAAAAGGGAAAATAAAATGTGTAATCCTAATACAATGGCTACAGTGGCAAAATACAAAACCACTAATAATGGTGACAGGTGGAAAACAAAAACAGCACAACCAATTCACAAAATAGTTTGATTGTTTGGGATAAAGCCATCTCTTAACATCACCCCAGAGTATTTCCATTAAAAAGGGAAACTGGTGTCTACACAAGAAACCAGTGTACAAACATTCATAGCATCTCTATTCCAATAGTCAAAAATCTGGAAATACTTTAAATATCCATCAATTATTGAATGGGCTAGCAATATGCAGTGTTCTTATTATCATGGAGTCTTATCTGAGCATGAGGAGGAGCAACTAAAGATATGGACAATAACATGAGCAAATCACACACATATTCTCAACATAAAAAGCCAGGAAGGCTGATGTTGATCATGAATGCTTACATTTAGGTCACATGCTATTGTATACTGCAGCGTGAAAAGGTAAAACTACAGATTGCATCAAGACTGTAAAGGAGGGACTGGAGAGAAGGCACAGGTATTAAGAGCCCTGGCTGTCCTTGGGATCTGGATTCGTTCCCAGCACCCACATGGCAGCTAAAAACCAGCTGTAACTCCAGTTCCAGGGGATCCAACACTCTCTTCCAGCCTCTGCAGACATCGCACAACAAAGGTGCACTTACATACATGCAGGCAAAGCAGTCATTCATACACATAAAAATAACAATTAATGGCCAGGCTCTCTGCAACTGCAACTGGCATCTGGAAAGCATTGCCCGGGACTCCACCACCAGCCTTAAGACCTTTACTGGGAGATGATAGCATTGAAGCAGATATACTAAGTGTCACTGTACCAGAAAGCCAGCCTCTTCCAGGCTCCTTAGAAATTAATGGAAATAAAGTACAGAAGAAACTAATGGCCCCAGACATTAGCCTGACTCTGGACCCTAGTGAAGGTTCTGCTTTGTCTTTTATTTGGATGAAAGTGAGGAAATTGACCTTGATGGCTTAGACACTCCATCAGAGAACAGGAATGAGTTTGATTGGGAAGATGATCTTCCAAAACCCAAAACTACTGAAATAATTAGGAAAGGCACAATTACTGAATATACAGAAGAAAAAGAAAAAGATGGGCGCCAGCAGCAGATGTTCAGGATCGCTGAGCAGGACCACAGGGTTGATATGAAAGCCACTGAACCCTACAAAAAAAGTTATTAGTCATGAAGGATATTATGGGGATAGTTGTAATGCTGTTCTTGTATTTGCTATCTGTTTTATGCCTGAAGTGGTCAGCCTAACTACAGATACCTGATGGACAATCTCTTTAAATACATTGTTGGCACTCTGGAACTGTTAATAGCAGAAAACTACATGATAGTTTATTTAAATGGTGCAACGGGGCTGGAGGGATAGCACAGCCATTAAAGGCTAAGGCTAACAAACAAAACGTTAAATGGTGCAACGACTGGAAGAAAAATACCCAATCTGGGATGGCTCAGGAAGTGCTATCAGCAGATTGGTAGAAGGTTACAGAAAAACCTGAAGTCTCTCATCACTGTCCATCCCTCTTGATTTATCCGGATACTTCTGATTGCTAGAAGACCATTTACCTGCTCAAAATTCAGCCAAAAAATTATAGACGTCTTTAACTTGGCAGAACTAGTGGAACTTACTCCCATGGAATATGTTGGCATACCAGAATGCATAAAACAAGTTGATCAAGAGCTTAACGTAGGGGCTGCAGAGATGGATCAGTGGTTAAGAACACTGTTCTTGCAGAAGACTCAGGTTCAAATCCCAGCACCCACATGGCAGCTAACAACTGCCGTAACTCCAGTTCCAGGGGATCCAACAGCCTCTTCTGTCCTCCTTGGGCATTGCAAGACATGGGTGCACTTACCTACATGCACACATAACATTTGTACACATAAAATAAAAATAATAAATAAAATAT
>NW_008349245.1:51044-51344 GCF_000622305.1 Nannospalax galili
TCATATAATATTAAGCATCATCTTTGATGCAGTCAACACCACATGCCAAGAAATGCTAATGATTGAAAGAATGCTTTCAAAATACATTATTATTGCCCTCTCTACTTCCATGGGCCTGCATGACCCGCAGGCCTCTCTCCGGGGCTTCCCGGAGATTGTGCCTCCTGTGCCTTGACTCCCCCAGCCTCATTCACCATCCCATCTTCCGAGTATCTCCTCCTAGCCTGGGTCCTGTCCCATTCCTTCTCTTGGCACCCTAGACACCTGGGGAACCACCACTGCTGCCTGATCCTTTGCATC
>NW_008349246.1:0-326 GCF_000622305.1 Nannospalax galili
ATCACAATGTTCCAATGTGCCAACACTATGGCCACATGTGCCATTATGCTGCCAGGTGGGCTGCGCCAATCTGCAGGGGGCTCAGGCTAGCTGTGGGGCACTCCCCCTCGGGTCGTGGGTGATTGGGCACCGAACCACAAGGGCGGGGGTGGTGCAGGAACGGCAAATGCAGAATCTTCGTGAGTGAATGTTGATGGGGGATAGCACCTCTGGGGAGACTGAATCACAGGCTGGCCACAGGCGCAGTGAGATACAGATCAGCCAAGTTCAATGACCTCAGTGATAGAGCTTCACTTTATTAGGATGAAACTAGAAGATTTATAGTG
>NW_008349247.1:0-3072 GCF_000622305.1 Nannospalax galili
ACTCTCATGGAGTCATAAAAGAAATTTATTTAGTGATCAAAAACTGTCAGTATGTTATAATTTTGGATCCAGAGAGTGCTAGAGAAACAATTACTTAGAAAGTGGAACTTATAAGGGCCGGAGAGATGGCTGAGTGCTGGCTCCAAGAGTTCCGTGGTTCTTGGCAAGAATGCTGTTTGACAAAGTTCCAGCCGAAAGCCGATGACCGCTGCTCTTTTGGTGGATATCCCATCCCCGGTTACTTGTTTGTATAACCTTCTCTTCTTTAAGTATTCTGGTAACCAACTCTGATGATGGAATGGGAAACTAAACCGGGAAGATCTCTGCCTTTAGCAGAATTATTGTGTTACTGAAACAAAATGAAAGTAATAAGATAGACGACTTCCTCCTATGACTATGATCTCGTTTGGACCTGCATTTGTGAATAATAATGAGGCTTGGTTTCCCCCAAAGGAAAAGATAGCATGCAATAGATGCCCTGCTGCCTTTTACAGGAGTTTATGACTTTAACCCTAAACGAGGTACTTTTGAGACTAAAGTTCGGTATAAGGAAAAACTATTTGGCTTAGGGAAACGCCTTCTTGGATCGAAAGATTAGCTAAGTCAGTAAAAAAGCTTGTGGTGCATGACCTCTGAAGAAAAATTGCCTATTCTTTTACAAAGACTAAAAGCAATTCAAAAAGCCCTTAAAGATAAATGGCAACAAAATAATAAAGGATATTGAAATAGAGAAAATAATCATATGACTCAAAGAGTACAAAACGTTCAGGAAGAAACAGCAAAAGGGAGAGGAAAAAGATAAATTGGAATATTGGTTAGACAATAAATAAAGAGTTGGTTATTCCCATTCCCATGAGAAAAATAATTCTCTCAAATATACACGCCTACCTGTAAATATTAAATTCAAAGAATTAAAGGGCAAATGGGGACAGGCTGTCTTACACTTCTATGGTAAAACAGAAACCGCACGGCTGGACTCCGGCACTCTACCTACGGCACATTCTCCGGAAGGGCTGGCTGGTCTCTTTGTTGTTTCACTTCTATGGTTGTTGGAGTGGGATGTGCCAGGAATCCACCTTGACAGAGCTCCTGGTAAGTCTCCAAAGGCTGCAGGGAGCCCAGTATGGCACGTAGAAATTTAATATCTCAGGGTTACAACAGAAAGCTGGCTTCCCATTGGCCACCAGCCACCTGGAGATACCTTCATGGGTGACGATGCCAAACAAACAACAGTTCCCTAAGGGGCTGACCTCCTCCAAGAGGGTGAGTCAACAGCCGCTACTAAAACTGCAATTGTGGTTTCTGGTATAGTCATTTCTACTGCCGCAGTTACCTTCACCCCTTCAGGCCCCGGATTCAGCTGGGGCTGGACTCCAGCATATTGGAGCATTGTGTTGTCACATTGGCGCATTGTGATGACACATTGGGGCATTGTGAGAGCACATTGAGAATTGTGGTGACACATTGGGGCATTGTTAAGGCACACTGAACATTGTGATGATATATTGGAGCATTGTGATGGAACATGGAGCATTGTAATTACACACTGGGGCATTGTGTGGGGACATTCAGCACTGTGGTGGCATATTGATCATTGTGATTACACATTGGTGAATTGTGCAGGGACATTCAGCATTATGGTAGCATATTGAGCATTGTGATGACACATTGGGGGTTTGTGAGGGGAAATTCAGCATTGTGATGGTACAGTGAGCATTGTGACTACCCACTGGGACACTGTGAGCGGACATTGGTCCTTGTGATAACATATTGGGGCCTTGTGATTGGTCATTCTGCATTGTGATGGCACACTGAGCATTGTGGTGACACTTTGGAGCATTGTTATGACACATCCCTGAAGTGTGATAGCACGCTGAGGATTGTGATGTCAAAATGGAGCAATTTGAAGAAATATTGCAGCATTGTGATGGCACATTGGGGCATTTTGAGCACACATTGAGCATTGTGATGGCATACTGAATATTGTTATGACACATTTGGATCACTGTGATGGCACCTGAGTACTCTGATGTCATTTTGGAGCATTGGGATGACACATTGGACAATTGGGATTTCACAGTGGAACATACCCTTAACACCTTGGAGCACTGTGATGTCATATTGGAGCATTGTGATGACACATAGGGACATTTAAATGACACACTGCTACACTCTGATGGCACACTGAGCACTATGATGTCACATTGGAGAGACGTGATGACACAGTGGAGTATTGTGATGTCACATGGGAGCATTGTGATGGCACCCTGGGGCACTGTGAAGGATCATTGAGCATTGTGATGACTTATTGGTGCATTGTCATGGCACACTTCAGATTTAGATGTCAAAATGCAGCATTGTGTAGACCTATTGGAGCCTTGTGATGGCACATTGAGCATTGTGATGTCACATGGAACATTGTTATAGCACATTAGGGCTTTGTGATGACACATTTGGACATTGTGATGGCACATTGTGGATGTCGATGACACATTGGAGCATTGTGATGACACACTGTTGCACTGTGATGGCACACTGAGGATTTTGATGTCAAAATGGAGCATTTTGAAGACATATTGGAGCATTAAGATGGCACATTGAGCATGGTGATTACACAATGGAGCATTGTGATGACACATTGGTACATTGTGATGGCTCACTGAACATTGTGATGGTGCAATGAAGCATTGTGAATTCATATTCAAGTTTTTGATGGCACATTGGGCACTGTGATGGCACATTGGAGAATAGTGATGTCACACAAAACATAATAGCACAGTAGAACCTTTTGATGACACATTGGGCCATTGTGATGGTACACTAAGCCTGGTGATGACACATTGGAGCATTGGAGCACATTGGATGTCAAAATGAAGCATTTAGAAGACATTGGAAAATTGTGATGACACATTGGGGCATTGTAATGGCACATTGAGAATGTTGATGACACATTGGAGCATTGTGGTGACACATTACAGCACTGTGATGGCACACTGAGGATTGTGATGTCATTTAGAAGATATATTGGAGCATTGTTGTGGCACATGGTGGCATTGTGATGGCACATTGGGG
>NW_008349248.1:0-2445 GCF_000622305.1 Nannospalax galili
CTGAGACTGCAGAGGAAAAATGTATCACTTTATATCTTTTGTCTTTGGAGCCGCTTGAGCCGCTTTTGGCTGCAGCCGCTCGGTAGGGGTTAGCTGATTTGAATTTTCACTGACCTGCTTTTCCCTGTTGCTTGCCTGAATGCTTGGGGGCAGAGAGAGAGCTGGCTAGAGGAATTCTGCCTGACTCCAAAGCTTTGGTGGAGATCCCTGAACTTTTGGGGATTTTTCTCTAACAGTGTTTAGATAGAAAAGTTGAGAAGTGACGGTTTCCAAAGTGACGTTCCTGAAATCAATTTTTCAGGTGATCACAGTGGCTCCCAGTCACAAGAACTGCCCGCATATTTAAGAGGCTGGCGGCCACCCCTAATGGTCCTTACTTGGCCAATGCGTTACCAGTTTTGATATTAAAAGAAGATGTTTAGACAGAGGTCTTTTCCAGGGAGTCGGGGTCCTCCTAGGAGATCAGAAAGACCTTTAGTTAACACCAGGGGGTAGCCCTGGCCAGGAAACCTCAGTTGTCTCTCTGGTCCTAGCGGTGACTCGTGAGGATTTCTAGACCGGAAAAGGAAAGGAGGAAATATTAGAAGAGAGGAAGAGATTAGATTATCCTCCTGAGTGGGAGGGATACTCACAGATTCCTAGGGTTTCTGTGGGCACCAGATCCTAGCTGGCACGAGGTTCAGAGGCTAAGCTCCACGTTGTTCAGAGGGTCCCTCTAGGTTCAGAAGCTCCCACGTTGTGGCGCCAGATACGGGGCGTGCGTGCTCTCTCTGGGCGCACTCCCCCGAATGGCACTCCCCCGCCCCAAGCGGCTGGGCCGTGTCTCTGGTGCTGGCGACAGCTGGTGGCTGTTGCAACTTCTCTGGTGCTGGGAGCTTACTCTGCTACTGGAGCATTGTCCAGCTGGAATCCTGTCTCTATTTCACCCGTGTACCCTTCCTCACGATGCGAGGCTCCTGGCCACTGAGCCACTCAGGGAAGGAGTACGGAGACGGCGAAAGCTGGTGTGTCCGTGGGTCAGTAACGGAGAGTGCTGCCCTCCGGGGGAATCAGGTCGCCGGTACACAAGACTCAAGGCTCGGCTTAGTCTGTGCTTACAGCTTTATTCTCTCTGGGACCCAATCTCTGGGACCCAGTCTCTGACCCAATCTCCCACTATTAAGAGAAGGCTAGGATATTTTATACCATGGGGGTAGTGGTAAAAGCTTTGGCTGTTAGATGCTTTGTGAGGCATTCTATTTACATGTGGAAGTGGATTTCTGCCACACTGCTAGACTGCTGGCCGCCTGGAAAAATCACACAGGAAGGCATGGTCTGCTTAGAGCCAGAGGCCATGTTTATGTTACGGCATTTGTGGCGGCCACTTCAAAAGGGGAGATAGGAAAGATGCCAGGAAGACATCTTGCTATGAAAGGAGCCCGCAGCACATAACCCGAGCTGCATGAGCTGTCCGGTGTGAAGGGGCTTCTACTTTGCATAACAGAGATCTCCCAACACACCAACTTGTGAATTTGAGCAAACCACCTTCAAAATAACAGAAGCATGCTGTGGAGTGAACAGATTAATCTTGGACAAGAGAATATGAGATTACAGAGCCTTGTGCTCCAAAGCAGCATTACACAAGCCGTACACTGCGTGAGCGTGACACACTATGATACAAAGGTTCCCAGGCTGTGTAAAATCATAGGGAACTTTGTTACAGAACTTACCTAAAACTTTGTTAACGAGAGTTCAAATCAAAGGAATCAAATTAAGTGAAACCAGAAGAATTTTTTTCTAGGAACTAAATGCTAGAAAAACAAAAGAAATAATACAGTTGAACTCAGAGCAGCCTTTCTCTTGAGGGAGTGTTTTGAACTGGGAAAGATGGTTGGGCAGTCAAGATTGGTCAAGCTGATGGTCAAGGTCAAGGTCATAGTTGGTTCTGAAGCTGTTTACTGTACTGTTAAAACATTTCCAGCCATGTGGAGATCAATCTGAAAAGTGACCTACAACCCAACTCTAGCCCTCCAGATACAAAAGTGGTTTCTGAATGTAGCGAAGCCAGAGCGGGCTGCTCAGTAGGATTCCATTTTTCAATAGAGGAACAGGATTTACAGAAGGAACAGAAAGAAATGAATCTGTGTTGTTAGATTCTACCAGTTCAGTGGTTAGTCCTTCCGTGATCTCTTCACACCTTCCTCCAAGCTGGGTAGATCATGACTCGCGTAAGTAATAAAGCCTCTCTGGTTTTCTCTGATGGCATGAGGAGGACAGCATCTTTCCAAGCTGCAGAGACCTCTGTCCACCTGGCTGTCATGGTATCTGACCTTGCATTATGGGAACCCATGTCTCTGAAAGCTTTGGGGAGAGTGAAGAGTGTGGTAGCACATAATGTGTGTGCTGATATCTTGAAGGGAACTCCTCATTGTAACATTTCAGGTACTGACAGAGTTCTGACTCATC
>NW_008349249.1:0-325 GCF_000622305.1 Nannospalax galili
CATTTGCCTGCAACTTGAAACTTACACCTTTCCTTGCCAAATGCCACATTTCTCCACGTCTTTCTCCTTCCCTTGCTCTCTTTCACTGTAGTGTAGGATAAGAGCCGTGAGCAGGAAAACTCCACACGTTCTGAGCAGTTTCCATCTTGAAATTTTCTTCATCAAGCAAGTGCGTTATCTTATAATTCAGCCTCACTCAGGTCCTCAGGACACGGTCAGAGTGCAGCATGAATGACTTCTAGTCTGATGGCCTATCCCGTATCCCTATCTGAAGCTTTATAAGCCATGCCTCTGCTCTTTGAATTCTCTGGGCATCCTGGCTTCC
>NW_008349250.1:0-289 GCF_000622305.1 Nannospalax galili
CAGTATAATCTGCATCAATTATCCCAGGCACAACAGATAAGCCTTTTAGAGCAGTGCTACCTCGCCCTAATATCAGCCCACAAGTATTGTTAGGGAGTGGTCCATAAATTCCAGTTCCTATGGTCTGAATTCCCATCTCTGGAGTCAATACTGTGTGGGAGGAGGAACTGAGGTTCAGTCCTGTGCTCCCTGGGGTTGCCCTGCTGAGGCTAGAAATGGATTGCTGCTGCTGGTGGCCGCCTGTGCAGGGATAAAGCTGCTGACTGCCCCAAATGCTTGTTTTGGGGCC
>NW_008349251.1:0-845 GCF_000622305.1 Nannospalax galili
AATAATTTTATTTATTATTTTTATTTTATGTATATGAGTGTATTGGCTACATGAGTGCATCCGTGTTGTGCAATGCCATGGCTATCAGAAGAGGGCTTCAGATTCCCCTGGAACTGGAGTTAAGGATGGTTCGTAGCCACTATGTGGGTGCTGGGACTCGAACCCAGGTCCTCTGCAAGAGCAGTCAGTGCTCTTAACCGCTGAACGATCGCTATAGCCCCTTATGATTATTTTTTATAACTTGGTATTTAAAAATGATTTATACATGAGGAAAGTAGTTTGATATGAGTGAACAAAAATTTCTTGTTCAAAGACTAAGACATAGCTCAATGGTAGAACACCCGGTTTGATAACCAAGACTCTGGGTTCAATCCCCAGAAATTCTTTAATTCGTTCAATAACAAACAAAAAAAAAGACTTACTTGGCTTAGAGAAAATTTGGCTCCCACAAGAAGCTTAAAGAATATAAGACTTTCAAAGTGCTAGGGTTATAACTTTCAAAATGGACCTTAATTAGATCCAGTGTTGTAACTAGAGGACTAAGATCACACTCTGATAGTACAATGGGCAGAGTTGTAGGGCTGAGTAGACCTGATGGTATCAGGTCAACACACATAGGAGCTAAATGGCCCTTAAGACCCTGTGGAAGGACAGGAGCTTACCAAATGAACTTAGAAAACTACTACAGCAAAGTTTAAGAAATGCAATTAATCTATCATATATACCCTTTATGTGAGTTTAGGCATATAGCTTGGTATACTTTTCTAGAACCCAGTATTTTGTGTTTGTCTGTCGTGAGATAGGGGCCTCACAAGGGGTTTCCCCTACCTTACTGTGCCAAACAG
>NW_008349252.1:0-1005 GCF_000622305.1 Nannospalax galili
GGTGTATTGAAGCAAAATAATGGCACATGTGTTGATAGTGTTGGCAGTGGAGCATTGTGATATAAGATTGGAGCATTTTTATGTCACAATAGAACATTGAGAAGTCATGATGTAATTTTATGATGGCACATTGGAGCAATATGATGTCACATGGGGCAATAGTGTTGGCACACTTGAGCATTGTGATGTCACAATGGAGCATTGTGATGTCAGAATGGAATATTGTGAAGTCATAGTATAACCTCATGTTGGCACATTGAAGCAATATTGCTCATGGGGCAATATTGTTGGAACATTGGAGCATTGTGTTATCACTCTGGAGCATTGTGATTACCCAATGGAAGATTGAGAGATCATATTGACACAATATGATCGCACATTGCAGAAATACAATGGCACATGGGGTGATAGTGTTGGCACATAAATGTGATGTCATATTGAAGCATAGTGAAATCACATTGGAACATTGTGAAGTCATATTGGAACATTGTTATGGCACATTGGAACACTGTGATTTCACATTTGAGCACTGGGATGTCACACTGGCTCACTGTGATATCAAAATGGAACACTGTGAAGTCATATTGTAACATTGTGATGACACCATACAGCATTGTAATGGCACATAAAGCGATAGTGTTTGAACACTGACGCATTGTGATGCCACATTGGAGCATTGTGAAGTCATATTTGAGCACTGTAATGTCACAATGGAACTTAATGAAGTCATATTGTAACATTGTCATGGCACCATAGAGCATTTTGATTTCACATGGAGCGACAGTTTTGGCACATTGAAGCATTGTAATGTCACATTGGAGCATTGTGAAGTCACAATGTAATGGCACAGTGTAATGGCAACATGGAGCATTGTGATGTCACATTTGAGGATTGTGATGTGAGAAGGGAACATTGCAAAGGCATATTTTAACACAGTGATGACATATTAGAGCTATATAATTGCACTTGGGGAGATAGTGTTGGCACATTGGAGCATTGTGATGT
>NW_008349253.1:0-250 GCF_000622305.1 Nannospalax galili
TTCTGATTAGGGTTCGGGTTACGGTTAGAGTTCAGGTTCACATTCAGGTTCTGGGTAGTGTTTATGTTACGGTTAGGTTCAGGGTTAGGGATAGCATTTAGTGTCAGGGTTAGGGCTCAGGTTCATGTTAGGGTTTGGGTTTGGATTCGGGTTAGATTTAGGTTTAGGGTTAGAGTTTAGTATTGGGTTAGGGTTAGGTATACGAATTAGGGCTAGGGCTAGGGCTAGGTTTAGGGTTAGTGTTAATGTT
>NW_008349254.1:0-888 GCF_000622305.1 Nannospalax galili
ACACATTTAATATCTCCATTAAGTACATGATTAACCAGAACATTTAAAAAATTTCTGTTGTATTCTCTCTGAAATTCAGTTGCACAATCTAAATGTCCCTCAGTCTATGAGTGGATCCTGTAAATTTTCTACATTTACGCAGTAGAGTTCTACTTTGTGTAAAGGAAAAGGAAATCAAGGAATTTGCAGAGAAATGACTGTACTAAGTGAGGTAAAACAGATGCTGAAAAACAAGCCACAGGTGTTCCCTCAACTGTGGCTCCTCCCACCAAATCCTGAGTAGATACTCAAAGGAGGTGAATTCAGTATGGGCTAGAGTTCTGTGTGCTCACTAATAATGGTAGCACTATGGTAGCACTATTTGAATAATAGGAAATCTACTAAAATATCCATTGACCAATGAAAGATTTACTGAAATATCATATTTCCAAAGACACACCACAATTCCATCATAGAAAAGAGTGGAATTTTCTCATGCTTGAGAACAGGATTGATCTGGTGGACACTGTATCAAGTAAAGGAAATTGAAACAGAAGCACTGCATGATCTCAGTCATAAGAGAAGTTGAAAAAGAAAAGATAGATGATAGATGTTGAGGGTAGAATAGCAGTTTGCAGTGACTTGAGAGAATGGGTGGTAAATAACAGAATCAGTGTCATGGCTGAAATAAGTTCCATTGTTCTATGCCACAACAAGGTCAAAAAATCATCCAAATTGCATTTTTCTATTAAAATTGTTAGAAAATATCAATTTGGATACATTCACCATAGGGAAGGATATATTAATGATGACTACATCAATATCCAGTATGTATGTATAAAAAAATAACAAGGAAATGTAAGAAATATGTAAAATATGGTATCATCAAACAGTAAGTTTTCATTTTTA
>NW_008349255.1:0-262 GCF_000622305.1 Nannospalax galili
CTCCCTCTGTTTCTATCATTTTGAATAATATAAGTAGCATTGGTTGGAGGTATTCTTTAAATATCTGGTAAAATTCTGCTGTAAATCCATCTGGGTCTGGGCTTTTTTTAGTTAGGAGGCTTTGAATTCCTTTCAATTCCCTTGTGTTATGGGTCTCTTTAAACTGTTTATTTATTCTTGGATTAACTTTGGTCATTCCCATGATTTTAGCTATCTATCAATTTCATTTAGATTTTCAAATTTAGTAGAGTATAGGTTTTTA
>NW_008349256.1:0-258 GCF_000622305.1 Nannospalax galili
CTGATGTCTTCCTCAATCTCTTTCTTTAAAGATTTAAAATTTTCATTGTATGGTACACGCCTTTAATCCTAGCACTTAGGAGGCAGAGGCAGGCAGATCTCTGTGAGTTCAAAGCCAGCCTGGTCTACATAGTGAGTTCTAGGACAGCTGGGGCTACAGGGAGACCCTGTCTCAAAAGACCAAAAAAAAAATTTTTTTTTCATTGTGGAGCTCTTTATTGTCTTTGGTCAGGTTTATTCCGAGATTTTTTTTTTTTTT
>NW_008349257.1:0-860 GCF_000622305.1 Nannospalax galili
TTGAGCTGAGCCATCACAAGTGTGGAAATATCTTTTTGGTTTCTCATCTGTTCCCAGGTATACTATCACTGCAGCTCCAGATCTGCCCCTTTCAGTGAAAGCATTGTAGGCTTTTACTAAGGGCTCCCTAGGCCCTGGGATTTGGCCAGCACTGCTTCCAGTGGGGCTGTAGCTCTTGGGGGTGGGTTGGATCCCCAGCCACCCAAGGACCAGACTGGATGGCCCGTGCCCCCCCCCAGCCACTTTCCCCAAACTGGGCCTTCCCAGCCGTCCCAGAAATAGTCGTGGTGCAGAGCCAATGGTGGGTTCCTTTTTTTTTTAAATGTGCCCCACGGCTGAGGGAAGTCCCATGTCCAGCTTTCACGGGGGCCCCTTACTCGTGCACACCTTAGTTCAAGGCAGGTCGGGTGGGCGGTTTTCCCCGCCAACCCCATACGCTCCGCTCTACCCAGCCCTTCTGATGAAGGTACCCATTGGTCCTGTTTTCATGGATCCCAGGAGGCCCTGAAGCTGACCAGGGCATGCCCGAGGTGCCGCTTCTTACTTTGGCCACTTTTGGTTTCACTTCCGTTGCATTTCTGCATTCTTCCTCAAACTCTTCCCATGATTCCCAGGTATTCCCAATAAAAACATTAGCCCCAAGTAGCCAGGGAGCCAAATGAACAGGCTCTGCCCAAACCTTTTGAGCTACCAGATTTACAGATCCAATCCCCTGATTTTAAGCATATCTCTCAGCGCTTTATGTGGTGGGTCCTCAGGTTTATTGATTGCGTTACCCATCTTTCCAGGTATCACTTACTCCTAACTTTCCAATAGGCCCCAATCCGTTTTTCTTCTTTCTTTCTTTTCTTCTTTTCACC
>NW_008349258.1:0-227 GCF_000622305.1 Nannospalax galili
CAGTAGCAGGGATATCAGAGTTATAAGGGCTCTGGTGGGGGGAGGGAAGCTTTGGGAGGGTGCTACCTGGGAAGTAGGTGTATAAATAAACAAAATAATAATAATAATATTTCTTCAAAACATAAAAATTTGCTCCTTAGTAATTAGTAGATGTGAGAAACATTACCATTGAAATTTACTTTATGACTTTATATCCATGCTCAGATGCCAAGGAGCTCAGAAAGTAA
>NW_008349259.1:0-217 GCF_000622305.1 Nannospalax galili
AATGCTTCTCAGTGTTATCACAATGCTTCCCAGTGTTATCACAATGCTTCCGAGGGTTAACACATTGCTTCCCAGTGTTGTCACAATGCTTCCCAGTGTTAACACAATGCTTCCCAGTGTTAACACAATGCTTCCTAGTGTTACCACAATGCTTCTCAGTGTCATTACAATGCTTCCGAGTGTCATCTCAATGCTTCCCAGTGTCATCGCAATGCTT
>NW_008349260.1:0-367 GCF_000622305.1 Nannospalax galili
AAGACCCAGGCAGCTAAGAACTGCCCAGAACTCCAGTTCCAGGAGATCAAACGCCCTCTTCTGTCCTCTGTGGGAATTGCATGACATGGGTGTACTTACACACATGCAGGCAATACAGTCATACACATAAAATAAATTTAAAAATTTATTTTTAAAAAGGCGGGATGAGATGGCTCAGCAGTTAAGAGTGCTGACTTCTCTTGCAGAGGACCTGGGTTTGATTCCCAGCACCCACACGGTGGTTAACAACCATCTGTAGCTCTGGTTCCAGGGGATCTGATGCTTTCTTCTTATCTCAGGCATTGCATGACACGGCTGCATTTACACACATGCAGGCAAAACACTCATACACAAAATAAAAATAAAT
>NW_008349261.1:0-784 GCF_000622305.1 Nannospalax galili
TTCTTCTATTAGTTACTTTTCTGTTGCTGTGATAAAATATCAGACCAAAAGCAACTTAAGGGGGCTGGAGAGATGACTCAGTGGTTAAGAGCACTGGCTGTTCTTGCAGAGGACCTGGGTTTAGTTCCCAGCACCCACATGCTGGCTAACAACCGTCTGTAATTCCAGTTCCAGGTGATCTGCTGTCCTCTTCTGACCTCCAAGGGTATTGCACAACACAGGTGCACTTACAGATTCAGGCAATACATTCATTGAATACACATAAAATAAAAATAATAAATAAAACATAAAATAGTAAATAAAAATAAGAGGGAGAGCCATATTCATACATATAAACAATACACATAAGATAAAATAAACATGACAGATAAAATTTTTTTTAAAGCAACTTAAGGAAGAAAGAATTTTTTTAGCTTATGGTTCCATCCTGGTGGGAAAGGCATGGAATGCAGGCTGGAGCAGGAACTGAACAGTCACATTTCATCCATGCATGAAGCAGAGACTTAGCAGGAAGTGGGGTGAAACTGTCAAACCAAAGCCCACTCTGAGTGATGCACTTCCTCCAGCAGGGCTCCACCTCCTAAAGGTTCCAGAACCTCCCCAAACACCACCACCGATCAACCTTTCAAACACATGAGCCTCTGAGGGACATTTCTCATTCAAACCACCATAATTCCTGAATCAGTAATAATACTTTAAATCACTAGCTTTTTAGAGGCAACACAGCCTAGAATATGCCTCTCCCTCTTATTTATTTACTATCTTTAAAAAAAATTTTTTTTTG
>NW_008349262.1:0-935 GCF_000622305.1 Nannospalax galili
GTCTCAAACAGTAAGGTGGAGCTTGATTGAGGAAAACGTCCAGTGTCAACCCCTGGGCTACACATAGACACGCATATATGCAACACCTCCATGCATACATGTATATACACACACAAACGTACTTGTGTACAACACACATACATACACAAACATGTACACGTACATATGCACCACACATATATCCATATATACACAAACGTACTTGTACACATGTACGACACACATATCCATATAGACATGTACAACACATATGTACATATACACAAAAACATGTACATGTGCACAATATATATATGCACTCAAAGGTGTAACAGGGAGATGGGTAGAAACACAGGTATCATTTTTCATATTAAAAAGAAAAGAATGTTCAATAGGCTTAGTGGTGGGGGCTGCCTGTCATTCTAACTACTCAGAAGGCTGTGGGAAGAGGGTTGCAAACTGACGGCGAGCCCGACTAGAGTGTGTTCAAGGCCAGCCTGGCAACATAGTGAGACCATATTTCAAAATGAAGAGCTACGTATGGCTCAGTTGTAAAGTGCTTGCTAGCAAGTACAAGACCCTGGGTTCAGTCCACAGCACCACAGCACCACAGCCCCACAGCACACACGGCACACAGCACACACGGCACACACGGCACACAGCACACACAGCACACACAGCACACACAGCACACACAGCACACACAGCACACACGGCACACAGCACCACAGCACCACAGCCCCACAGCACATGCAGCCCCACAGCACACGCAGCCCCACAGCACACGCAGCCCCACAGCACACACGGCACACACGGCACACAGCACACACAGCACACACAGCACACACAGCACACACGGCACACACAGCACCACAGCACCACAGCACCACAGCCCCACAGCACCACAGCCCCACAGCACACGCAGCCCCACAGCACACGCAGCCCCACAGCACACA
>NW_008349263.1:0-1575 GCF_000622305.1 Nannospalax galili
TTTTTTTTTCTCTGCAGTCTCAGCCAATGCGCTTCAGCCCTCTAGAGTCCAACTGCTGTAAAAACATAGAAAACAAAAACAAAAAAAAACGTCTTCCCTTTATAATGGGAAATTCTGTATCACGTAAAAAAAAGCTCCAGATTCGTTCTCTTAAAACTCTACATAAATCTAGGGGATTAAAAATTTCAAAAGAGGAAAGCTTAAAATTTTGGAATGAGGTGTACCAATTTGCACCCTGGATCATATCCGCAGACATATCTGATCCAGAGGTGTGGAGTTTTCTTTCACATTTGGCATATAAGAAAGAAGCCCAAAAAAAAGCACGATTTTCCTCTTTCCTTTTTCCCAATAATGGCAGACATCCAGCAGTGCTTAAAAAACCCACCTAAAATTGAGGGGAGTTTACAGGCACCAGAGAATAATAAAAGAGAGGTTTTAGATAATAAAAAAGACCCTAAAAACAGCCCAGTAGCAAATTCAACAACTTCAAAAATAAAATCTGACCAAGCCAAACAAAATCCACCCATCAGTAAAATTGATCTTCACCCCTCTCTTGCTGATTCAACAAGCCCAGATACTAATGCACAAATTTCAAAAGCTTCCAAAAATTCTCAGGTAAAACCTCCTCCCCCTCTACCTTGACTGCGTCCTGTGGAGACACACCTTATAGTTACAGAACAGCTGTGTAAACTTAGACAGTGAAAGCTGCCAGCCTCAAAATTTCCAGCCTCAGATGTCTCAGGACCCCCAAAATCCAACAGTAGAGGCTTTCCCTGTTAATTTACAAATAACCAGACAACGCCCCCTTACATGGTATCCACTTCCCACCACAGAGCTTAAAGAACTGCACCAAGCTGTGCGCTAAGATGGCATTCATACTCCTTGGACTAAATCTATATTACAAACATTTAATACTAACCTGCTTCCCCAAGATTGGAGAGACATCTGTAGATCTACTCTCCCCAGTCCATTATTTGTACAATGGGAAGCCTTATTTAGAGATGAATGCCTAATGCAAGCTAAAAGGAATGAAACTCATAATCAGCAGCTAAGACCTCAACCAGGGCAGGATCCACCACCTGGATTTATAAATTGGAATTATGACCAGCTTTTTGCCCAGGGTAATTTCTCCACAGGAATTCAGCAAGCTGTAATTCCAGCTGGCTGTATAAAGCAGATTCGTTTATGTGCCCTGCAAGCCTGGTACTGCTTAACACCATTGTCCCATGGGCCTGGAGAGACCTCTGCATTAACCTTTTCAAAGCAGAAGCCAACTGAGGCTCTTCCAGACTTTATACTAAGAGTACAAGCAAGCTTAGATAGAAAAATAACAGATCCTGCAGCCAAAGCAATGCTTTTAAACAGCCTTATCTGGGAAGGAATGACCCCTGAGCACAGACAAGCATGCCAGGGACTAAAAAATGAGCATTATGACAAGTGGATCATGGGTACTCAAGATATAGGAACTGCCACGTACCAGGCTTCCTCCCTTGCCCAAGCCCTTGCAGTTACAACTCCGTCCAACTCAAAATGCTTTAAATGTGGAGAAACTGGACACTGGATAAAAAATTGCCC
>NW_008349263.1:4511-7426 GCF_000622305.1 Nannospalax galili
GCATGACCCTGACAGAGACAAAGAAAAGAAAGAGGCAGAGACGTCATCCAAAGCCACACAGGATCACGTGGAGAGAAATCCATGACCTAGTGGAAGCTGCACGCCACAGATGTCCCCCTGGAGCCTCCTTCTCTGTCATTCTCATGGCAGTCTTTACCCTGCTCAGCACCAACACTTCAGACAGCCCCCACTCTCCCTAATACCATGTTCTAGAGATTTTATTTTTCTACGAAAAAATCAGATCCATGGGACAATCACTGAAGAAATAACAAAATTCTTCTCAGATGTATTCTCTAGGTACCTCACAGCTAACCTTCATGTCTCTCAACAGCCTACAGCTGCAGCCAAGTCTGTGCTAATTTACAATGCCATTTTAAAGGAAAGACAGAGGACCAGATACTATGTCCTGAAACAAGTTTAACTTTCTTCCCACCTACCCCAATGCCTAACTGTTTCTTTTGTGCATCCAGTAATAGAATTTTTTCTGGCAGCAGTACCAGCTACCACCCTTCTCTACCCAGGAACAGAAAAAATTTCACTGACTTTCATCTAAGTGGATTCAAACACCTGGCTAACTATTACATTTCAGGTGTGAGAAGCTTTTTCTCCTATACAGCTGCTAGCAGAAAGAAGATCTTCCTCCCCCCGCTGGCAGAGACCGAACATACACTCTATGCTGGAGGCGTTGCTATGGCGACAGACTACAACAAGCCATAACATCAGTGACTGACAGCCTGAAGCCTTTCCAACAACAGCAAATAAACTTTCTCACCAGAACTGTACTTCACAATAAAAGAACATTGGGCTTGATAACTGTTGGACATGGGGACTATATAATATTGGGAAAAGTACTGTTTCTTTGTAATTGAATCAGATATTGTTGAAACCAATGTTAACACTCTCAAAACTTTGTAATCTATTGGCTTAGCAATCCCTTGTTTTCATGGCTCCTACCCCTTGATAATACTGTGTATTGTGCTTGCTCACTGTTTTTTAAGATTTCTCTGCTGACAGTTACTGCCATTTGCTAAAAATCACTACAGGAAACAGGTCATGGTCAGTTATCAAACTTTGGACTCTCCCGAGATGAAATGAGTTGACCCTTAGGGCTGGCATGGCACTTCTTCATATTTAAATCAAAAAGAGAGAGATGTTGGAGACCTCTGTTATGCAAAGTAGAAGCCCCTTAATGACTGGATAGTTCATGCAGCTCGGGATCATGTGCTGCGGGCTCCTTTCATAAGCAGGGTGTCTTCCTGGCATCTTTCCTGTCTCTCCTTTTGAAGTGTCTGCCACAAATGCCATAACATAAACATGGCCTTTGGCTCTGAAAGGTTCCATGCCTTCCTGTGATTTTTCCTAGCAGACAGCAGTCTGGCAGAAACCCACTTTCATATGTAAATAGAATGCCTCACAAAGCATCTAAAAAGCTTTTACCACTACCCCCACGGTATAAATGTCTCAGTCTTCTCTTAATGGTCAGAGAACTGGGCTGCAGAAAGCTGGGACACAGAGAGCTGGGTCTCAGAAAATAATGCTGTAACACAGACTAAGCCAAGTCTTGAGTGTTGTGTCAATACCGGGGGCCCAATCTCTCCGGGGGGCAGCACTCCCTCGTTACCGACTTGTGGACATCCTAGTTTTCGCTGTCTATATACTTCTCCCATGGGGTTCAGTGGCCAGTGGACCTCGCATCCTGAGGAAAAGTACACGGGTGGATTAGGGACAGGATTTGGCAGGACAATGCTTCTGCAGCAGAGAAGCTCCAGAGACACGGGACCTGAGCTGCCGGGAAAAGCCTGCAGGGCACCCGCTGCCGCTGCCAGAGACGCCTGTGGCCAGACCCGCCAGCGACTAGCCAGGCATGGCGGGGGAGTGCCATTCTGGGAGTGCGCCCAGAGAGAGCGCGCATGCCCCATACAAAAAGACAAAAATAATAAAATTTTAAAAAGCTCAATAACTTTTTATTTTTTTTAATGCACTGATGGGCTTTCTGGAAAGTTAAGAGCACTGGTTTCTCTGGAAAAGGACCAGGGTTTGATTTGCAGCACCCACATGGCAGCTCATAACCGTCCATAACTACAGTTCCAAGGGAATCTGACACCAGATTCTGACCTCCATGGGCATTGCACCATGGCTACACTTACTATCATGCAGGTAATAATCTTGTACACATAAAAAATAAAAAATGATGTGTTCTGGGAATGAAACCTGGATTCTTTGCAAGAGCAGCCATTACTCATACCCCAGAGCCATCTCTCCAGGCTTAGCATTGGGTTTTTCCATTTTCCTATTGGCCTTTATGTTTCTTTTTACACAGTACAATCAATACTGTATTGATCATTGTGGATTTTGAAACTTTCCTGAAGTCAGCAAGTATGGTGTTTCCTGATTTGATCATCCCCTAAATTTCATTGATTATTACAGATTTTTTTGGATCCTTAGGAATCTTGAGATTAATTTCTTTCATTCTCTGTTTTGTTACTATTGTTTTTGGAGTCAGGTTTGCCCTGTAGCCTGAGCTGACTTGATCTCACTCTGGAGACAATCTGGTCTTGATCTCAACAGAGATCCACCTGCCATTGTCTCCAAGTGCAGTGATTAAAGGCATTAGCAAACACACCTGGTCAATAATTCTGTTTTTAAATAAAAATGTTATTTTGGTTCCTAGAAGGATTTCATTAAACATGTAGATCATGTGGGTAGTAACAATATTAGTTTCTCCAGTCCATGAGCATATTTCTACTCACAAGTGTTCATTATCTTAAAATGAGGTACTTGTGGACTTCTCATGAATGATTTTGCTGTTTTGGGAAAAACAAAAACTTAATCTAATTTATCAACAAAATGCATTTCTTCTATATACATAAATACTTGTTATTTTTATATTAAATTATATTGAAATTTATGAAATC
>NW_008349263.1:7451-11709 GCF_000622305.1 Nannospalax galili
TAGAGATAATCATGATTTTCATCCTTCCCCTGTTAAGCTACTGAAGATCACTGACTGGACTCTTTATACTGAATGATTCTCCAATCCAAGGATAAAATCTACTTGCTCAAGTTTTTTGATACTCCATACTTTGAAGCGTATGTTCTGCTAGTATTACATTCAAGATTTTTATAGCCATATTTCTCAAGGTTATTGGCCTGAATTTTATTTAGTGTTGTTCCTTTGTTTTGGTTTGGTATGCAGGTTATGCTATTTTCATTAAAATCAGTATATACGTGTTTTTTTTAATCATCTTTAAATTGAAAGAAAACTTCCTTCACATTTGTTTGAACTTATCCATGAAACATTCTGATCCAGGAATAGTCCTTGTTGGGAGAAGCTTAATTACGAAATCACTATGGTTATTTATATCAATTGCTCTGATCTATTTTTTCACAACTAAGTTTACATAGATGTTTTTAATTTCTTCATCTTTTTCTGCCTATGGAATTTTGTACAACTATTGTCATATACTTGATAATCCTACTCTGTTTTATTTCCATGGCATATATTTTAATGTTGTCACTTACAATTTTATTAGAATAGCCTTTTTTAGTTATTCAATACTAGTTTGTCAGTTTTACTCATATTTTCACTATCCCCTTATCTTTTCAACTTTGTTTCCCTTTCAAAGTTTCATTTCTCAGGTCTAGGATTTACTTTTTCTGCTAATTTGGAACTTAATTCATGTTTTTGATTTTTATTCCTTAATGTGAATATTTAATTAAAATATTAATTATTTATGGATCTTTATTCTGTTTTATTTCTTTCATATTTTTGAGATAGGGTCTCCTTGTAGCTCCAGCTGGCCTGGAACTCACTATGTAGATGAGGCTAGCCTGGAACTTATAGAGATCTGCCTGCCTCTGTCTCCGAAGTGCTGGGATTAAAGACATGCGCCACCACGCCAGGTTGGATGATTATTTTTATCATTTGTCCCTTTAGAACTGCACTTGTTCCTCCTGTAATTATCAGGACACACTGTTTTCACCTGTGATTTCTACTTTCTTCCATTTAAATATATATATACACACACACACGTATATACACAATTAGATGCAAATTTGAATATTCTCATTTCTCCTTTTTCCATTAATTTTAAAATTATACTGAAATTGAAAAGAAGTTCTTATACCTGGTTAAGACTTTTTTTGTCTTAGTATGTGGTGTGTCTGAGTTTTTTACTTGGTTTAATGTCTGCCACTTTCCTCTACGTTGTTACTTAGATGAATACTGGAATACAGATACCTTGATAGGTGGTGATTATGTAGTTGAAGAGCTGATACACTATAACTGAGGAATATTCGATGCATATTGAAAAAAACTCTTATCCTGATAATTTTGAGGTAAGTTTTACATATGTTTCCATTAGGTTCATTAAGTACATGGTCTTCTCACTTGCACTTTTAAATTAATTTTCAATATAAATTATTCATCATTATTGAAAGTTTAGTCTTTTTAAAAAGTACCTTTTTGATTTTGGATTGATGTTTCATCTTTCCTATTTCCCTCTTTCATTTAAATTTAGATGCTTTCATGTTGAAAGTGCACATGCTTACAATGATGATAAATTATTTTTGCATTGACCATTTTCCCATTTGATTCTCACTTTCTTGTATGCCCAACTGTTTTAGACTTGAGTTCTGTAATGTCTGAGATGAGTACAGTCCTTCCATTTGCATGTAATATTTGTTTCTAGTCTTTCTTTTGCATTCAATATTTAGGTCAATATAGAGTTAGTGTCTTGTAAGTAGCATTTATGTGAATCTTATTTTATTTTTGTGTTCTGTAACTCTGTAGATAGTGTTTTCTGGAGTACTACATTACACTTAATTGTGTATAGTAAAAAAAGAAAGAAAACAAGTCATTTTAAGCAGATAAAGTGAAATCATTCTTAAAGACACAATGCTCATTTAAAATAACTCAATGAACTTACTGATGTATTATTTTATTCAATTCACAATTCATAGTTACTAGCTTTATTAGATTTATGCCTATGAATTTTTATATAAATAAAACTACATTCACGAAGGACAAAACTCACTCATTAATGCAGGTATGATGAATGAAATTGTGACACTGGACACAGATAATTCATTTGGGGGGGTCTGGTTTAATTTTAAATATTAAAATCTTATGCCTGTTCATATGAATATTAAACAAAAACAAAATGAAACAAAAGTCATTCCCCCATTACAAATGTAAAGCCTGAATACTGCATTATGACTTTATTTCATATGCATAACTTTCCGTAATGGTAGGGGAAAATTTTAGAGGAACAGATATTATGCTCATAAAGAATCTGTTTCACTTGCTGAACAGGCTCAATCTTCCCCTTACATGGGGCAACCAAGTTTAAATGTTTCATCAGCAATTCAATCTAACACAAAAAAACCCAAACTCATCATCTTCCTCCCAGTGGTCTTGATCCCAGTTTTCAACTATAATATGTTCCAGACAAGAGATTGATTTGATTCTTTAGAATCACCTACACATCACATAAGGTCCCACTTACCTACATAAGGATTACTGGATAGATGGTGGTACTGGCTGCTGGTATAGCTTCCTAAAATTTCCTCATGTCCTTTAAACTTCTGTGAGAAACACCAGTGACATTATTTCCCAACTAGGCTTACAGTAATTTTGAAAGACATTGCACTATCAGACAGTCTCAGGAACCTACTTCTTACTCTGAAGTGAGCACTTACCAGTCATGTGCTTGGATTTAATAAGTGATTTGAAGTATCTTGCAACCTTGTCACAGACTTCATACAATACCACTTTAAATGTTTTTTTTCTGTTTTCTATATTATCATTATAACTTCCAATGCTAATTTTATATTTGAGGTAAAAAAATTTTATATTTGATGTAAAAACTGCTTTTAAAATTCACTCTACGTTGATATTAGCTGAGAACTTAAATATATAAGTAGGAGACACCTTGTGGCAGTGTATGATTCTGTGTTCAGTAACCTCTGGAATTTTAAAAGGAAAAGTATTCTACTATTCTGTAGTCTTCCAAAAATTATATGATAAAAGTATCTTGATATGAACATCATATGTCTTTGGGAAAGTATGATGGGTTTTAGGTAAGCCCTAGGGCTCAATGTTCCTTTTCTGCAGCCTGTTGTAACCTTAATCACAAAGAAAATGGTTCCTGCTTCTTGACTCCCCTTTACTATATCCAAATTGGCCTTTTTCCAGTGGTGCTGAAGGTGACTGTGCACACAGCACCAGAACCAACATTCCCAAGCAAATAAAACAGTTCATCTACTGATAGAATTCACATTCAATATTTTTCAAACTTTAATAAAAATGGATTGTGTATTTTTTAATTTTTTTTTCATTTTATTATTTTGCTAAATTAGTCTGTAGGTATGTAACATGTGACCAAATTTACAGATCTCTGTAACTACAATTTAGAAATGCTAATAGATTCTAAATGTTCCATGGTAATATCTCTAAGGAAGGACCAATTTTCTTGTATATTATTACTTCACATAATCACTTACCATTTTCTGAAATGAGAAACATTTTTAGTGTGGTATAAACAAAGTGAAAAGATTTAGTGTTATACTGTGGCTAGAGATTCGAGGTGATTTTGAAGAAGACTTCAGTTCAGTTTCCTGGATCCACATCACCTCGACCAACATTGCCTGAAACTCCAGCTTCAGGAGATCTGATGTCCTCTTCTGGCTTCCTTTGGCTAGCTACTCTCATTTGTGATGCACACAGAGTTCCTATGCATTCAAAAAATCTTTTCAAATAATATATCTTTTTTTCAATATAAATAAATCATCTCCTATCACTAAGTAATAATTAACTTTCATGTAATTCTAAAATGTTAGAATTTAGAGTCTCTTAAGATGAAACAGTCAATAAATTAACTTTTTCAAGTAAGAAAAAAGTAATGGTGGTTGTTGCAAGTGCTTGCTTTTTCTTGGATTCCCTTTTATTGCTATTTTGGTCTTCTCTTGTAGTATCTTTTTCCCGATTGAGTGACTTTACAAGATACTATGATTTGAATATTTTACCTTTTTGTATATACCATATCATTTTTGGCTATCGTAGGTCATGAAGTTTCTTATGTAGTATTTTATTAAACTGATGGAAGCTTACTTTAATTTCAGGCAAAATCCCTCCACATTTTAATAATGCTGATTTTGTTATGAATCTTTGGGTTTAATTATTTTTATATTATGCATCCATTCATTTGTTT
>NW_008349263.1:12338-12597 GCF_000622305.1 Nannospalax galili
TGACTACGAAGTTATTTATTTAATTGATATTGTAATGATCAGCCTAAGCATGTTAAATTTTATGAGTCTCCAAAAATCAATACTGAAAGAGAGGCCATCCTCTAACAAACTATACAAACTTGTAGTGGTTAAAACACAGAGGGAGCTCCATAAATCCAGGAAAAGTTCAGGATTTAAAACAAGCTACAAAATGGGAAATCAAGTTGTAAGCACTGAGAAAGTTTCTGTGGAAAAATTGGAGTTAACATGGATTTAAGTC
>NW_008349263.1:16193-19100 GCF_000622305.1 Nannospalax galili
AATTATCTGGATAAAATTTCCAATAAAACATTAATGAAAAGGTAACCAGATAACAGAGTTCACATTAAACATGAACCCATATTAGCTCTAGCTATTTCCATTTAGTAATTTCATAATATAAATTTAATTCTGTTCTCTTTTTAAAATTTGTTTTTATTGAATTTTTTTTGTATTTCATAACAAACATCTAAATCTTAATCAGGTTTTTAACCCCATCCCCACTGGCCCCCTCCCATACCCCACACAATGGAGCCCATATACTTTTCCATCCTTGTTAAGATCCACTGTCATCAGTGTCCCCAGCCATTCTGCAGTGCAAGTCCATAAACTAAAAATTAGTCAGCCTATCTAGAGTCTCTCTTTTTAGGAAGATCAGCTATTCTTCACCTAGCAGCAATCAGTTGCCAATATTTCTTCAGATAAGATAGGGGTCTGTTGTTAATTTCCTCAGTTTTATACTGGGATTTTTCTGCCCAAGTTTACATGGGACTTGAGTATGAGCAGGTTCCCAGGAGTTTGAGCAGGTTCCCGGGAGTTTGTATGACTCTGTTCACATATGGTGATGCACCTCTTCCTGGTCTCTTACAATGTGTCCACTCCCTCTCTCCCTATGGTGTCTGAGCCTTGGAAGGGTGAAGTTTGATAAAGTAGTCCTATCAAAGGACCATCATACAGCAGATTCTTGATCTCTACACTTTGTCCATTTGTGACCTTTTGTATTCCAGACCCTTTGATGCATGAGGGTGCTTCATTATGGAGAAGAGAGAGATTCATTAGTGTCTTCTTTACTCCTGTTCCATGTTCCATGAGCCTTAGGTGTAGAGGTTGCATTGTAGATGTGTCACATAGGCCTTGGCAATTTGTAGACAATATTTTTGTGTGACAAGTGGTGATACTTGGTAATAGTCTCTGACTGGTGCAGAATTAGCTTCTTTGATGAGCAGTGACTGGGCTATTTTTTGCATATATAAGGATACATATTTTCCACATAGAAAAAAATCGCCCCGGCCTCATTCGCCCTTCCATCTCCCCCACTGTTCTCTGCTCCTGGTTTTGGCCCTGCGCCATTCCTTGTCTTGGGTGCCCAGACACCTGGGGAACCAGTGCTGCTTCCTGATCCTATTCACCTAGGCCAGCTTGGTGCCTTCCTTGGGCTCCAGGAGCACTGCTTCTGTGGGACCTGGCACTGCCCTCACCTCTCCCTGCTTCCCCAGACCTGCACCACCAGCTAACTCTCTTGTCCCGCTGTCCTGCCCTCAGGCCTCTCTTAGGGTAAGTCTACCATGCAGTCCTCCACACCTTGACTCCCCCAGCATTCACCCTTCCATCTTCCCCGCTGTTTTCTACTCCTAGCTTGGGCCCTGTGCCATTCCTAGTCTTGGGGGCCCAGACACCTGGGGAGCCAGTGCTGCTTCCTGACCCTTTTCAACTGGACCGGCTTGGTACCTTCCTTGGGCTCCAGGAGCACTGCCTCCTGACTCGGCCCGCCCTCACCTCTCTCTGCTTCCTCGGACCTGCACCACTGGCTAACTCTCCTGGCCTGCTCCCCTATCCTCAGGCCTATCGGGGCCCCAGGAGCACTGCCTCTGGACCCGGCCCGCCCTCATCTCTCTCTGCTTCCCTGGTCCTGTAACACCTGACAGCCTCTTTCTGGGGCTGACAGCCTCTTTCTGGGGCTCCAAGGTTTACCTTGCCTCTCCCTGATCCATTGTATCCAGTACAACCCAGCTACTCAATCCACTCCCTGGAAAATCTTGGGGCTTATGCCCACCCCATCTGCCTTTGCATCCCTCCGTGGCACTGCCGCGGCCAGGATCTCAGGTCAGTCCAACACCCAAGTCCCTGAGGTCAAAATCATTCTTAGAAGATTCCAGACCTAAGGAGAAAGTCTGAAAACTTCTGATCCACATTGGAATTGGGCCACTGCGGAACTCCTGAATACAAAATCAATCCGGCCACAACAATATAAAATCAAAAGACAGAACCAGAAGCTTAGATGAACCAGCTCTTCATACCCAAAAAGTAAATCACAAAGACACATAAAGTTCAAAAAAAGAAGCAGAACTAAACTTGAAGGCCCAAGTATTACACAAGAGTCAGAAACTACAAAAGAAATTCACATGTCAAAATCACAGAGAAAAAATAATAACATGAAAAACCAAAATAACATATCCCCACCAAATACCAGTAATCCTCTAGAGGAGCACAATGAGAATCCCCTAGAGACAATGCAGGACATGGAACTCAAAAGAACAATGATGAATATCATAAAAGAATGCAGTGAATTTAAAGGACACACAAACAAGGTAATCATAGATCTGAAGGAAGATAGGGATAAACTTCTGAATGAATTCAGAAAAGAGCTAGAAATATTGAAGAATACTCAGGCTGAAATAAAGAACGAAGTGAAACACTCCATAAGCCAATTAGAAACGACAGGAGAAAGCCTCACCAATAGGATGAATGAAATGGAAAACAGAGTATCAACATTGGAAGATAAAGTGGATGAACTGGACCACTCAAGCAAAGATTATGAAAAATTTAAGAAATCACAAGAATGGAATATGCAGGAATTGAGTGATACCATAAAAAGACCAAACTTGCGAATCATAGGCATACAAGAAGGAGAAGAATCCCAAGACAATGGCATGGACCAGATCTTCAACACAATTGTGGAAGAAAATTTCCCAAACTTAAAGAAAGACACGCCCATACAAATACAAGAAGCATACAGAACACCAAACAGACACGACCAGAACAGAAACTCTCCACAGCACATCGTAGTAAAAACACTACACACACAAAACAAAGAGAAAATTCTGAAAGCAGCAAAAGAGAAACAACAAGTCACATATAAAGAAAACCCATTAAGATTACAGCTGACTTTTCAGTGCAAACTATGAAAGC
>NW_008349263.1:23893-28244 GCF_000622305.1 Nannospalax galili
CTCAGATGCCAAGGAACTCAGAAAGTAAGCGACTGTGACCAGTATAGTCATATATATAGAGATTAGAAATGCATGTGAAAACGTCTCAATATCAAGTGCCTTAAAATGAATTTTTCTATATGAAACTGTGTATTTTAACAACCAAGTGGAGATCTTTTTTAAACGTTAAAACCTCATTTAATTTTATGTTTTATAGAGTTTATAATGAGTAAAAGATTGTACAAGCATAATAATTCATCTGTAAACCTAAAAATATACAGCCAATTTTGAAAGAGATGTACCCTAGCTCAGAAAAATGTTATTGAATAGGTTAATGCTGTTGTAATGAAATGCTTCTTCTAATAAAAAAATCACATCAGTCTAGTAATATTACAGCGTTGATGTTTTCTGTAAGATCTATGTCACTCCAGACATGTATTTGGTTAAGTTTACTGTGCCACACTTGAGTTTCCTCACATTGATTTGGGTTTCATTCCAGTTAGTTAGTTAGCTGTTGATTCTACCCCAAGATAAAATTACCACTACTGTACCAATGACATATGCTGTGCTGGCCATTGATGTGGTTATTTGGTCCTGACGCTGGTGTTGGACCATCGATTGATGTTTTCCATTGTGAAAATGACCATCCTACCAAAAGCCGTTTATAGATTCAACACAATGCAATGCCAGCCAAAATCCCCAAGACATTCTTTATAGAAGAGGAAAAACCCATCAAAAGATTCATATGAAAGTACAAAAGACCAGGGATAGCTGAAGAAACCCTGAGCATTAAGAGCAATGCTCAAGGGATTAGTATACCAGATTTTAAATGATATTACAGAGCTATTGCCATTAAAACAATGGGGTACTGGCATAAAAATAGACCCATAGATCAATGGAATGAAATTGGAGACCCAAATATGAGTACATGCAATTTCAGCCACCTGATATTTGACAAAGGGGCCAAGAACATTCACTGAAGGGAAGACATCATCACATCGATGGTGCTGGCTAAACTGGATCTCCACTTGCAGAAGAATGAAATTAGATCCCTGTCTTTCACCTTGCAAGAAGTCAACTCCAAATGGATCAAGCTCTCAATGTGAAACATGAAACTCTGAAACTGTTAGAGGGTAACATTCTCAATAACCTCTAAGACATAGGTGGTGAAAAGTATTTTCTAAACCAGACATTAATTGTTTAGGAGTAAGGACAAGAATCAACAAATCAACATATGGGACCCCATTAAACTAAAAAGCTTCTGACATCAAAAGGATTAAAATGGAATGAAGGTAAAACCCAGAGAGTGGAAGAAAATCTTCATCAGTAACACAACTGACAGAGGTTTAACATCCAGAATATATAAAGAACTCAAAAAACAAAGAATCAAGAAAAGAAGTAACCCAATTAGAAGACGGGCTGAGGATCTGAATAGAGAGTTCTCAATAGATTTCTCCATGTTTTAAAACTCAAGTACTTTGAGTCTTTAGCAATAGGATGCTATGATCAAGTACAAAAGGATAATGGAGATCAATGGCAACAACCTGTAATGTAGGGTGTTGCACTAATTTTTCCCCTTTCCGCTCTCTGTATATATATGTTATAAACTTCTGCATGTTAGGCTTCCATGAAACCCTTTAAACAGGTCTTTGGTGTTATTATCCATTCCCATATTCTGTATTTACCCTGCCCTTCCATCCCCTACCCATTTATTACTTTCTGTTCCATTGTTCACCTTTTACAATTTACATCATTGTGTTCTATCTCTGCTCCTTTTTAGTTCTTAATTGATAATTTCAGGTATATGTACCATGTATCATGATTATATCAGCCATTATTTCTTTCCTTAAACTCCAACTAGACCCATTCCAACCTTAATTTATTATTTTATATTTTTGTATTTTGTATTTTGTATGCTTCATACATTATTACTCTCTTTCCATATTTTCCACTCACACATCCCTCTTCACCTCCAAATCTTTCCACATCCCCTTCCCATATGCTCTTTCAATTTCTTAATTTCATGATTATTTCTTTTAATATTGTTGATATATATACAAACATATATGTGTATTCATTTATAATATTCTCAATCCATTTAGTGATAGACGTGTGTATGTGTTTAGAGAAGAGCACTTGGGATTGGATGATCTCTTAGGGATCTCATTCTTTCAAAAACTAACTCTTCCTCTCTAAGCAGTCATTTATTGCTATCTTTCACAGCTGATAAAAATGCAAAGAATATCTTTTTAAAATTATTCCACTCTATCTACTTATTGCTGCCTATATTACCATGATGTATGGAATGGGATTATCCATTGTATCATGGGAAAATACCAGAAGCCACATCACCAAATAGAAATAACACTTTTCCTCAGCAGCATCAACTGAAAGTTCATAATCAGCTAGGAGTGGACTGTAATGGGTCCTTCCTCCATCCATGTTTGAATTTTGGTTGTCTTGATCTCTTGTAGGTTTTATGCTGGGAATCTCAGATGCCATGAGTTCATGAGTGCAACAGTCATGTCGTGTCATGAGGAGAAAATTGCACAGAAATTCTCCCCATGCTTTGATCCTTATATTCTTTCTATTCACCCTCCTGCAATGTTCCATGTACCTTATGGGATGGGGAAGGGTAGATGTAGAGGTTCCAATTAGAGCTCAACACTGACAGTTACCCTAAGCAATTTTACCATTTATGAGTCTCTATATTAAATATTGCCTGATTCTCAAAGAACTATATCTGACAAAGAAGGTACTCCAACAGCTTTACCATTTTGAAAACAGTAGTAGTAAAGTTTCCCCAGGACTGATGACTTCCTGAGCCATGGCTATAGAGATGTTTGCAGTAGCATGCCTAAATTTTCACCTAAGGAGTAGGCCTCAAATCCAAGGGGAGAGCTACTGGTTATGCCATAATAGTTGTACCAGTGGCACACCTTGCCAGACACTTTGGTATTATGGCATCCATCATCCTGTTCTGGGTAGATCATTGATATCTTTACTTCCCAGAATCCTGTATAGTACATTTTTCCCTGGCATTCCAAAAAGTAAAAAGAGGGGAACTTCAAAGAAAACACCTATTATTGAAAATACACTTTGTCCTCTGACTAATTCTGCCTTACACCCAGAGCTTTTCTTCATAGTTTCAAACAGTATAAGAGACTAGTGGTGGTAAGTAGTATACCTGACTTCTGGGGGCTGGATATGGGTGCTCTTAATTCATGCTTTTCCTGCTCTACATCTCCAGGCCTGTTTTTAAAGAATAGTCTTGTTGGAGTATGTTAGTTTGCTTTATAGTACACAAGATGGGCCCCCAACTCCAGGGAATCAACTGTCCCTCCCTCACAGGGCTGATCACATGATTTACAGGACTACTAGTCCCAATCAGTAAAACGAAACTGGAAACCGAAACCTAAGCTGTCTGCCCATGTATAACCTGCTCATTGTACTCTCTCCTGAATGATCATTGTACTCCCTCCTAACTGACTTAAAAATCCTTTATAAGCTTGCTATTTCCTCAATAAAGTAGATCTGTATCTCTGAACCTGGTCTCCTGTGTCTGAATGCGGCTTTGCTGTCACAGTCTCCTCACCAGCCCTGAGGTCCAGGATCAGGCAGCGGGGACAGCAACCATAAAGGCGGCCTGAATGGACACCCCCAGCTGGCCCCAATGTGGGGCCCTTGCGGACTTGGTCTTCAGTTTGTTGTGTCGATCCTGTCTTTGCTGATCATCTCCTTAAATGACTCCTGAGTCCCTCTGGGTACGTTTTGCAGGGTGAGTATGGGCCCTGTGCCGCAGCATTAGTTTCTCTCCTCAGGAGCAGGTGAATTAAGGTAACAGAAAATGATGTAGCCAAAGTGCTAGATAAAGTTTTGGCTCTTACCCATTGGTTTTCAGAGTCTTGCTGCTGGGATCCTGAAAAATGGGCTTGTGTGTTATTCTTAGCTAGAAAGAAAGAGGTCAGTGAAGGACGCCCACAGTCTGGGATGATCTACACCATTGTAACTTCCTTTCTGGCCTCTCTGCAGGGAGTTCCCCCAAATGTCCCTGAACAAGATCATCTTATTTTAAAGGAGATAGAGAAACAAATTCAACAGCAAGATGCTGTGGAAGGTTCACCCTGAGCGGTTCCAGTCAAAGTGAAACTAGCACAGCCTTGATCTGACAAAAAGGCAATGTCTAATGCTGAGGATTCAGAAGATGAGAGACTAGGGTCTGAAGGTTCCCTTAGTAAAAAGCAGGAAGTCGCACCACCCTCTACTCTGCCATTACAAGGCATTAGCCATCTGCCTCTGTCCCATGCCAGCTGTGGGGAAGTTCCTCCCTTCTGCCCCTCTTTGGGAGAGAAAGACTGGAAGGCACTTCCCC
>NW_008349263.1:28553-33792 GCF_000622305.1 Nannospalax galili
GCTATTTTGAACAGGTCCGACTCTGTGCTCTCTGTGCTTTTCGAAGTATGCCGGCCTGCAGTGATACTAAATTAACCAGTTTGGTACAGAAACCAGGCAAGCCTTTCTCTGACTTTGTTGAGAGATGCCAACAGAATGTAGACAGAAAAATCAGTCATCAAGCTGCTGATGCTTTGCTTAAAGATCTTGTATATGAGGGCTGCTTCAATGAATGTTGCCTGGCAATAGGGCCTGTGTGTCATAAAGATATATCTGAATGGATTTTAGCTTGTCAGGACATGGGGACTGCTCAGGGTCATTCTACTGCCCTCACTGAGGCACTGGATGCCCACCAGCCCCAGACTGGTACAGAAAAGGACAAATACTGGATTTGTGAGGGGCAAGGCCATTGGTCTTGCACCTGTCCTAACAAACTCATTAAAGAGGCTGAGAAAAGTTAAGTTCCTCCTTCAAAGTTAAGTTCTATGGTGCCATAAGGCTTTCTTTGGGTTAAAGAGTGCAGATCTAAGGTGGACATGGATGGTAACTCCTTACAAAAGGGGCCTTTAAGCAGCCAGTGGGGCACCTCTCAGCCCTGCCCCAAAGAGAGGAAATAGAGGCTCCCATCCCCCATGTCCAATGGACAGTCTCTATTGATCTACATAAGGCTAGAATGTAGCTTACCCTGGAAGGACATAAATTTAAAGGCTTAATTGATACTGGAGCCAATGTCACAATAATTAGACAGGAAGAGGCATTGCTTCACTGGCAGTATAAGCCAGGACCTCCCATACAAGGGGTCAGAGGTTTACAAAACACCCAACAGGTCCAATGCCCTGTGGTCTTGACTGATCCAGATAGCAACACCAGAACAATCAAGCCACTTTTAGCCACAGGACTTCCTCATAATCTGTGGGGGAGCGATACTCTTACTAGCATGGATGTTGTTCTGACCACTGATGACAAAGTCTTTTATGGTTAACCAGCATACAGGAAATGCACCCCATCCTCACCCCCAATTCTAATGGTCACTGCCCTGTTGCCCAAACCACCACCTGTTAAATTGACCTGGAATATGAAAACTCCAATATGGGTGGAGCAGTCCTTCACATAAGGTAACCCAATTGATTTTTTTGTCCAAGTACAATTATCCTTGGGTCATACTGAGCCCTCTCTTAGCCCCCATAATTCTCCTATCTTTGTTATTCAAAAAAGGCAGGAAAATGGAGACTTTTACATGATTTAAGGGATATTAATGGTTACATGGATCCCTTGGGAACCCTACAACTGGGATTGCCTCACCCAACTGCCATTCCTAAAGAATGTGCAATTATTATAATAGGTATTAAGTATTGATTTTTCTCTATTCCTCTCCATGATGATGATAAGCCCTATTTTGCCTTTTCTGTGCCCACCACCAACCATAATCTCTATGTTATCAATGGAAGGTCATTCCACAAGGCATGAAAAACAGCGCTACCATTTGCCAATATTATGTGGCCCATGCATGCAGACCTTTGCTGACTGAGGTGTATATCTTACATTATATGGATGATATTCTTATTGCCCATAAGGACCCTAAGATCCTACAGGTAGCAGTTTAAATACCTAAAACCAATCTCAGAGTGTTGGGCCTCACTATTGCTGCAGATAAAATTCAGTTACATGCCCCATTTACCTTTCTGGGCCATTCTATCCAAGATGTCATCTGCCCTATAGCCCCTGCTCTTATTTTGCCTGATAAGATCACCCTTTCTGAGACACAGAGTCTCTATGGAAACACAAATTGGATATGGGGCTTTCTGCCCATGTCCACAGAAGAGCTTACACTTCTCTTTGACTTCTTGCAGGGCACTGATACAGCCTCCACCCCCTGCAAGGTCTCGCCTGAGGCTTGACAATAATAAATAATAAATATGCACTTGTCTCAAGCATTCGTTAATAGGATACAACCTGGTCAGCCTATCCAGGCTTTAGTCATTCCAACAAAAAACACCCCTATGGGAGCACTTTGGAAAGCCCAGGGACCGTTGATATGGGTCCACTCTTCTTGGAGTCAATTACATAAAATCACTCCTGTAATTGAGGCATGAGCAATAATATCCCCAAAGCTTGTTAAAACCTCCAGCCTTCTGTATGGCCACAACCCAGAGTCACTGGTCCTCCCTCTTCCACTCCCCATGCTCCAAGAACTGTTTCTTGACATCCCTGGCTTTCAGACTCTCCTATTAACTTATCAGGGAAAGACACCTCCAAGGAATAAAACAGCTCCCCTTGTCTTTATTTCCCCAGGCATTTCCAAAATGTAATCCCCTTCCTGAGGCTGCTCTAATCCTCACAGATTCTATCAAATATAAATTTCATTGCATGGTCTTCCATGAGGGACAGCTTTCTTCACAAAAAATCATTTCCTTTCAAGAATTGGTACAATTTGGAGAGCTGTCTGCTACATTATAAGTCTTCTAAGACTTCCTCACAACCCCATACAATATATTTTCTGACTGCCTATGTGATCCAAACTATACAAAATCTGGCATTTGCAGCCTTCTGACCTCACCATAGCACCCTTGATCTGTTGCTCCCCTCTTTGCAATTGCTTCTTGAGCAGCACACCGCCCCTTGGTACGTTCAACACATGTGTTCTCATACCAATGTTCCAGGGCTTCTGGAAGAAGGTAATGCTACCATTGACAGACTAGTGATGAATGCTATCCTGGATCCTGCTCTCTTACAACAAGCCAGGGACTTACATGCCCGTTTCCATATTTCTCCCCAAGCTATATATAGGCTCCTACCCACTTTGTTGATCCAGAGCTGCAAACATCTGGTCCTTGCATGCTCCTCATGTGGCCCCCTTGTGCCCCTGGGGCTATTACAACCTGCTGGAACTCACTGCAGAGGCCTCGGTCCTAATAAGATTTGACAAATGGACATAACACATTTTTCCCCCTTTAGTAAACTAAAAGACATTCATCATATTATTGATACTTACTCTGCTGCCCACATTGCTTTGGCCTGCTCTGGCGGGACTGCCTCTCATGCCATAAAAACCATTAGATGCACTATGGTCCTTTTAGGAGTTCCCTTACAATTACAAAATGATAATGGCCCTTGCTACATGGCTTTTTGCCACTTCTGCACTGACTGGAATATTCAACACATCACTGACATCCCCTTTAATCCTCAGGGCCAAGAAATCATTGAACGGTCCCATCAAATGCTCATTAAAAAAACACAGAAAACAGGTGGAGATAATGACAAAGGCCCCCACTACAAGGATCCTAATTTTGTTATACAACAAGCTCTACTTGTCCTAAGTTTTCTAAAATTTGACTCCAATTGCCTCCCACCAGTAATAAAGCATTGGGGGGCATTCACTCATCCCACTCCCACCCCCATAGTGAGATGGAAGGACCCCCTCATAGGATAATGGAAGGGCCCACACTTATTACTAATACAAGGGTGAGGCTATGCTTTTGTCTTTCCAAATAATGTTCCAGTCCCCATTTGGATCCTGGCCTGAAACATCAGAGTTGCCTGTAATGCAGCTGACTCCAGAGGTATCGGCCTCAGAGATGGTGACAAAACCAGAAACCCAACCAATGGAGAAGGTAGCCTAATGTTGCAAGCCCTGGAAGCAGACGGCCTACCTCCCCTCTAATGAATCTTGCTTACGACCTCCTTCCAATTCCTGGTGGGTTTGTTCTTTTGGGCTCACTCCTTGTATCCACTTAATCACTCTCAACTGTTCTGCCCCCTCATGGTGCTTGCTAGCCCAGCTAACCCCAAAAGTCAACCTTTATTCATGGGATGAGATGGACCTTGAGGTTTCCCCATTGGAACATTCATGCCATAAGAGGGCAGCTGCTCCAGTAATTGCTGGCCCCACTCTTTTGGGGATCAGTATTGCCGGTGCCCTAGAGATAGGAAAGTCAGCACCGATCCTACAGGACAAGAATTATAATGCCCTTAGTATGGCTATTGATTCGGACTTAAAAGAATTACAATCTGATATAGAACACCTTGAGAGTTCCCTGTCCTCCCTTGCTGAGGTCACCTTACAAAATACGAGGGGCCTGGACCTCTTTCTCCTTAAACAGGGAGGATTATGTATTGCTCTAGGAGAACAGTGCTGTCTCTATACTGATCATTCTGGTGTCATAAGGGACTCCTTGAGCTTAGTCCATGAAAGGATCTTAGAGAGAGAACAGACCAGGGCAAAGAACCAAAAGTGGTATGAGTCACTATTCCAATCTTCTCCTTGGCTCACAATACTCCTCTCTGCCTTAATTGGGTCTCTGGCCTTGCTCCTTCTGGCCTTAACCTGTGGCCCAATTCTTTAAAAAGCCTTAATTAACTTTATTAGAGACGAGCTTGCTGCGATTCAACTCATGATGGCACTACCTTGCTTCTTACCCCTTACCCCCAGTCATGCCCAGACCCAGGTTTAAAAAGAATAAAAATCATCATCACAGCCATACAATAGGCCTAAAACAACTTGGGTTGTCCTACTGGGAGCATTTCTGGGAACTACCTTGGCTCAGACAATGTGGATGTTGATCTTAGGGAGTCCTGAAAATCGATTCAACTCATGATGGCACTACCTTGCTTCTTACCCCTTACCCCCAGTCATGCCCAGACCCAGGTTTAAAAAGAATAAAAATCATCATCACAGCCATACAATAGGCCTAAAACAACTTGGGTTGTCCTACTGGGAGCATTTCTGGGAACTACCTTGGCTCAGACAATGTGGATGTTGATCTTAGGGAGTCCTGAAAATATATTTCAAGGCCCTGGCTCAGATGAGATGATGCCAACAGGCTTGTCCATTCAGGTCTTGTGAGCACACTCCAATATGGGCTAGCCATTACCCCAAATTGCTTCATCCAGTAGACCTCTTCCTTCTTCATATTGCACCAGCCTTGCCACGGCCCCAGTTTGGACCCCCGGTTTGGACCTCAGAGTAGCCCATCACTTAAACAAAAAGGGGGAGATGTTGAAGTATGTTAGTTTGCTTTTTAGTACACAAGATAGCCTCCTAACACCAGGGAACCAACTGCTCCTCCCTCACAGGGCTGATCACATGATCTACAGGAATTCTAGTCGCAATCTGTAAACCGAAACTGTAAACAGAAACCTAAGCTATCTGCTCATGTATGATCTGATCTCTCCTGAATGATCATTGTACTCTCTCCTGAATGACTTAAAAACCCTATATAAGCTTGCTATTTCCTCAATAAAGCAGACCTGCCTCTCTGAA
>NW_008349263.1:34383-35356 GCF_000622305.1 Nannospalax galili
CCTGACAACTCAGGTCTTGTCAGAGAGAAAAATGTTAAAGTATAACATTATTATATACCTCTTATCCCTCTTTACATGTGGTTCCTCATGGGGAGGGGAAGAAAATATGTTCTCTTTTTTCTTACCTTTTTCTTAAAAATGTACCCCTCACCTGTATATGTTTTAGATCTCAAAGGAAAGAATATCTGATGATTTATGTATTAAAGCATGGCCTAAAATTAAACTTTATCAAAACACAAATGACCTTAAGTATAACATTATTATATACCTCTTATCCCTCTTTACATGTGGTTCCTCTTGGGGAGGGGAAGAAAATATGTTCTCTTTTTTCTTACCTTTTTCTTAAAAATGTACCCCTCACCTGTATATGTTTTAGATCTCAAAGGAAAGAATATCTGATGATTTATGTATTAAAGCATGGCCTAAAATTAAACTTTATCAAAACACAAATGACCTTATCTTGATTCCCCTGCAGCCTAAACCTCTACGATGCACACCCCACCTGCACCCTGTCCCCCTTCTACCCTTGGGCCCAGGCCTGCTTTCCCCTCTTGGATCTCTGAACTTCTCTCTTAATTCATTCCTACACACTCTATCCCAATCATTTGCTCCCAGAATAGGTCAATCCTTCATTTTCTTGTTTTAGATTCTCTATAAGCTTTCCCCAATCCCATGTTAGTCTTTCCACTTCTTGATCTGCTTACTATAGACCCTCCTACCACCCTCAGTGAGCTTAAAGCACATACCAACTAACTTTTCATACCAGAGCAATCAATATATCATCAATATATCATCAATAAACAGAAACAAATTTAAAGAAGACAAAAACAGAATAGAATTTCCAGTCAGACACATAATCAAGAAAAGATATCAATATGTTCAAATAACCACACAAAAATACAAAGAATATGAAAAATCAAGAGAATAGTTTCACAACACAACCGACCAGTGTTATAGAATTTTACTACAGTGA
>NW_008349263.1:36587-39061 GCF_000622305.1 Nannospalax galili
TCTTTCATTTATTTATTTTTTTGGGGGGGGGCTTTGGGTACTCTAACATTTCCCCCTCTGAAGAGGTAACACTATAATCTTTTAAGGATTAGATACAAGTTCCCAAATAATTTAGAAACTTTTTGGAATTTGGAGCAGAGTAAGTTGCTAACAGTCCCAAGGACATTTTGACTTTTAGCCAAGAAACTGGCTACTTTTCTATGGGGTCTTTTTACCCTAACTGCCTTGCCAATTCCTACCTCCTATTCTTATCATGCCATCTTCTGAAGGGGTTAACCAAATTGCCAATAGGAAAAAGGGACACAGACTGCTTTGGCTTCTTCCATACTGAACAGGGACGCAGGGTGAGGCAAGTGGCATACTCCTTCAGTGAGTCTATCTGAAAGACTCCCAAATTGTATAACTCTTATCTCTAAGGGGAAAAGAAAGTCCTTGAATCCTGAATAGGAGATGTGAAGAAGTAAAGGCGACAGTAATTAGAAATACAAATTGTGTCCCAGGGTCCTGGTTCCTCTAAGGAGCAGGGCTTACTGCAGAGAATTGACTGCAGAGAGTTAGCCATGGAGGGAGGGGCTTCTAAGAGTCATCTTGGGATGAAGGCGAACAATGGCAGGTAGGGAGAAAAAGATGATCCAGGCTTCTTACCAGCATGGACGCTAGAGGGAGCATTTACTGACCCTGTGAGAGACTGAATCCAAGTTGTGTCGGGCTAAAGTTATTGTGGGAGGGCATGGAAGCAATCTGGAATGGTGGATGGAGCCATGCAGAACTGGCCTCTAGGTTTTGGGTGTTGGTTCCTTTGTAACTTCCATTTCTCCCCTCCCTATCCAACATATAAAATTCTGACAAAATAGGTTTTAGGGTTTTCCCAATAGAGTCCTGAGAAGACACTCTGAAAAAAATGAGGACAGATCAAATAGAGGGCAGGAAGGCAAAAATTTAATTGGACACAAGGTCTAGACAGGGAACTAGAAAACAGTCAGAACAGGGCACTTAACAAATGTCTATAAGAGAGTCCATTGGAATTTCTTGACAAGTCTTCCAAAAGCATCCCACTCTTGGGGTCTTTCCCTTTTTTTTGGCTTATAGTGGTTTTTTTCTGTGTTTCTCTAATTACTAAAGCTGTTGAGCATTCTTTAAGGTGCTTCTTAGAATTTTTATTTCTTTTTTTGAGAACTCTCTGTTTAGGTCTACCACCCATGTTTATATTGGGACATTTATTTTTTGTTTCTTTGTTTTTTTGGTTTGTTTTTTAGTTCTTTGTATATTCTGGATATTAATCCTCTGCTGGATGTGTACCTGGTAAAGATTTTCTCCCACTCAGTGGGTTTCCTCTTCCCTTACTTGGTTGTTTCTTTTGCTGTGAAGAAGCTTTGTAGTTTAATGCAATCCCACCCACTTATTGATTCTTGACTTTAATGCCTGAGCAGCAGATGTCCGATTTAGAAGGTCCTTTCCTATGCCTATATCTTGGAGGGTATAATTAATGGAAAAAATGAACAAGAAGATATCACAATTATGAAAATATATGCATCAAACTCTGATGATTCCAACTTAATGAAAGCAGTACTGCAAGAGTATAAAATGCAGATTAACCCCAAATCTATAATCGTAGATGACTTTAATAACCCACTATCTCCAAAAGATAGGTCAAATGGACAAAAAGGTAACAAAGAATCTGAATTAAATCACATCTTACATTAAGTGGACCTAACAAACATCTACAGAGTACACTGGTACAATAGTGTTGTGAAAATTGTGCCGTAATGAACTATTTGTTACTCTATTTGAGGCCTACATTAAGTGGACCTAACAAACATCTACAGAGTACATTGGTACAATAGTGTTGTGAAAATTATGCCGTAATGAACTATTTGTTACTCTATTTGAGGCCTATACTCCAGGAAGACTTTCTATGAATCTTACTGTCCAAAAAATTCATGATCAGGTAAGTTATGGATCCAAGGTGAGAGCCAGTTATTTTTATTTTTCTAAATGTTCATATTGTTAAATTGCATTCAAAATATATGTATATGATTATACAAATAGTACTGAACTGTCTCCATCAGAGCAATAGTCAGTCCAGCGATACATAACTAGTCAAAATGCTATAGAGAATAGACTGAGTGCTCTGCACTGAAAAGGACATTTTGATAAACACTCCCACGTCTTGTCAAGGCTCATAAAACATCATGGAAAAGGATGTAGAAAGAATGTAAATCCTAGATGGTGGAAAGGAGTCCAGCAAAATACTGTTTTTTGGACATGGCACAGCTATTGCACTCATTAATACATAATCTGTGGTTATCTGTATATGACATGCATAAGATCAAGCCAGCTAAAAGTCCAGCAGAGATAGGGGAGATGATCTCCAAACCCTACCACTTACTAAAGACCTATCAGCAGTTTATAGCTCTTAAGGGATCAAGAATTATTCATGGATGGTGTGGCCACTAGTATGTTTCCAGAGCTCT
>NW_008349263.1:39172-41464 GCF_000622305.1 Nannospalax galili
GAAAATAAATAACTTTTTGTGTAAATTAATGAAGCAAACATTAATAATGGACTTCATTATTAACTATTTTTGCTAATGATGTATTAATGTTGGATTACCCATTGTAAAAACTAACAAAAACAAGGTAACCATATAGTAATGCACATTAACAGGAGTGAGATTATAATATGCAAGGATATATAGGAATGGCATAGTAAATCTATGCATTTTTCACTCCATTTTAATGTGCACTTAAAATTGTTCTTAAGAACAAATGTCATAATTGTAAACGTCCACATAAATGCTATAAATTAATATTTAAACAGTATAATACCTACATTTTAAAATTGTTGCAAACATTGATTAATGAAATTCTACATGGAAAACTATCACCCATATTTTAAAAGATTATGTAGAAACATATAAATGATCCTAACCACAAGTGAGAACCATAATGTTTTGCACAGTAAATTATCTCTATTAGTGACATAGTG
Source organism: Nannospalax galili (assembly GCF_000622305.1). Lineage (NCBI taxonomy): Eukaryota > Metazoa > Chordata > Mammalia > Rodentia > Spalacidae > Nannospalax > Nannospalax galili. Next base: position 39,646 of record NW_008349263.1, read on the forward strand.
GCAGTTCTATCTTGGGGGTTAACAGGCGCTGGGTAGTTGTTCTTAAGGCCTGCTCAGTAAGGAAATCCATGAATGGTTCTGCAACATAGCTAAGTACACATGATTGGATAGAATATGTCCCCAGAGAAAATCCTACCACAGTCACTTTCCTAGATGAACTTAATTTTGTATTATAATCTTAAATATATATGTTTATATTCATGACAAGTGTAGCTCTCACCATCATCAGAGAAACTCATCTTTGAAAGGATGGAGACGATTACAATGTTCCACAACAGGTCAAAATGCAGAGAACAATTATCCACAAGGATTTTAGCCCTAAGTGATGCATCTGTAACAGAACCTCTACCCCTAAAACTTGGGGGACATTGCAGAAGAGAGGCTGAAGATTGTTAGCACCAAAAGACAAGACATCTGGTGTTAAGTCATGTGTTCTTCCCAGAGTAGGGAAACTAGGAACATGAAATATTCTACATTTCTCAGGTGTGTTCCTAAACTTAGATGTCACACCTATCAATAGCTGAACTGAGAACAATGCCAACAGATAATATTTATATCAACATAGATTGGCCCCAAGACTGAACACTAAGCACCAATCAGTTAGGCCACAACCTGACAATTTCGGGTTAACACCACAAAGAACTAAACACTAACAAAGTCAAGTTCCAATATCTATATCATGAAACAACAAAGCATCCTGACTCTAGATGCTTAGTCACTATTGAGAAATCAAAACAACATGAATAGCCAAGACAATATGCCTCCTCCAGAAATTACCTAGCATATTTATTCCTAGAAAAGTAATTTAGATGATTCCTAAAAAATGATTTCAAAATAGCAATTATAAATGTATTCAAAGAGCTGAAAGAATATATGAATAAAATACTAAAGAATGACTGAATAAAACAAAGAGGTGAATGAAATAAGAAAGCAATTTAAGATGTGAAATTATAACAATAAAGTAAATGGATATCTTAAGAAAAACCAAACTGAAAAAAAACTTGAAATGATAAACTCAGAAACTCAATCTAAATCCTCATGGAGAAGCTTCATTAATAAACTGGAAAAGGAATAAAAGAAAATATCAGGCATCAAAGACTAAAGTGGAGGAGATGGATCACTCAGTCAAAGAGAACTTTCTATGTAAAATACTCCAACAATAGAACATGGAGGTATTCTGTAACACTATAGGTATAGTGTAACACTATAGACATTGTAAGGAATTCCGTACCACCATAGGTATAGTGTAACACTATAGACGATGCAGGTATTCCATAACACTACAGGTACACTGTAACACTATAGACGATGCAGGTATTCTGTAACACTACAGGTACAGTGTAACACTATAGACGATGCAGGTATTCCGTAACACTACAGGTACAGTGTAACACTATAGATGATGCAGGTATTCTGTAACACTATAGGCATAGTGTAACACTATAGACAATGTAGGTATTCTGGAACACTGTAAAAAGATGAAACTTTTAAATAATAGATATATAAAAAGAAATAAAATACCTGGGTCAGGCCATTCATGGTGGCACAACCCTTTACTCCTAGTACCTGGGAGACAGAGGCAGACAAATTTTTGAGTTTAAGGTCAGCCCAGTCTACATAGTGAGTTCCAGGTGAGCTGGAACTACAGGGAGATCCTGATGCAGAAAAAAAAGACAAAAAATGACAAAAAAATAACAACCCAGATTAAAGGTACCAAAAATATTTTGAAGAAATATGTTTCCAAATCTAAGGAAATGAATACCTTTCAAGATGATAAGAAGGATTCAGAGCATCAAAAACAAAGGACTGGAAAATAAAT
>NW_008349263.1:41945-46296 GCF_000622305.1 Nannospalax galili
TATTCTAATATCTGACAAAACAGATTTCAAACAAGAAGTAATTAAAAGAGATGAGAAAGGGTATTTCGTACTCCTTAAAAGAGAAACCTACCACGAACATATTAAATTCATAAGCATATATGTATGTACCAAATTCCAGGGTCATGCAGTGTAAAAAGAAACACAATTATATCTAAAATCACAGAATGACTTAAACACAGTGATAGGGGGTGACCTCGTTACCTCACTGACACTCATCCACAGGTTGATTATACAGAAAAAAAAAAACCTCAAAAAAGAAACCTTGGAGTTAAATGATGTAACAACTAAAGGGGTCTAACAGACATTTACACAAGGTTTATCCAAACAGGAAAGAATAAACTGTCTTCTCAGCATTCCATGGCCACAAAACTAGTCAAAACAGATTTAGAAAAACTGAAATAACATCTTGCACTCTGACCAGAAAAGAATAAAGCTGAATATCAGCAGCAGTAGGAGTGACAGAATGTACAGAAACTCATGGAAATAAAACACCACAATAATGAATTTAACATGGGTCAAGGATGAAATCAAGAAAAGAATTTAAAAATTAGTAGCATAGAGAAATATATGAGACACCAGGAAGGCAGTCCAAAGAGGAGTTTTTATAATATTAAGAGCCTAATTTTGTAATTAATATTACCAAAAAAAATTGAAGAGTTCTCATGTTAATAATACAGATGCATCTCAATGTGTTGGGGGAACAACAACCCCCAAAAACTGACATGGAAATCAGGTGGAGATTACTGATTTATAAGTAACAAAATTATGCAATTAATCATGACACACATAGTTTTTTGAAAAGATGAAGACTGACAAACTTTTATCCAAATTAGAGAAAGAGAAAAGGGCTCAAATGAATAGAATCAGAGTTAGGAAAGAAAACTTAACAACAGATACAGAGGAAATTCATGGGTTCATAAGGACGTATATTAAAAATTATATTCCAGTAAGCTGAGAAATCTAACAGAAATGCTTGATATTCTAGACATATTGTCTACCAAAATGAAAGCAAGATGAAGTGATACTTGAAATAAACACATAACAACCCAAGAGATAGAAGCAATAATCAAATATTTCCCTACAAAAAGGCAAAACAAAACAGGACTACCTAATTCAATCTCCCAGCTTCCATATTCTGATCTCCTTCTACCCCTGGGCACAGGCCCACTTCTCTTGGCACTTTAGACCTCTGGACTAACATCTTGGCCCATATTACCCCATTGCTTTCTGATCCTTTGCAGCAGACCAATCCAATAATTCAGTCTACTACCCTAGAGACTTCACAGCCTGCCCCCACCCTCGACTTGCCTTTACACACTTGCGAACAGGTTTTCACACTGGCTGTCCCTGCCCCAACCTGCTTTGGATTTCTGAGGCCAGCCACCTTCTCTGGTAATTTTGACCCAGCCTACTGTGCCTTAACTCCCAAAACCTGATTCAATCTCCAAGCTCCTACATCCCATTCTCCTTCTAACCCTTGACACAGGCCTTCTTCTCTTGTCACCCCAGACTTCTGGACCATCCTCTTGGTCCAGATTCCCCAACTGCTTCCTGATCCTTTGCACCCAGAACAAACCAGTTCTTCACTCTCCTTTCCTAGAGACCTCTCAGACTGCCCCCAACCCCAAGTTGCCTTTCCATACCTGAGATCAGCCTACTTACTTGGTTAAACTCCCAGGCAGTCTCCTCATTGCCAACTTCCCAGCTTCCTGATCAGGGAGACAGACCTAATTATTCATGACTCCTACAAATCTACTACTCAGCAAGACCTTGAAATACTGACCAATTTTTCTTTCATGCTAAAACAATTTTAACAGGACCAAAATTAAACAAAAACAGAGTAGAAGTTACTTTTGAACACACAAACAATAAGAACATCCATATGCACAAACGGCAACGCAACAACACAAATAATGTGAAAAACTGGGAAAATATGCCCAAGCTAATGCATGAGCCTTATGGAAGTGTACAGAATTGAGAACCACCGGTAGAACCCCAGGACACAGAATTTAAAAGAAAAATTATAAACATGATAAAGAACCTCAAGGAAACACAGAAAAACAACTCAAAGAACTGAAAGAAGAAAAGCATAAACTTTTGACTGAAGCCCAAGAATATACAAACATGTGGCTTAATGAAATACCAAATCAATTCATAACTTGAAAAGAAAATTCACTAGAGAGATAGAAAGAGTGAAGAAAACCCAAATGGAAATGAATACAGGACCAAGAAACTCAATAAACCAATTAGAAACAACAGGAGAATGTCTCAGAAGGAGAATGAATGAAATGAAAAACAGAATATTAAGACAGTGATAAATGTTGAAGATCTGGATTCTTTAAGCAATGACTATGCAAAATTCAAAATAAAAAAATCCCACAGGAATTAAATATTCAGGAAATGTTGAGCAACATGAAATGACCAAATCTATGTATTATAGGCATACAGGAAGGAGAAGAAATTCAAAGCAATAGCATCGAACAGATCTTAAATAGGATTATAGAAAAAAGAAGTCTTCAGAATTTCTCCATTGCAAGTTCATCCACTGTAGTCTAGTCAACCTGTATAGAGTATTTCCCTTTAAGATCAGCTATTCCTCACCTAGCAGTGATCAATAATTCTTCCACTAAGATTGGGTTTTGGTGCCCATTTCCACAGTTTTAATCTGGGAATTTGTCCAACTGAGTTTGTGTCAGAATCATCAACTACTTCAAAAACAAACAACAAAAGATGGGGTCACTTGTGCCAGCCCTTCAAAAAGTTACTGAGGCCAAGAAAGACCAAGAACATTTAATTCATGCCTCCATGATACTGAAAATCTTTTCATCCCATGATTTAAGAATAATTCCTACTTGAATTTGGCACATGGTGTTTCTTTCAGATACAGACATATTACTTTTTAATTTTCACGTATGCATTTCAGGAATCATTAATGGAATTTATAAATAAGCTAAACCATAAATGACAGTATGGTAAACCCCTCACAAATGAAGAATGGATAAGGGAAAAAAGAAAAGAATTATGTGAGAGAGTCAAAAACTCTGAATCTTTCCAGAAAATCATCTGCTGAGGCTGGTGGGTCTTTATATCACCAGATGAAGAACTGTCTTCAGGAAAGACTTATCTCAGTGTACTGATAACTTACATCAAAGCTCAATTTGCATGTGCATTTTTTCTGGCTTTGTTTTCAAGTTTTCTATAAATTGTATGAGTTCTATAGGCAAAGTGTAGGGAATATGAGAATTTTTCTGTTTCGCATTTTGGCCAAAATGATATAAAAATCCATTTCTTCTCACCAAATCCTGGCTCCTGTTTTGTTTGGTAGAGATAGATCTATGGACATTAGATTCCATGAAGACTAAAGTTGTTGTTAATTTTTAATGTAAAAATAATCTATGCTATTTCTGTTCTAAGGCTTATACATAATTATACAGGGGCTTTCCTTTTTTTATATTCAAACTTGTATATATTTCTATATACAATATATCAGAAGTATTTTGGATTGCTTGGTTCAGTTTCCCTAGGAGAAAAATGTGGCACATTGTACCTATCAGCTTCACATTTCGTAGGTTTTTATGTTACTATACTTCATTCACATGGAAAATTCTATCTTGAAATGACTTTTCACTCTGTTTTCCCTTATGCTTTTATTTATTTAAATGTGTTCAACTTCTCATAGCCCTTATTTCAAAAACAGAAGTCTATGAAAATTTCATTTAAATGATAACAAAATTTTACGAAAAATACTAATTTTTGTATCAGTAATGTAGCCCATTTAGAGTATACCTATGGCACTCAGGAAATGCACATTATCATTACAATTCCTGTATCACTGATGGGGCCCTCTTACAATATGTCCATGGCACCACAGGAGGCTTATGCTCTCCTCAATTTCTTAAACAGAGACTCCCTGACTTCCTTGATATGGAGTGTATAGATAAATGTATTTAGAACTGGATTCACCTCTGTGTTGAGAAGATGGATGTCTTTGGTTACATCCAAAGCACTTTTGATTGAATGCAAAATGGAGGAAAATTATGGAGCCATTTCAGATGAGTACTGTCATACACGTGAGGAAACAAACAATGTAAGCTACATTTTATATACAGTGTATACATTGAATTGGGCTGAGACAGGGAGCAATGGAGAGGGGTGCAGATTGTGCAGGGGATCTAAATACCATCCAATCATATCTCATGAAACTCACAAAAATTCAATAAAAAATTTTAAACCAATTAAATAAAATTAACTAAGAAGGTACTCTATTTTACAGAAATAGTGTTTTAAACAGTTTACTGATTGCATATGATAAATAATTTAAATTCTTTAT
>NW_008349263.1:46507-47424 GCF_000622305.1 Nannospalax galili
ATTATCTCATTATCATGTGATGTACTTTATTTCTCTTTGCATTTATCACTGTTAAATAAATATAATTTTTCCAGATTGTTGAAACTCTGTTTCCTGTTTTCCTTTTCCACCTGGTCCTGCCTAGTTCAACTTTCCTTTTAGTATTTCACATATTCCTGACTTTGTCATAATAAACTTCATAATGAAACCAATTTTCTATTAAGTAACTGTAGCTTATGTAGAGACAAGTCCTTTGGGATACAATTAATTTTCTCTCTGTGATACTTTCGGCCACTTCCAAAACACATGGCCTGTGGCTAAATCTTTCTGAGTAGGCAGTCTCAGAAACTTTTCATCAATTTAAGTAAATTGTAGATATTCTAGAGCATGGTTGGGTGTGTATTTGGTTTGTACATATATTGAACCATTATAACAAGTTATAAAATAAGGTAGTAGTTCTTTTTTCTTTAACGAATAATGCAGGTTAATTGGCAATATGAAATAAGAAAGCTAGAGAAGTCTAAAAATGAAAGGAAGGGGCCGAGTTGAAATTCAGTGATAGAACATATGTTTGGCATTCCTGAGGAGTTCCTATCATTCCCATCATTCAAAAAAAAAAATGAAAGAAAGGTGAATATAAGGGATGACTTAACAATGCATTATTACTAGTTACTGGACCAAAGTATCAAAGATAATTTATAGCACAGTTGATTTTCTCAAAAATGTTCAAGATCATGGATTTGAGATATTCTTTTCCCAAAATGGAGTTTAATATTCAACAATGAAGACGTTTAAAATTACACATTGCAAAACTCTGTTGATTTGAAAAAATGTTACTCTTGTGAAATAAACTTTTTTAGGTTTTGTCAAGAGCAATTTGTCTGTCTGCACAGAAATCTCTCTCCATTTTAACAATGGCACAGCCTCCCACATTTATT
>NW_008349263.1:47519-47861 GCF_000622305.1 Nannospalax galili
TTTTTCATATTTTTCATCATACAATTGTCTATTTCAGAAATGGAAGTAGTGTCTACTTCATTTAACTTATGATTTATTAGTAAAGGATTTATTTTTAAGGCTTTTTGTTTGTAGAATTATGATACCTACTAATGTATGACAATACATTTCTCACATTTAATATTTTTAACTTTTAAATGAGTAATTTTCCTCCAGTTAACATAAATTCCTTATAAAGTATTTTGATCATGGAAAATGTTCAATTGTCCTTCAGTTGTAACTGATAGTTTTTTGGGGTATGGCAGTCTGAACTGGCATCTGTGCTGCTTCATGACTCGTAGATTACTGGCCTAAGCTCTTCTG
>NW_008349263.1:49285-60413 GCF_000622305.1 Nannospalax galili
TAACTTCTTGAAAAGTTTGGACTTACAAAATCTCAACCATTTGTCATATCTTTTACAAAACAAATCTGGTTCGAGAATGATGTTATTACACATGAACTTTAGCAGAGTATTTTTTTTAGGGTTGCTTTCAAATTTTCATTCTGTCCATTGTAAGTTCATTTCTGCTTGCTGGAGAATCAAAAGTGAGTGAATTTAAGAGACAGGCTTTAGTCTGGTAGATGTACAGGTGCATAAGAAGGGGTTATTTAAGTCTTCATAATATATTTTTTTCTATTTCCCTGTATGTGCTAGATATGTAAACTTTACTGTGGTTTTCCTGTAGTGATATAATTCCTGAAATTACAAGTTTATGTGCATTATTCTAGAGAGGAATCCAGAGAAATGGAGATATATCTCTCATGGATTACAGAAAAGAAAAAAGCAGCACATTACTTAGAATTCTATGCAATTCATATTTGGCAGGTTTCTTAACTGCTGTATAAGATTCTTGTGGTAGCACAGAAGGAAAGAAAGGTGTTCCAGACTCATCTATAAGCTTCCTGCAAATGGGAAAAATGTACATGTTCCAAGGAGCCTAGAAAACTATTTCCTTGTGGTTATCCAACATCCTGGGCTCTTACAATATTTCTGCTCCCTCTTCCACAATGCTGTCTGAGCCCTAGGTGAATGAGGCCTGATATAAGAGTCCTATCCAGGGACACACACTCTGCATATTCTTATTCTCTACATTTTGGTTACTTGTGGATTTCTGTGTTAATTGCTCTCTGTTGCATGAGATGACTTAACCAGTGAGAGTAAAGAGATGCATTATTTTCCTCTCTACTCTGTTCTAGACAAAAACCCAGCATAGAAATGGATAAGGAGGCACGAAGTCCCAGTCTTAGCCAAGGAACCATTAACAGATGAGCCCTGTTGCATGAGGGACAGTTGGTCATCTTTGAGTGGTGCTAGATAGGCTCAAAAGTTTCCCCAGTAGATAAACTCACAAGGACGGAACACAAACTTGACTGGATAAACCTTAACATTTATGAAAAAATGCATGAAATACAGTGAGGGGGGCTCTGGGGTAATGCAAATAACCGAGGAAGGGTCTAAATATGATTAAGATGTATGAAATGCTCAAAAAATTATTAAAAATATATATTGAAAAAAGTGGCCAATAAAAGAAGGTGTGAATATTTGAAGTTCCTTGACTTTGGGAGGAAAATTAATCCATTCTTCCAGGAGCATGAAAACCCTTATGCACTGGTTCACAATTATGATTACTATGGAGGGAAGCAGGAAGGGTCAGAGTGGGGTGTATTACAGAATGTTTCGGTTGTCATTAGGTCACTACTAATCTTGTTTTTTGTAGAGAAGTTTCAGATGTTTTACTGACTCAAAAGTGTAGGTGCTGTCTATCCTCTTGTCCCTCAGTAGGATCACAGGTTTCATCTTAGTGATATGAACTCAGCTCTTTCCAACAGTTTTCCAGTTTTGAGGCATCTCAAGACCACTTGGTAAGGTCCCTTCCATCAAAGACCCAACTGTTTTATAGGTCTTTCTTTCAAAAAAATTTTAAACAATTTTTATTGAGCTTTTGTATGAATCATACAATTCTCAATCAAATTTGGATCCTTCCTCATTCATGTTCCTCACCATCAGACTTAATGTATTTTGCCATGCATGTTAAGTCCTATCCAGTCAAGCATTTGTACCTAGATGTCCTTTGGTGCACATTAATCCACTGGAGTCTAGTCACCTTGTCTAGAGATCATAAGTAAGGCCCTTACTTTCCCTCATCCAATAGTAATCTGTCTCCAAATGTAGGCAGAATAGGCCCACCACCTACTTCTCTCCTCCACACTGGGCCCTTGTCTGATTGAGTTGGCATGGATACTGTGCTTGATGTCAACATTGCCATGAGTTCACATGTACAAGCTTCCAGTGACCTGAAAGTCTCTGCTTCCCTATGTTCATGAACCAGCCCTGGCTCTTACAATCTTTCTGTCTGCTCTCCACTATGGTCCCTGAGTCATGGGTGGGAGAGATTTAATATAGTAGTCTTATCCAGGGACACATAGTCTGCAGTCTGTTATTCTTTAAAAACTTGACCAGTTGTGACCTTCTGTGTGCACTGCACTCTGTTTTTATAAGGAAGCTTACTGGTCAGAGTTGAAACATCTACTAATTTTTTCTACCCCTCATTCTGCTATGTTCCATGAGCCTTAGGTGAAGATGTTCAACTGTAGATGTGTCACCTGGGACTTGGTATCTCTCAAATTTATATTGTCAGTTTCTGACCAGTAATGGGATTCCGCAGTAGCCTCCATATGTTGCAAAAAGAAACTTTTTGATCAGTGGTGTATTATATACTTGTCTGTAAATATAAGGATCCATATTTAGCATACGTTAGGAAATTTCATTTGTGCCTACACAGATCAGAAGAGGGTGTCAGATCTCCTGACTGGAGTTACAGATAGTTGTGAGGTGCCTGACATGGGTACTTCCTGAGTAGTATGTGTATTTAACCCCTGAGCCATAGCTCCAGCTTCACGAAGGTACACTTTCAATCAGTATGTATGTCAAGCCTTTTTCCTGCTTCCAAAATTAATACCTTGTTAGGGCTATTAGTTTAGCCTTTGTGAGAAGATGGAGGAGATATTGAGAATGTCTCAAATATTTCATATCTTGCCTCACTTCTCCATTTGAAACACAACTACTCTCACCAGCAAAACATAGCCTTGTCCAAATTATCCAGGGACTGGTCACTTAATTCAGTTAATCTGGCACAGGTGGAGGAGATAGCATCAGTACACGAATGTGCCAAGAAAGAAGAAGTTTCCATGGACATCAGTAAGGCAAGAACTGGGGGTCCAGAAATTTCACTCACTCATGAGTTGTCCAGAAGGATTGGCTGATAATTTGCAATCCTACTTCTTCCGAAACAGGGTATCCTTTTTAATCCAAGAATATATTTTACCTGTTGGGGTATAAGAGATTCTAATGATTGCCCAAAGATTGGTGGTTTAGAAGCTTATTCAACTAACAATGTCATAGCTACCACAGGTATGGGTATACAAGTGGAGACTGAGTAAGGACAAGAAACAGCGGAATGCAGGAAGCCAGAAGTTTAAGGAAGATTCATGAGGCCACTGGCAAATGTAACATGCTTTATTCTTCCTGGGCACACAGGCTCATAGACAGCTGGCTACCAAGCAAGAGCACGTAACCTTATTCCCAAGGACTTTGTTGTATAAGATATTGCTCACAGATAGCTTCTTGCCAAGACTGGTAACATAACTGATTATAATACTGTTTACTTTTAGGGGTTTCCAGACAGCCACTGAGAGACATTTTGTGCTGACTCATGGCTCTCCAGATGTCTAGTGTGGGCCATCTTGGCACATGCCGGAAATTCATATTAGCACATGTTGTCTGAATAGTCCCTCCTGGTCTTGATTCCCTGTGTGTAGTTGAGGGGGTTTACCCTGATACCATGACATCAATTTCTTTGAGAAATTGTCCATACGTCTCAGTTCTGTCCCCAGATGTTCAGTCAAAAACTCAGAAGCTAAGTCTTGGTTTTCTGCCACAAGAAAGAAGAAGGAATTTTGAAGATTAGGCATTCCCAGCATTATAGCTTTTATGAAATCTCATGTTGTTTGATTATCAGACCAAATAGAGCTTTCTCCCAAAAGCTTTTTCTTTGCTTACAGTGGAGGTAGTTGAATAACTTATATGTGCTGGTTAGATTTTAGTGTCAACTTGACACATCTGGAAGAGGGAATCTCACTTGAGGAATTTCCCAGATCAAATTGGCCTATAGCTACATTTCTAAGAGACTGACTTGATTGATGTCTGATTTGAGAGGAACCACCCAATGTGATAGCACCATCCCTGGCCAGGTGTGTCTGAGCTGTGTAAGAAAACTGGTTGAACATGAGGCAGAGGGCCATCCAATAAACAGTGTCCCTCTATGTTTTCTGTCCCAGGTTCCCACCTTTAGTTCTTGCTTGAACCTCTGCCCTGACTTCCCTTGGTGATAGTCTGTGTCCTGGATGTGTAAGCCAAAATATACCCTTTCCTCCCCAAGTTGCTTTTCATCATAATGTTTATCATAGAAATAAAAAACAAAGGACATTGCCCTAATTCAAGGTGAAGGTATTTGTTCTACACGTCATGTCAAGATATAACCCAAGTATTGCAAAGTCGTCTGAAAAATTGTCAGTTTTTCCTCAGGAAACAAATTTCCCCTCTGGATAGTACCAGATTTCAGCCTTTTTCTTCTCTGAACATAAGATTTCTGGGGAAATTCCTGTTTTTAGTTTTCATTGTCTGATAGCCAGAGAGAAGAACTCAAATGTCTCTTTAGCATGTCTTCATTTCTTCCAGGATGGTTACAGTTAACGCAGGACGAATCAGAAATAAACCATAGTAACTCAGGAGAGTGATCAGGAAGTACAAAGCAAAGTCAACTAGGTGTGCTGAGATGGGTGAAAACTTGTTTCCCTAACTTGACTAGTGCCCTGTGCTCCCCAGTGCTAGAACAAGGAGTTAGCCCGTAGATAATTCTGGATGTTGTATTTGAGAGGTGATATAATGCCTGTGTCTTGATCTTTGGCCTCTGACTCCACTGAGGTATCTCAGATTGAAACTTCATCCTTATCATGTGAACCAGAAGGGTGAAAATGAGCCTTGTGGACCCTTCCACAATCGATATATGGAGCTGCTAGGCATTGGGACTCTCAGCTTTTGCATCACACTGGCATCTCCTCCTTCAGACCCTAACTTGAGTCTCAGAACAAGGGCACATCTCTTGGCAATCTCCTAGGGTATGAAGAAGGAATGTTTCACCACTACTCCTGTTACAGTCATTATCCCAGAACATTAAATGCAGGGACCAACTAATAAGAGAGTAGATATGGGCAAAGTACCAACAGCATGGGAAACTTTGGGGGAACTATAATGTTTAAATGTTTCATGGGTGCGGAGCTGCCATGTGGGTCTTAACCTCTATGTCAGTACCATGATCACTACCCACATTTATTCATTGTCATCTCTGTGGCCCACATGACCATCATCATTAATTGGCAACTTTAGTGGCTAAAACCACCATTTACCAGCACTGCTGCTATCTTCTTGGCCTGTGAGCACTAGACAGATATCACAGTGTCTTAGAACATGCTTCCACAGTGTGTTTGAGTGGAGAAATGGAGCTTTGCACATGCATGAGTATAATTACTTTTTAAATTTTCTTTTACTTTTTGTGTATGTATTGAATGCATGGATGTAAGTGCATCCATGTCATTCAGTGCCTATGGCATTCAGAGAAGTGTGTCAAATTCTCCTGGAACTGGAGTTATGGGTGGTTGTTAGCCACCATGTGGATGCTGAGAATTAAACCTGTGTCCTCTGCAAGACCAGCCAGTGCTCTTAACTGCTGAGACATCTCTCATGTGGTTGCTGGGAATTGAACCCAGGTCCCCTGAAAGAAAAGTCTGTGCTCGTAATACTAAGCCATCTCTCCTACCGCTTGTCCAGTTATTTTTGGAGATTTGGAAGGGGAATGTGATACCTCATGAGATGCTTACACCAGGGGCATTTGTCCTCAGACAAGACCTATGTGCTGCCCAGACGCTGTGGGTGCATGTGCTTTGTGGCCCTGACATCCAGCAGGGCAAGGCGAAAGTCAGCACATACTTTCAATCCCTGATGACCTCACTATTAGGTGTGTTAGGGATAAAAAGAGGGCAAATGAATGGATTGTATCTGATGCCCGCCCCGCGACTGCTGTTTGTCATTTCTTTAAGAGTTTGTCTAAAAAGTTCTCCAAGTAAGTTAAAATTGTCAGGCAAAGAAAGGAAGAAAAGTGGAGTAGTACGTTTTTAAGAGGTTAGAGCCATTATTCATACCACATGGATGATGCCTAGCCAAACTCTTATAGCCATAAATCAGGATGTGGTAGGTATCTGCTTGCCTGCTTGGATTTTCAGGAACTTCTTTCTTGGAAAGAAATGTTTTTTTTTGTTTTGTTTTGTTTTTTTTTTGGTCTTTTTGAGGCAGGGTCTCCCTGTAGCCCCAACAGTCCTGGAACTCACTATGTGAATCAGGCTGGCACTTTTAAAGAGAGAAAAGCACTTACAAGATTGGAAATGGGGAAGGGACTGAAGTGATGGCCCAGCATTAAGAGCACTGATTGCTCTTACAGAAGACCCAGGTTCAAATCCCAGCACACACATGGCAGCTAACAACTGCCCACAATTCAAGTTCCAGATCAGACAACCTCTTCTGTAATTTATGGGAATTTCACAAGATGGTTGCAATTTACACACATGCAGGCATAACACTCATACACATAAGAATAAATTGGAAGTGGATCTAATAAATAAAATTGGAAATGGGTCAAAGCTGGATAGAAGTCAGTGTTCAGTGGCCTTATTCCTGGAATCTTGTGACTGCTTTAAATGTTGTATTACTTTTCTGTTGCTGTGGTAGAAGAAACACTGACAAATGCAACTTATAGAAGGAAGAGTTTATTTATCTCATGGTTCCAGAGGGAATACAATCCATAGTGGTGGGGATGCATGGTGGCAGAGGGTGGCTGGAGGAATATTCACAGTTTTCAGCAATACAGGAAACAAAGGGCAAGTGGAAATCCTGCAAAGCATAAGAACTCTGTAAGTCTGCCTCCAGTGACATGCTTCTTCCAGCAAGACTTTTGGACTTCCCAAAACAGTGCCACCGCCTGGGGACAAAGTGTCCAAATACTTGAAGCTTATGGGGGACAGTATCATTCAAACCACCACCTGTCATTTACATACCACACATTTTTCTATGTATGCTACACTTTGTTACATACACAACACAGTCAGGGGGATTTACAATAATTCTATCACTGCCTCCGTTCACATACTGTTCTTCACACTTCTGTAACTTCTTTCTCCATCCCATTTTCTTTTCTCAGCAGGTGTTAGGCAGGATAAATGGTGGTTTATTACATGATTGACTTGTGCACACAGTAAGGAGCTATTTGTGTCTGATTTTAGAGAGAAGGGACTATAATGCAGCAGGTAAGTGGCAGATAAGGCCAGAGGAAAGGATCAAGACAAGTGGAAAGTTTGCTTACCAGGGATGTAGACTGTGATCATATAATTTCAAAATGTCCGTCGTCAGACCTCTAGCAGCAGAGAGATTTTAGTTAAGAGTCTTGGCTAATTTGCCAACATGTTCTAAAGGAGGTCGGCCAGGGAAGTCAGACTGTGTTCTTTTCTTGATTCTTGGTTTTACCAATGAAATTATTTATAGACATACATAAAGGTGAGTAAACAAAAGTTTATTTAAAACATGTGAAATCATATGAGATATAAAAACCAAATAGCATCGCCAGCAACTTTGCACGTGAGGACCATGCTGGCAGAGGAGGGCTTGCTCCTTTCATTTGGTAGCAGATGTTATTAAGGGGTGTCTCCAGGATAATAGAGTTTGTGTTTCTTATTTTGTTATAAATCAGATCCTGAGACTGTACTGAGTTTGAATAAGCTAAAGTCATGTAAAAATAGTGATTGAAATCAGTTCATCACGGTGGGACGAATTTTCCCATGAATTTGTGCTTACTGGTCAACTGTCACCAGTGTAAGGTGTCACAGTGGTAGTTTGGTAGAGGCTTTGGGGAACAGCATATTGCTCAGAGGACTTGTAGTAGATTTTGATGACTGCAGAGCATATATCCATTCTTTTCAGACTGACTGATTGAGAGGGACCAAAATTTGTTTCATTATGTACTAGAAAAAGATGGGCTAGGATAATGACAAAGCTAGACAGTGACCCAATTTATGCATGACCTTACACAGTAACCTTTGGTGGGACTGGTCATAACACATTTGTAGGGATGGAGAGATGATCCAACAGTCAAAAGCATTGGCTGCTCTTGTAAATAACCTGGGTTCAAATACCAGCACCCACATGGTGGCTAATAACAGTCCATGATTCCAGTGTCAGGGAATCTGACACTGTCCTCTGAACTTTGTGGGCATTGCACAACACAGGTTATCTATATTCACACAGGCAGTGCACTCATACATATAAAATGAAAAAAATAATTAAATAAAAAACCACTTTTTTGTCTTTTTAAGACTGAGTCTCCCTGTAGCCCCCGCTGGCCTGGAACTAACTTTGTAGACTAAGGTGTCCATGACCTCTCAGAGATCTGCCTGCCTCTGCAACCTGAGTGCTGGGATTACAGGCATGTGCCATCATGCAACATTTTAACATGATTGAAAGTGAGAATAGCATCTTGAAAAAATTCATAGAAAACTTTGGAATTTTTCTAGCTACTTCAATAACTCTCAAACACTGATTTTGAGAAAACAGAGTATATATAAGATTAGACACGGTAAGGTCAAAATCTGTATTGAAGACACTAGTAAACAAACCAAAAGAAATCAGCCATGGCCAAGTGATTTCAGCTATGATTATAATAGGTGTCGTAGCTTTTGTACAGATTCAAATGGAAAGCATAGACCTTCACACAGTTAGAGGTAAAGCTATCCTGGATTATAGATATTAAGTCCAGACAGGCATAGTTCATACAGATACAGAATGCCTGGTTGCTTTTCTAAGAATACTCTGTACATCTGTTCTGATTCTGATTCTCCTTTATGGAATGGGGTAAATATCCAGAATGCTCTGGAATCAGTGTATTGCTTTCCCTGTTATTGATCTGCTACAAAACTAGTCAGAGTTTGAGGGAAAATGAATGTGAATTTATCTTGGTAGCTTCCATGCTTTCCATGATATGGTTCCATTTAATGATCTTAACTCTTTTGTTTGGCTTCGCTGAATGAGAGGAATTGATTATCAAATCAATTTGATATCTTACTATAAAAAATTTATCAATCCAAGGTTGTAGAGATGGCTCTGCAGGTAAAAGTGCATGCTGCCAAACCTAAGGACATGAGTTAAATCCCTGGGAATTACATGCTGGAAGGGAACTGACTTCTGAATGTTGACCTCTGACTACGACACAAATGCTCTGGCATGATTTCCACCCACTACACAAATACACATAAATACACACATCACTCATAATTAATAACAATGTAAACTGAAAAAACAATCATTTTAGAGAGTTATAGATCTGAATTAGCAAGGCTTTGTAAAAGAAGAAAAGAAAAAAAGCAAAACAAAACAGTGACTCATACTAAGACTTGATAAAAATCAAGTATCAGCTAAACTCATGAGTGCTTAATACTGTGAGAATCAGCTATAATCTTTCTAAAGATAAAGATTTTAAAAACTTTGTTGCAACCTGTCAGACAGAGTGAGTTTATCAAACCCTTTCCAGGGTTAAATGGAGTGAGCTCCTTGAAAAGACATTCTGTAGCAATCTCCTCAGAGCACATTTGACATCAGCATTCTTGAAGCTGTAGATCACAGGATTAAGGGCTGGAGGCAGCACAGTGTAGATCAAAGCCAACAGCCTGTCGGTTATTGGAGAATTAAATGATGTCTTCAGATAAACAAAACAAGCAGTTGAAAGAAAAATAGTGAAAACAATGAGGTGAGGCAGGCAGGTGGCAAAGGCTTTGGACTGACCTTTAGTGTTAGGAATCTTCAGCACAGTGGAGAAAATATAAAAGTAAGAGATCACAACACAAATGACACACGACATGCCTAGACACATACCAATTCCAAAGCTTGTATAAATGACCACCAGTGTACCAGAGCAGGAAATCCTCAGTAATGAAGGAATGTCACAGAAAAACTGTGGGATCACGTTGGAGCCACAGAAAGGCATGGAAAATGTGCCAACTGTGTATACAGCTCCAAAGAACAACCCAGTGGCCCAGGAAAAGCCCGCCATTAGCATACAGGCACCATCACTCATGATGGCCTCATAGTGCAGGGGACAGCAGATGGCTACATAGCGGTCATAGGACATGGCAGTCAGGACAAATATATCTCCTCCTGAGAACGAAGTCATTAAAAGTATCTGGAGGGCACAGCCTAGGATTGAAATGGAGCTATTATGAGTTAGGCTATTGACAATGAAATTGGGGATTGGGACTGACACAAGGAAGACATCCAACAGGGACAAATTCTTCAGGAAGAAGTACATGGGTGTTTGAAGCTGGAGGTCCAGGGTGATGAGAGTGATGATGAGGATGTTACTCATTAGGGCTGCCAGGTACATCACCAAGAAGAGCACTCCACACAAAGTCTGCAGCTCCTGGACATCAGAGAACCCAACAAGGATGAACGTGGTCACTGCAGTGACATTGGACATAGTGGGTTCTTTTCAGAGCCTGTCAAATGATGAGAAATGAACAAATTTCGACACAGTCGCATAGACTTACACTATAAACAGAAATATTCAGTGGAAATTGAGTCAGGAAACACCATAAATACCTATGCTTTTTCATTAAATTCTTGTTTCTCCCTCTCATCCTTGGCCTTTCCATGCATATTGCTCCTTCCTTCCTTCTTGCCTTCCTTCCTTCCTTCCTTCCTGCCTTCCTTCCTTCCTTCCTTCCTTCCTCTCTCTCTCTCTCTCTCTCTCTCTCTTTCATTCAACAGTATTTCTTTTTCTTCCCTCACTCTCTCTCTCCCCTGTGTCTTTTACTCTAAACATTTTACTTATGGTTCTGTGCATGCTAAACTTGTTTTCATACCACTGACCTATACCTATAGCAACCATCTTTTTAAATTAACAAGATTTAATATGAATAATATGTGATGGCAATTGGACTTATGTTACATTAAGGATATGATTATGATAAGTTTTTGTAAGAATTTTTGTGGTTTAAGGTTGGGGTGCGTTTCTTTAAATATAATAGTAATTAATTATTCTTTTTTAATTTTAATTTAATTTTATTTTTTTAATTTTATTTGTATGTGTGTATTGCCTGTATGTAGGTAAGTGCACCCATGTCATGCGGCTGTCTGATCCCCTGGGACTGGAGTTATGGACAGTTGTTTCCTTGCATAAACTATTCTTTTATGAATATTGAGTATATCAGTCATCTACAGGAAAGAATACTGAATGTGTGAACAATAAGGAATGATAGATTGTTAAGATGATAGGTATAAAAATTTACCCTAATCATTACATAATTTAAGTATATATCAAAATATTACATTACCCTAT
>NW_008349263.1:60722-62596 GCF_000622305.1 Nannospalax galili
CTGTTCACTTGCCTTAAACTTTGATTGACAACTCTGCCTGTAACCATAGTTATCCTTTAAGAGTGTTCACCTCAAGCCAGTAATCATGTCCCTACAAGACTGAAGAAAGCAAGGTAAAAGTAGCTAAGATATTTTCATTATTATCACATGTCCCATTATACAGGGTCCTATTCCAGACCACTGGAGTACCACCAACGATCTTCATTCAATGCCCTAAATGTTTCCTGAGCAGTAGGGCCTTGTAGGGAGGTAACTTAATGGTGAAATTGAACTCTCCTTACTCAGAGGCAGTGATATCAAATAGAAAACAAATTCCCCATCCCCTTTTGAGTCACAACATTTTCAGATAAACATCCTGCAACATAAATGAAGATTGCTCATCCCAACAATAGAAGTTTCTTTAGATTAAATTGTTATTGCTTATCCTTGCAGTGTCAAAGATAATTTCTTTGAAGTTGATAAGTATCTTTTTGATCCTAATGGAGATTAAAGTCCAAGCAAATACATCCACCCCACTCTTAATCCCCTCCAACAGATTTCATGCACACTGTCATGAATGTTAAGGCCTATCAAGTCAAGCTTTTGTACCCACATGGATTCTAGTCAGCCTATCTCAAGTGTCTCCTTTAAGGAATACCAATTCTCCCTCATCCAGCAGTAGTCAATTGCCAATATTTCCTCAGTTAAGTTTGGGGCCTGCTGCGAATTTCCCCCATTCCATGCTGGCTTTTTGAGTTTGCGTGGATCTTGTGCAAGCTGTCACCATTGTTAAAACTTCATATGAGCAAGTTCCCAGAGGCATGGAAGACTGTTTCATTATGCTCATGCACAACCCTGACATTTACAATGTACAGCACTATAAACATAGCTAAATACACATTGATGGAGAGGTTATAGATACTAGAGAAAAACCCATCTCTGTTATAACCCTAGACAAATGTAATTTCATACTTTAGGTTAAACATGGATCCTCATGTTTACAGACAATTATATCATACTACTCATCAAAAAGATACTTACTAGATCAGATTGAGACTATTATAGAATTTGACAACTGGTCCCACACAGAGAATATTTCTGTGAGTGATGCCCAGCCCTAAGTGACACAGCCACATTTGAACCTCTATACCTAAGGCTCATGGAACATAGTGAAACACGGTTACATTGAATACTAATGCATCCCTTCACTCTCAAAAGTGAAGCTTCCTAATTCAACAGAAGGTGATTGAGAGAGAAGTCCATAACTGGCAAATATGTGGAAAATAAGAGACTGTAGACTATGTGTCCATGGATAGGACTCACCCACCCAGAGCTCAGGGACCATTGTGAAAGAGAATGGCTCTTATACTTTGATCCTTTTATAATTTTGGAGATCTTCTTAGTGATTTCCAAGGAAGTGATATTGATTAAATTCTTCTCCTGCCTTTCGCCATTATGTTTTCTGGTTGATTTCTGCACAGATCAACAATTCTCAATTCCTTGGGACTAGCAAAAGTTAAGCTTCCCCTGACTTAGGATTTATATAAGGTAACCATGTAAATATTTATCTTTTTTCTTGAGTATTTCTTCTTATAATGTCATATTGACTATAATTTGCCTTTGAATACTAATATATTTTAATATATTCTTTGTATGTTCAAGCTATAGTTATAGATTGTTGGTTACTAGGGCAAAAATACACTTCATTGAAAAAAAGTCACGTGTGTTTTATACATTGAACTAAATGATAGATAAAAAAGTACAGATTTCCGGAGTAAGAATGCATTTTCCACTGGAGGAGTTAAAAGATAAACACTTGAAAATAATATAAAAAATAAAATTTCCCAGTTGATGCCACATGTTAGGCAATACAATCTCTTGGTTTACAGGTTAGT
>NW_008349264.1:0-2206 GCF_000622305.1 Nannospalax galili
GGAGGGAGGGAGGGAGGGAGGGAAGGAAGAAAGGAAGGAAGGAGAGAGGGAGGGAAGGAAGGAAGGAGGAAAGAAAGAAACATAGACAAGAAGGAAGGAAGGAAGGAAGGAAGAAAGAAAGAAAGAAAGAAAGAAAGAAAGAAAGAAAGAAAGAAAAAGAAAGAAAGAAAGAAAAAGGACACAAAGTTGTCAGAAAAAAAGTGATGGGGAGATATGGGAAGTGTTGCAAGGGAGGGAGTGGGCATGGATTTGATCAAAACCCCTTATATGCATGCATGAAATTCTCAATAAAGTTATTTTTATGTTAAAAAAGATAGATAAGCTGTAGGTTTTGTTTCTATAAACAAGTATCTCATCTGAAATGAAAATTTATAAGTGGAAAGGACCCAAAGATGACTTGAAACCTATTGCACACTGCAGCCAGTAATAAATTCTCCATAATGACACAATTCATTATTGAGACAGAGGGTAGGGGATGCCAATTCAACACAGGAAATGATTGTTTATGGTGCACACACTGTAAACCATTCATCTTGTCATTTCTACCCTGCTAACTTATCCACCAAAATTGAGCATCAAACACCTGAAACTACTCAGTGGTTCCTGGCAGCTTTCATTTTCCAAATATTCTTTATCCTTTATGACAATGTTTTCTTTCCAAATGAAGATATTTAAGTGAAGCAATATGATAAAGACAAACTTAAGTGCTGTCAAGACAAGACCTTGTGGATAATGGGATAATGTCCTATGAGACACTAGCCATCCATCTAGAAGTGAAAGACACACATTATGCAGATATGTCTATGGAAGTCAATAGAAAAAACAATGGCCAAGAAGATAACAGGCTTGAACCAACCTGGCATTTCCACTCCACTGCCTCTTTTGGTGGTAAATTGTGTACACCTCTGTTCCAGAGAGTCTTTCCATAATCTAGTCAGAACTATGTTAGTCAGTCACCTCCCAATTACTCCATAAAGAATTTGAGTTTGTGAGAAAGCCCATAAATATGTTCTAAGGGAGGGGGGAAAAGGTGTTCATTTCACCTGCATCCAGAGGGCTCTCATAATCTTGATGTTCTTGTGTACTTTTTCCATCAAGTTAAGAAAATTCTGATCATTGTAATCAAAACAATTCTGGAAAATAGTGAAGCAGATCACACGGCAGGGAGCACTGTTCAGGATGAAGGTGGGATCACCGGATGAGCTTGAAGACTTGGAAACAATTTTAAAATAAAAATTTAGAAGGCATTTTGGTTTTTGTTAACAGATACAGAATAGTACTTTAAAAATTTTAGGTCCAGCTTGTCTAAAATTTTCCCTAGCAGCCAAATATTCAGGATGCACAGAATCAACAATCATTTTGACCTTTTAACCTGAAATGGCCTTTAACATCACTAGCTAAATAGTAAAAGTTTACAACCATCATAATGACTTGCACCCTTTTAAATTCAGCTGTCTGTTACTTTTAAAATCCTAAAAGTTCTAGTTTTCTGAGAATAGTTAGTTCACTCTGCTATGCCTGTAGACTGTATGGCACTGAAATGCAATTGAGGAAAGTGATAAATGGACACTTCCTTTTATTCATTTATTCTTTAAAACAATGAATTTTGAACTGGAGAGGTGGCTCAGTAGTATTTGCTGCTCTTCTAGAGGACCCATGTTTGGTTCTTAGCACCTACATGGGAGTTCAAACCTGCCTGCCACTTTTGCTTCTAGAGATCTGATGCCCTCTTCCAACCTCTGCAGATTCCAAGCCTGCAAGTGGTACATATACAGGCACGCAGACACTCACACATACATATAGAATAAAATAAATAAATCTTCTTTTTAAAGTTAAAACAATTTTGATCCTTAAGAAGCAAATTTTCTCCATGAATATTGATCACAAGAATATAAGAAATGCAAGAATCAAAAACTGGGAATAATGGGAGAGGAGGGGCAAGAAATGAGAAGTATGCCAGGTATGGTGTTGCACACATTTAGTCTCAGGACTTGGGAGGCAGGAGGGGAGGAAGGAAGAAAAGAAGGGATGGAGGGAAGGAGGGAGGGAGGGAGGGAGGAGAAAAGAAAGGATGCAAAAAATTTAAAAAATTTTAAATAACATTTCTCATGACTGCAATTTGGATTTAATCAGTTGAAGGTGATTCTATTCATGCACCTCAAAGTCTTCTATAGAATTCTGAACATACCCAGAGAAAAGTTGTCTT
>NW_008349264.1:2404-4324 GCF_000622305.1 Nannospalax galili
AGGGAGGATGGATTGGGAAAAATATGGGAAGAACAAGTGTGGAGATGAATGTATCTTGGGGGTTTTAGGAAACACAGAGAGAAATGTGATGAAATAACAAATGAAATTTCTTATCGTATGCAAATATGGATCCTTATATTTACAGACAAGCATACTGTACACCACACTGAAGCCTCAAGAGAAATTCCCATACAGTGTCTAAATGTTAGTGAATATGTATACTTGTGAGGTGCTTGGTAAGGAATACAGTGCCAGACAGAAGAGATCTCCTTTTGAGTGGTTGGTGTGAGTGGTCCAGGAGATTCCAAAAGAACACAGGGTATTTCCAAACCTCTTGATTATATCCCAGAACTGGTATAAAAGACCCTACTGCTGAAGACAGGAGATGCTTCAGATCCAGGACTTAGAGCAGTGGAGTGGGCACTGACCTGGAGGCCCTCTACCCAAGTTTAGTTATCACAATTGTAGATGATCATATGCAAGCTGTCAAGGGAGAAAAACAATTGATGGTCCAACCCAGCCCTAAACCCTAATAATCATAATAACTGGCAGGCAAACTACCCCTATTGGTGCAGTAGTAGCACTGTTATCTGGTAGAAAAACAGCTATCTAATAGGACTTAAAGCCCTCTCAATGGGAGTGAACTCTCAATGGGAATGAACTCTGGCACTGTAAACTCAGCCAAATAGCCAAATACACATGGCAATAAAGAACACAGATCCTAGAGAAAACCCTATCTCTTTCATATCTCTAAACAAATGAAATTTCTTATCATATGCTAAATATGGATCCTTATATTTACAGACAAGCATATTGTACACCACTCATCAAAGAAGCTCCTTTTTGCAATAGATGGTGGCTACTGCAGAATTCCACAACTGCTCAGACTCAGAGAATATATGTCTTAGAGATGCCAAGTACTAGGTGACACATCTGCAGTTGAACCTCTACACCTAAGGTTCATGGAACATAGCAGAACAAGGTGTAGAGAGAAATCCCACAACTCTCACCAGTAAAACTTCCTTATACAACAGAGTGTGGTGTACACAGAAGGGCACAACTGGCCAAGTTTTAAAGAATAAGAGACTTCAGAGTGTGTAGATCCTTTGATGGGACTCCTGTATTGAACGTCATCTACTCATGGCTCAGAGAACATTGCAGAAGAGGATGGAAAGATTGTAAGAGCCAGGGCTGGTTCATGAACACAAGGAAGCAGAGGCTTTCAGGCCACTGGAAGCCTGCACATGTGAACTTGTAACGGTGAAATTGAGCACAGGACGATGTCAACTCATTTAAACAAGGTCCCAAAGGGGAGGAAAGAAGTAGGTGTGGGCTGGCAGTAGACTGAGAACTATTGGAGACTGATTGCTGCTGGGTGAAGAGCAGTAGTACTTATAAAGGATCACTAGATTGTTGACTAGACTCCAGTGAATGAGTTTATAGTGAAGGACATTTGGATACAAAGGCCTGAATGAATAGGACTTAACATGCATGGCAGAATTCATGAGGTCTGGTGGGGGTATGCAGGTGGCATGGATGGGGGGGTCTAATTTTGATTGAGCACTGTTGTATGAATTTACAAAAGCTGAATAAAAAATTAAGAAAAAGAATATGTTTGATTCTCTTACCCGTGAAGAGAACTTTTAATGATAGAAAAGGGGAGTTGCCAAAGACATAACCATATAGTAAAATTAAGAATCAAGCTGTTGGGAGCTGGAGAGATGGCTCAAAGTTAAGAACACTGGTTATTCTTGCAGAAGACCCAATTTTGAATCCCAGCACCCACATGGAAGCTAACAACTGTCTGTATGTAACTCCAGTCCTAGGGGATCTGACATCTTCTTCTGACCAATGAGGGCATTGCATGACATGGTGCACTTACCTACATGCAGGCAATACACACATACACAGAAAATAAAA
>NW_008349264.1:4561-5116 GCF_000622305.1 Nannospalax galili
AAGAAAATAAAATCATAAGTAAAATTTCTCTTTTGACACCCTGTTTATAGTGAAATTGCTATGATCACAAATGATCAGTATTTTATATGTCAGAAGCTCCAAAATTTATATCTGTGGACCCAGAATAGGGTCACTCTAATTAAAAATATTTTGAATAAGTTATTGGACATTTGACCAAAAGTGAAAACTCATTGGGTTTGCTGCTTGGTGGCTTCAAGAGTTCTGTGGTTCTTGGCAAGAGTGCTGTCTGACAAAGTTCCAACTGAAAGCCTATGGCCGCTGCTCTTTTCGTGGAAATCCCTTCCCTAATTACTCCTGGTTTTTGTAATTTGTATAGCCTTCTCTTCTTTAGGTATTTCGATAACCAACTCTGATGATGGAATGGGAAACTAAACCTGGGGAATCTCTGCCTTTAGCAGAATTATCATGTTACTGAAAAAAAATTAAAAATACGATGGTTACCGTAAAGCCTAAATTTAAAGCAAATTCTGAATTCATAGTGGAAAAGCCTAAGGACACATATGATGATTGCATCATAAGGAAAAATGGGCTGAA
>NW_008349265.1:0-151 GCF_000622305.1 Nannospalax galili
TTTTTGCAGATGATATGATATTATATCTAAGGGATGCTAAAAATTCCACGCACAAATATCTAGAAATTATTATCACATTCAGTAAAGTGGCAGGTTACAAAATTAACCTACAAAAGCCTATAGCCTTTCTATATACCAATAACAAGCAACC
>NW_008349265.1:278-597 GCF_000622305.1 Nannospalax galili
GAAGACATCAGAAGATGGAAGGACCTCCCATGCTCATGGATTGGAAGAATTAATATTGTGAAAATGACCATCCTACCAAGAGTCATATATAGATTCAATGCAATGACAATCAAAATCCCCATGACATTTTTCACAGAATTGGAAAAAAATTTCCTAAGATTCATATGGAAGCAAACTAGACCCCGAATAGCCAAAACAACCCTGAGAACTAAGAGCAATGCTGGGGGGATTACTATACCAGATTTTAAGATCTACTACAGAGCTATAGTCATGAAAACAATGTGGAACTGGCACAAAAATAGACCCATAGACCAATGGA
>NW_008349265.1:642-869 GCF_000622305.1 Nannospalax galili
AATATTTGACAAAGGTTCCAAGAATATTCACTGGATGAAAGAAAGCATCTTCAGTAAATGGTGCTTGCAAAACTGGATCTCCACATGTAGAAGAATGAAACTAAACCCCTATCTTTCACCCTGCACAAAAGTCAATTCCAAGTGGCTCAAAGACCACAATGTAAAGCCTGAAACTCTGAAAGGACTTTCTAAACCGGACACCAATAGCCCAGGAAACAAGGGCAAGA
>NW_008349266.1:0-1046 GCF_000622305.1 Nannospalax galili
GAGGAGTAGAAGATACCATGAACAAAGGAAAGAGAGGAAGGAGTTGAGAGACGGAAGGAGGAGGCTAAACCTTCAGAGCATATTGATTTTATTATTTTTATTATAGGTGTATGCATGTATTGCCTGCATGTAGGTAAGTGCACCCGTGTCATGCAATGCCCATGGAGGACAAAAGAGGCTGTCAGAGCCCTGGAACTAGAGTTATGGACAGTTGTTAGCTGCCATGTAAGTGCTGGGATTTGAATCTGGGTCTCTGCCAGAACAGTCAGTGTTCTTAACCTTCTTAACTGCTGAGCCACCCTTCCAGCCCCTGGAGTCAAATTTTTTATCTCCTAGCTGCAAAGTCACTCTTACTCTGAGGTCAATCAATAAACAGCACCTCAGGTATTTAGGCTTCATTCCAAGCTGCATGGGGGCCAGAGAGACAACAGGAAGCCCAGAAATCACTCTGTGAAAATCCTGAGGTTTGCTAATTTAAATGTGGAGTCAAAGGGGCTTCAATCTCACAATGAAGGTAAACCTGGGAAACCTGGTAAATATGCTGCCACACCTGCCTGAAGTAAAGAGGGATCTAAACCTTGGAAACTGGAAGGAGAAAGACAAGCAGGATCTCATCTGGATCATGGCTGGAGACCAACATTGCCAAGAGGTTTTTCTCAGAAACACATATTCTAGAGGGATCTAGAATTCAGCAGCAATATTGAAATTAGGTGAAGATGGTCTTACATCATGTACAAGTACAAACCTCTCTAGAAGGAGCCACAGTGTCAGATGTTTTTGCCATACCAAAAAAAAAATCTTGACTGAATGAAAAACAACAGAGGAATAAGAGAAATCAAGGTTCTCCCCAAACTTTGGATTGGCATATTATAAAAGTATACATGAAGTAAATTATAAACCCAATATTATTTGCAAAGTATATAAACAAAAAAAAAATAAAAATAAAATGCCATAGCAAGGATAAACACCTGTAATCTCAGCATTGGGAAAGTAGAAAATAGAAGTCCTGATTTTGAGACCAGCAAAGGCTAGGTCAGTTCAAGTTA
>NW_008349266.1:1094-8064 GCF_000622305.1 Nannospalax galili
GTGCAAAATCAATTGGTTAAAAGGCAATTCAAGGTCCTTTTATATACAAAGGACTTTATGTAATGTGAAGCTAAGCATTCTGCTAGGAATATTATTGAAAAGTATATACATATTTTAATCAGTATGCTCTCAACTTTTCTCTTGCTTTAAATAGATAATTTTATGCATTTATTTTTCAAGTATATAATATTAAATTTTGGTGGTAATTAGATTAAAACCTCGCAAATGGCAAGATAGAAACATGAAAAAGCCAAACAATTTGTGGACTGAGGAAGCTCCCAATTTCTGATTAAAGATTATGAAAGGCCAAAAAAAGAATGTGAAAGGTGAGTGACTTTGCCCTGCTGGTCTCTACACAGTTGTCATGTCATCTTGACCTTTGCTAAGCTTTGTATTTCACATTTGCTGTCTTCCATTCTTTTCTTTTTAATAAAAAGCAAGACAGACTACTTACATACTACTTTTCTCACAAATAAGATTTCCACAGTATTTAGTGATGCATTAGATTCCTTAATTGTGTGATTGCAAAATGACATGTTGACTGAAAAAACACAGATTAGTTTTCTCACAGATTTGGAGGCAGGAAGCCTGAGCTTGATTACCTTAAGCTCCTCTGACAAAGCATTTTTTCCACAGTTATCAACAAGGATAGAGGTCCAGAGAATGTCAGTCTTAGATTCAAAGCAATCTGAGACATTTCATGGATAGACACAGCCTTGCTATTCTAACACATACCTTCTTCCTCAGACAGGAATGGGAGAGTGTGGCTACCCAATATCCGTAACAAGAAAGAATAGACATGCAAGGATTTATTATAATTATTCATATAAAACTTTAACATAAAAATATCCTTTGTTAAACTATCTATGGTGGTTCATACCTGGAATCCAAGCCTTGGGAAGGTGAGGTTGGGTCACTTACAGGATTTGAAGCTAGTTTAGGCTGCAAAGATTTGGGCTAGCCTAGGATACATAGACAGACTCTGTCTTCCTAAAAAACTAAACTAATTAAATCTATTTGAAGTTTCCCTGACGGAATGTATGATTTTTTTTTTTTTTGGCCTGAAAAGATGCCTTGGTGGTTAAGAACACTTCTACTATTCCAGGGGGCCTGAGTTTGTTTCCCAGCAAGCAAGTTCCAACTTTGCCTGGACTGATCTGGAATCCTTAGTTCAGCTTCTCAAGAGGAGGATTCCTGCTCAGTTTCTAGGGGTGCTAATGTTCTTGATCCCTGATAAGAATAAGGGGGCAAAAGTAAGGAGATGGTCTAAGTGTTTGAGCTTTGGGATCCTACTGCCCATGTGGCTTCTTTCTATATGTTTCATATACAGGGACTGTGATATATAGACCTGTGAGTTTGAAACACACTCCACAAAAAAAGGGACTTGGGATCTGATGAAGAGTGTCACAGAGAAAGAGTAGGATGATACAAGAAAATCCTACAATGTGGTTTATACATCTTTTATACCTATTTAAAATTTAATATTTTTCATTTGTAAAGCAAAATCATCATAATAATTTAGTTGAATTACAACCATGTTAAATTATGTATCTGGACTTGAACTTCTTACTCATTTATTTTGGATTCACTGGAGATATTGAGATGACCTGTACTCCACTCTCTTGTGTCCATCATCCCTGGAGAGCCAACCTCGATCTCCCACAGGTGAAGTCAGCCTTCTACATATTAAAGGAAACACCTCTTTTAGTTGGTTTGTACATGAGCAGGCTTCTGATTTTTTGATTTCCAAATGGTAACCTGAGGTTCCAGAAAGGTTCGGTGGCAGTAGGTCTGGAGAGATTTCACACTGAAAATCAGTAGAGCTGAGCCCGAGGTTGTTGGAGTTCACTATTGCCTGCAAAGTACACAAGCTCCTAACACAGTGCTAGGACTAAGATAAAAAAAATGCACTGTGAGGATATTCAGATGTCCACAGGGCTGCTTCTATGAGGGGGATCAGAGTAGATTTTCTGAGTTTGTGTGAGAGGATGGGGTTGGAGAACTGAGAGCAGTCAAGCTGTAGCTGGTCTCTGCATTACAGGTCTCAAGACATTCTCAAGATAAACCTACTAGTGATTTCATCAGCTTCAATAGCCTTGGATGGTGTCTTCATCTATTTCTCTATTGCAGTGATAAAAATACTCACCAAAACCTGCTCGAAGAGAAAAGCACTTATTTGGTTCACAACACAGGTCTTCATCAAGGGAACCCAAAGCAAGAACTCAGGCCAGGAATCTGATGCACAGGCCATGAAAGAGTGTTGCTTACCGGATTGCTCCTCTGGCTGGTATGCTTTCCTATATAACCAAGGACAACCTGTGTTGGGGTGGCACTGGCCACAGTGGGCTGGGCCCTCCCACATCATTTAACAATCAAGAACGTGTCCCATAAACATGGTCACAACACAAGTCAATGAGGAAATTCCTCAATTGAGATTCCCTACATCCAGCACTGACGGCATATTTGGCAGAAAAACAGAGATGATTCAAGTATCTTTGAGAAAATAGGTATGACCAATAGTGAGAAAGATTCCAGAAAAAAAATGATCTTTGCTCTGCTGAAGACTCTGACACATAAATAAGACAGCAGTTGAACGAATAAGATGTGTAGGTGACTTCAAAACTTTCCCTTGAGACTTGGGAAGTCTGTGTCTTTTTGAAATTCAGATAGAGACCTAATTGCATACACACAAAAACTCACATTTAATGTTCACTTGTGATATTTAATGAAAGGAAATTCATGAGATCAGCTTAGTATTTATATTTAATCTTGTTCCTCTATCTTCTTAGTTCAGGGTCTGTTGGAGATATTATGATGAAGAATCCAGTCTTCTTCTGCATCACCACTGGAAAGCAGGACTCTGTTTTTGGAAGAATCCAGAAGCAAAGACATCACTTCTAGGCTTTCAAAGATATGCCTTCGTCTTATCTTCTTTTCCTGTAGCTGTGATAAAGTACCCTGAAAATCTTAAGAGATAAACCCTTATTCTGGCTCACAGTTTAAGCTACATTTCAACAGTGAGGATGTCAACGTGGCTGGAACTTGAAGCAGCAACTCATATAACATCCACAATCAGAAAGCAGAGAGTGAACAATGCTAATGCTCAGCTGACTTTATCCAGTTTATTTCAACCAGAATCCCTAGGCAAGGCATAGTCTTGCCCGCAGTTAGGATGAATCTTCCCACATCAATTTACCTTGTCAACATAATCCCTCAATTTAGACAGTTCCTAACAGAAGTTGTGGAGGCTTACCTCCATGATTCAAATGACAACACCAACCATCATTGCCCTAAGACCATGGCAAGTTCCATGTGGAAGTGGTATCATGAAGGACTCCCATTCTTCACAAGATCAAGTAAGAACACTGATTTCTCTTGCGGAGGACCTGGGTTTAGTTCCCAGTACCTACATCGTGGTTGACAACTGTCTGTAGCTCCTTTCCAGGAGGATCTGACGACTTCTTTGGACCTCTGTGGGCATTGCATGGCACAGGTGCACTCACACACATGCAGCCAATACATGTTAAATAAAAGTAATAAAAAAATTAATAGAATAATTTTAGAAGATCTTGGCCAAATAAACCTTAGGTCACATCACATTTCCCTCTCATCAAGGAGGGCTTAGATGAGCTTCCAAAAAGGATTCTGCATCATCACATACATTACCAAAATTTGAGAGAAAAATAGTCACTCTTAGAGTCTTGCTGAAGATGATGTTGACCAAAAGCAAGTCTGGCTAGGAAGGATAACAGGAAACAGAGCTGAGGGAGCCCAAGGCCCATGTCTCAGACACACAAATGTTACATTCAGTGCAGCATCATAGGAGAAAAGCCTTATGAGAAAGTGAATTTCCCTAGGCCTTTCTGACTCAACCACTTTACCCAAGATAGACTATATTATATACCCCAACAATAAAACTAAATTTGCATTAAAGGCACAGCTCATGCTCAATCTGTTCAGGCAACTCCATGCACCTGCGAAAGAGTAGTTATATTCTCCTCCTGACAGAGTCCCCTGCATTTCACAAGGAATAATATCTGGGGGCAGTTAGATTTAGCAAATTACTTTGCAAACCAAAATTGAGAGGTTGCTCCCCTTACCTACCGAGGTCTGTTCTCCTATTTAACTCTAGTATTCATTTGTTAGCAATTGGATCCCTGGGGCCTTTTCCTCTACCTGCATAGAAATTGTGAACAGATCAGTGTCACAGTACAGTGACCACAGTTCAAGCATGGTGGGCTTGGGGACCCCGATGGATAGAAATCAAGACATGGGTGCAGAGGTTTATGAGCCAATGCATGTTTATTGTGAATCAAAAAAGAGCTTATATAGGAATCAGATCTGGCAACCAAGGGGTAACCAAGGGATATAATATACAGAAATATACAGAACGTTACTATATTACCTCACCATCACCTGAGCTACGTATTGTTTATGGTATCTAAGATACAATGTGTATTGCTTATGATTACTCTTAGCAACGACTAGAATTCCTTATTTTTATATAGAAACCAAACTAACAGTGCTGAGAAACTCCGGTGCCCATAAACTGGAACAGGACTCTTAGTTATATTGCCAGGATAGCCAATTAATCAGGAAAGCATAGCCTGTCAAGTCAGACCACAGAAGCAAAGAGCAGGGAATCTCTTAAAGTGGCAGTCTTCTTTTCTTCAATGCTTAAGTCAAAGCAAGCTGCAATGGCTGTGCATACAAAAAAGCTCCCAACAGAGCAGAAGCTCTTCTTGTGTGTTGGATCCGTACTCTAGAGTGCCACAAGTTTAAGGTTGGATGGGAAGACCTAGGTACTTACAGCTCCAAGAACCAAAAGCTAGGAGCCTACTACTCCAGGCTTTAGATGGCAGAGACTTAGGGTTCTGGGTACATAAATTGTAAAATTTAATTGTTCTTGTCTTTAACTACCAGAGGTCGTACCTCCGGGCAGTTAGTCTTATCTTTGATATCCAGCAGCATATGTTGAAGAGTAGGAGGCATTAATCAGTGTCAGATACTGTTCAGCTTCTGACTGGACCTCACATATTAGTACACTCAATTCTGAACAGGGAAGGGGGGTAAAAGAGAAAGAAGTGAAATATATTGGCCATGAGAGTAGAAGGGGGAATTATCTGGCAGAGAGTGAAAACTCCAGGAAACGGGGTGGGGACAAGGATGACACAGAAAAAAGTGTAATAGCACATATTAATGCAAATGCTATCAAAAAACACATTATTTTGTATGCTGACTTTAAAAAAAATAATAAATTCTGGAGACCAGTATTGTTGTATTAATACTACCTAAATTTCAGCTCCATAAGACATCAATCTTTTCATTTAAGTCCTTTTTCTATTCTGTTTTCATCCAGGAAACTATGATGAATTTACTTCTCATGTATCTAATTACAGGAAGTGGAGTGTTTTCTAGAACATCTCAGTAACTGAAGATTCACTGTTACATTTGAAATGAATGTTCCCGTTTTATTCTGTAGGTCAGTGGCACAGTTAGTACCCAATCTGATTCCTTCAGTGCTGATGATGCACTTGGTTCTCAAGAGGAAGACTAAGCTCAGAACAAGGTAATTAGACAAATTTCATTTTTTGCATGTAGCCCCAGCTTGCCTGGAACTCATGATGTAGACCAGGCTGATCTCAGTTTCAGAGATCTACCTGCCCCTGCCCCTGCCTCTGCCCCTGCCACTGCCTCCTGAGTGCTAGGATTAAAGGTGTGCACCACTACACCTGGAAATTACACAGATTTCCTTTGGAAAAATGATTTCAGTGCTCTATCTGCTTTTTATAAATTCTTTTAAGATGACCTTTAGGCTGGATCTCTCCATTTCATAATAGAGTCATATTACATTTTCCAACCATAATAATGGGTTAATTTATTCCTCTTTCTGTGTGTGTGTCTGAGTTTGGCCTAAGGTATGGTGATGGTGATTTTAGGAATAAGCACCTTAAGAACTGTTGTATCTTCTTGAAGAAGTCATCCCCTATCCATTACATAAAGCCTCTTTGAAAATATTTATTTTGCATAATCTGTGTGTGCATGCATGTTGGATATGTGTCATTGATTCTATGTTAGGGTGCACATAAGCCACAGAGCATGGGTGGAGCTCAGAGCACATTCTTGGGTATCATTCCTGCCATTCCACCTAGGTTGAAGCTGGGTCTTTCTTGCTTCTTCTGTGCTGTATCTCCAGGCAAGCTGGCCTACTAGCTTCTGAGTGCCCAAGGGACTCTCCAGTCTCTCCTGGAGTGCTGTGATTGCAGGCTCTCACCCCTGTGTGCAGCTTTTACATTGGTTCTAGCGATCCAAACACAGGTTGTTAGGCTACTTGGCAAGTACTTCTAAGTGCTGTGCCATCTTCCTGAACCCCTCTTTGTGGGCTAAGAATTTCCTTGTTATAACATCTGGTCTGTTTGAATTTAATGCTTCCAACAATTCTTTTTTTTATTAATATGAAACTAATTTACCCATTATTTATGTGTAAGCTAAGTGTGTCTTTATGTTTCAGGTGAGGTATTTTGTAGACACTCAGTTGGTGTTTCTGTTTTTTTGGCTCTGACAATCTCCACTTCTTTAACTGACACAGTTATATGACTGATCTTCAAAGGGTTTGCTGTTATACTTATGTCTCCTACGTTTGTCTACAGTACTTTTTTTGTTGTTCTTTTTCTATCATCTGTGATTTTAATTCAGTAATTATATGATTACGCTTCTTTCTTCTAAGTCTTTCATTTCTATCAATTTGAAACTTATTTGTGGGTTTTCATAGAGTTTGGAGCATATATCCCCAAGTACTCCAGTTCCACTCTTTCTCTAATATTTGTAACACCTCATGAGCATGTGATTACCTTATGTAAATAAAAATTTCAATTCTTCCTTCTCCTTGGTATTACTACTATCTATAATTTTTTTTGCAAAAACACACATAAATATATATTAAAATTGCCATAAGCATATACATTTGGAA
>NW_008349266.1:8291-25949 GCF_000622305.1 Nannospalax galili
TGTGATAATATGGAACATAAAGCAGTGTAGGGTAGTCATGTAGAGAAAGAGATGGGAGAGGGGGTCTGAATATAATTGAAACAGATTGTATGAAATTTTCAAATCATCAATAAAAATAGAATAAAATGTTACTTACCGGGCAGGTCTATTGCAAACAAATTCTCTATACTTTCACCTGTTTAAGAAAGTCCTTGGGTCTGGAGAGTTGACTCAACATTTTAGAGCACTGACTGTTCTTGAAGAGGACCACGATTCAATTCCAACCACCCTCATATCAGCTAACAGCTGTCCATAACTCCAGTTTTGGGATACCTTCTTCTGAACTCTGAGAGCATTGCATGACATGGGTGCACTTATATACAAGCAGGCAATACACTCATACATATAACATAAAAAAGTATTGAAAAAAAGAAAGTCTTTATATCCTCTTAATACATGGGGGTATGTTTTTAAGGTACAGGACTTCAGATTTACAGTTAACCTTCAATAATTTACAGATATTTCTTTCTATTCTCTTATCCCTCGTATAGTTTATGAAGATGGGATTTTTATCTATTTCCTGACAATGTGTTTATTTTTCTTTACTTTTGATTTTCTGTAGTTTACACAGGTCACACAGAGGTTTTGTCATTAGTTATACTTGATATTCTATGAGCTTCCTGAATCTGTATCTTACACCTTAGAGAAAATCTCAGTCTTGGTTTCAAAAATCTCTTCTACCCTTTCATCCCCTCCTTTCCCTCCAGCATCCTCACTATTCATATGTCCTTTCTCCTGCAGCTGTTCCACAGCTCCTGGACTTTATTCTCTCTGTTTCATCTTTTTTTCCCCTCTCTGTTCAGCTGTGGAGACTTCTTTCCACAAGCTAAGTGACATTATCCTGCACTATGCTCACTCTGTCAACAAGCTTATCAAAGCCAGTCATTTCTGTTTGAGTGTTTGATCTGTAACACTTCTCAGAGGAACTTTCCTAGGTCTACCTGTTTTTGCATTATCCATCAGTTCTGCATGGTGTCTACTGTCCATTGGAGAACTCAGCATAGTCATTGGTCATCTTAAGTAGCTGAATGAAAATTACTATCTTTTCATATCATTTATAGTTTTGTATTGCCAGATCATAAACTAGGAAAAATAATTGCTATTAAAAAGAATTTAGTAAAGAGGTTGTAAGGAATATAGGGAAAAGAAGCTTTATTTTCTTAAAGGTTTTTATTAATGTATAGTAATTGCACAAAATAGTGGATTTCATTATGATACCTTCATGCCTGTGTATGATGTTTTTTGTTGATGTTCATGCAGCACCTACCAGGGCTGAAAATTCTACAGACCTCGTAGTAGGTCTCTATCTCCTACAGAGCCTATTTTTCTGTCCTGTGAACCTCACAAGCAATTCTTAATTTTTGCTCCTCAGTTAGCCAGGACGGGCTAGCTAGAGTAGACAGAGTGCACAATTCTCTACTTGTGACAGCCTAGAGCTAGCAGAAGTTAGATATTTCCCTTCCCCATTTCAGCCCAGCATGTTGAACACCCAGGCTGCAGGCCACATGCAGACAAGGATGCCTATGTGCACCCAACAGTACAAAATCGTACTTTAAAATGGTATGAGTTTTTGTGATTTTTTTTTGAAACTCACTTGGACAGTTCACGAGCATGATCTTTGTGGATGACAACATCATGGCATAATGTAAATAGTTTGAACACCCTGAAGAACCCCCTCAAGTTAGACACTGGTTACCTACATTCTTATAACTGGTTTCAGATATGAGAAACAGAGTACTCTGGAGTATTTCAAAATGGTTCACTGTTACACCCACCCCTTGGCAGCAGAAAGTGGTTCTTCTCTGATATTTACTTTGGAAATTTGTTCAAGGTCTTATGAACAGTGTGGATGTTCCTCAAAAAGCTAGAAATAGGTCTACAACAATATCCAGTTATGCCACTCAGGCATATACCCGAAGAACTGTATGTTCTATTACAAACACACCTCCTTATCTATATTGCCTGCTCTATTTACTATAGCTAGGATATAGAAACAACCTAGATGTCTATCAACTAATGAACGGATATTGAAAAATGTGGTACATTTACACAATTGAAAGTTATTCAGTTGTCAAAATGAAATTATGAAGTTTGGCAGGAAATACATGTAACTGTAAACAATAGTTCTGAGTGAGGTAACCGAGACCCAGAAAAACATACATGACCTCTCTTGTCTCATTTATGGATATTAATTTTAAATCTTTAGATATTTCTGTGTCATTTAGATTATTCATAGAAGTCAGGAAATTAGTAAGCAGTCATGGGGTTCGGGGGCTTTGAAGGGAGGGAAGATGGGACATAGTGTTATAAAGGGCAAAGGAAAGCAATGGAACAGGAAGGGTTCAATTGGGTGGACTGTGGGAGGGCAAAGCAGAAAAGGGAATTCCTAAAGGAAAACCTAACACAAAAGATGTTTGTGAACGTCGTATGGAAACCTAATACCATAGAAGCACCTAAAGTATATGCATACACATACACAACAATAGTTTAAATGGAGTCAACATAACTACAACAGGATGCCAGTGCCCCACTAGGAACTACTTACTAACAAAAACCCCAGTGCCAGGAATGGGTGACATCTTTGCTGTTGTTGACCAGGAATGTCCTAGAGAACCCAGAGACATTACTGGCTATTGCTTATGTTCTTGGTTAATTTCCAGAACTTGATAGTAAAACGCTATTGCTTAAGACACCACATTCTTGAGTCAAAGAAAATGGAGAAATCAAGGTGGTACTGACCTCTAAGGTTTATCACTGCTGGCAAGCTTTCAAGAGGCTTGAAGATACTTTGTACAATATTGAAAGAGAAAAGTTAGCATCAGTCTTACATACCTATGTGCACTGCGAGCTAAAGTAATGACCAGCTTGGAAAGACATGCCCACTGTTACACTAGTGCAACAACTATCATGGGAATAATCAACCTCTCTAATTAGATTTAAGCTTCACCCAACAAAAGGAAATCCATAACTGGTACGTCATTGAGGTGGTATGAAGAACTATAGCTAGACAGTTCCTAGACCCTAGGGGAAATCCTACTTCTATTATGGGCATAAAATTAAACAGACTCTTAACGACTTATTACAAGAATAGATTATACTGAGTGCATCTCCCACCATCATCAGAGAATCTTCTTTTGATAGTGGATGGCAATTAACAGAGACTCACAAATATTGAAAGTGCAAAGAATAAAAGCCTGTGGATATTCAGCCCTAAATGGGACAGCTGTATCAGAACTTATCCTCCCAAGATTCAGAGATCATTGCAGAAGAGAGGGTGGGAAAATTGTAAGAACCATAGGTGATAGACAAGAACACAGTATTTTCTGGCCAAAAAGTGCAATTGTAACATCAGGCAAAAGAACTGTGCAAGTTCAAGCCATTCAAAATCTCAACATGGAAAGGGGGTGTCGTCATGATGTCACATCTGAGGAGATACTGGCAGTTAATAGTTTCTAGGAGATGGAGAATCAGTTTTTTTAAGAATGAAGCCCCTGCTAGATCAGTCAACTCTAGTGGATGCCTCCAGACCTGAGTATATGATCAGCACAAATAGTTCTTGATTGTTTTTTTTTTAAAGAGTACACAAAATTGGGTAGATACACAAGAGCAGGTTGGACCTGGGGAGAAGTTATGGGATGGTGATGAATATGATCCAAATACATTATGTGAAATTCTCAAAGAGCAATTAATAAATGGGAAAAGGTACAGTGCATGGGGCCCATGGGATTCATTGATATTTCCACCCTCAGGATTGCCTGCACTTAATCACTGCAGTCAGTAAGTACAATTCAGTATTCCCCCCCCCCTTTCTCCTTCCCAAAGAGGATTCTGTTCTGTAATCTTTGATTCTCTATTAGCCTGTGTCTGCGTTCCTGAGGAGGGGTTTGCTCTGTGGCTTCATTTCTACTATAGCTCTAAATAGAGTTGCTCACTTTTCAGCTTGTTCTCTTACTTGCTAAGATCCAGTGGCCTGTTCTGGCCAACTTACATGGGAAACTAGAAACTTTTAGTCTCCACTAGATTACCCTTTACTGGTTGAACATAATATTTCATTTTCAATGATTTCTTTCTTATTGCCAGAATTGGAAAGTATATGGTTGTATGTGCTCTGTGTGTGTGTGTGTGGGGGGGACTTATGTGTAATTGTGCTCAGAAGTCTTCCCTTGGCTGCTGGCCATGCAGAGTGGTGATGAGCCACCATATCTGATTTGCAGGAGACATTTCAGCCTTTTCAAGCACACATCAATTTGGTCTTGATTGTTAAACGGTTTTAAGTTCTAAATGGACATTGAACTGATATTTACTTTTTCAATAAGAATACTCTTCTGTATCTTCTTTATTACTCTTAAAAATTAACAACTTCTATGTCAATAAATACATGACTTTGAATGGATATATATTATTCTTTTAAGCAAATATCATCTCTTGGTAAACATAGAGTTTGCCACCAGGATGCTATCAAACTTTTCTTCTGGTAATGAATGATGCTTTAGTGAAGATATTTGTGTAGTAATATCTTCTTATGTGGAGCCCAATCTGGAATGAGACAGAAGACTGTGACTTTCTCTGTTTAGTTTATTCTTCAATGTGTACTGTTTATTCAAAGGGATTTAATACTCCTGTCATTTTTTTACACAAGAGAGAAGTCACATGCTTTCATATCTGCTCTTAGATTGCCTGAATCTTAAATCTCAGAATGAAATATATTTTCTTCCTTTATCAATTCTGCTGTGTTAAAAGGATGAATGTAGAACAATTATACTCTCTGTCTCCTAAACACCATTGTTACCCAAGGAAATTCTATTACCTCATTTCAATAACGTTGTGCTTTCTCTGAGTCAAGTGATGAGATCAAAACCTCTGACAGTTCCTTAAGCTGTATCTTGTTGAACAAAGTAAGGTTTTGGAGAACAACTATGTCTTATTTTGACTGAATCTCCAAGAGAGGAGCCACTAACATGAATCCAGCTACACAGATCTCTGCCCACTAAGTGTGGGAAATGGCTTCGATGCTTATTAAGATACTATTATTCATAAACATCTCAATGTTTCAGGCTTTGGATTCTTGTGCTTTTCTTTGATGTAAGTTGACACTAGAACTACATTGAGATTTATTTATCGATTCTGATGAGTAAAATATGTTTGAGTGACTACTGTTGTTGATTATCATCCAGATGTGTTTAGAACATACAGAAAACTTTAAAAATTCATAATAGATGATGACAGTTTAATGGGATGGAAATTATTTGATCTGACTTTCAGTCACTGACTTAACCCACCATCAATCCCGGCCATTCTCTTCGTGGCAGGGACAACATTCTATGTGGTATTTTGGATCTGTTTCTTACTTTGTAAATAATACACATGAGGCAGTAGATTTTGCATAAAGCCACCCTTTTTGTTCATTACAGACTATTGTACATTATCTCACTAATATCAACTGGTGTGTTGTCCTGAATTATTCAATTTAATGGATATTTAAAAAGTTCTATCCTTGAATTGATGAATGAAAGGGAGAAGGTCTTGTGTGTTAGTCACTGTAACAAAATACCTGTGATAATTCACTTAAAAAAAGAAAAGGTTTATTTGGCTTGTTCCTTTCAGTCTGCAGTGAGGCAGAACATCATCATAGAAGGCTGTGGTGGAGCAAAACTGCTATTTATCTCAGGACCAGAAAATCAAAGGGAAGAAAGAAGGGACCAGGATCCCACAAGTCTCACAGGCTATTAATGACTGACTGGCTCTACTAGACCTCATTTTTAAAGGTACTACCAACACCCCAAATCACCACCCTGGGGGACAATCCCTTGTCCTGTGGGCATTTGGAAACATCCAAGATTCTACTGTAAGACTCCTTACTCAAGAGAAGTGCACTGCACTTCACTCGGACACTTGAATTCTAGTTAATACTGTATGTGGATATCTGGGGCTAAAACTCTTTCTCAGTCAAATAGCTTCAAATGAGCCATATGACTTTCCTTACACCTTAAAGAACTTTTTCCCCAGCATGCCCTTGTCAGTGTTTCCCACACAGTTGCTAAAGGGGAGGGAAGTAATTTTCACACAAGTGCCATACCACCGGGCTTGTCTGGGATTTATGTTCAAGGTTGTAGTCTTGTAGCAAAATGATGGTGATTCTTCAGAGAGCCATAATAACTATGTCACCAGCCTACCCATGGTTCATGGTGAAGACAGTGTTGGGATGTCTAACTCTGCCTGAAAACAAACAAACAAACAAACAAAACTGGACTGCTGGGATTGTTGGTTCTGGACAAACTATCCATGCCTTCAGTTTCTGTGTTTAAAGTTGATGATGACTTTCAGACACTGAGTTCTTACCCTTTCCTTTGTATTAAAGCAAAGGGCAAAACCCTGAGCTTTACTGTTGGATTCTCATTAAATTAATGCTAATATAACTTAGTCTTTTTAGAAACCTTCTCAAATATTTTGTTTACTGATTAAGATTAATACCTTATAGAATTTCAAAATTCATGCATAATATATGCTCAGTAAATTACTTCTCACCTCTAACTAAAGTATCAATTATTCTAGACCATACTATTTTTAAATTTTTATACTAACAGATTTTGTTTGTGAGTTTAATAAGTAAAATTTCTCATTAGTTTTTTCTTTCAGTTTGTTCCTTATGATCTTAAGCTTCAAGAAAAGTTTTTACTTCAGTTTAATATTTTAAGAATTAGTCTCAACTGAATTATATAACCATTTGAAGCACCTTGGGAACAGTACATCTGTGATAAGAGAACAGGAATACCTCCGTTCTTGCTTCCAGCCACTAGAAAGACAGAAACATTTCTCATTTATTTAAAATAAAAGGCATTTAAACAGTTGATATGGCTAGTTTTTGGTATTTCAAATATACTTTACATTCTCCTCAATATTTCAGAAACGGTTGAAGGATTAAGACCTCCCCACTGTAAATAACACCCAGTGAAATGACTCCTCTGTTTGTCAGGTGTCAGGCAGGACCAGCATTGGCTTTGGGATGAACAGCAGTGATCTGTACGCTATGCTCTTCTCTCTCAGTCTGTTCAGCGCTTGATCATATTTGTGAATTTGGAATAAAAACAATTTAGTGGTTCAGTTACCTCCTTCCACTCTTTAATAAAACCCAGTTGTTTTCTCTTCTTGACAAGTATCACAATATGAAATGCATTGTTATTTATAAACCATTAAATGTTAACATTCAATGATCAAATTGTTCTTGAAATAACTTGCACACTTTATAACAGAGTACTCCTCTACTTTGGAGTACCTCAAAAAGACCAGGAGATGAACACTCAATGGAGCAGGCCACAAAATCCCTTAGAAGATATTTTTAACCAACCCCAACTCCCACAGGGTAAAACAAGAGTGGGTGTTCCATTGAAAACCATCCCAAGCTTACTGATATGATTTGCATATTGGGTCATTAAGAAACGATTTCTCACATAAGAAAATACAATCAAATTATAATAAAAAATAGGTGGAACTGGAGCTTCTTGCGCACTTCTCCATGTCTATGCTGGGACTTTTCTGGTTGGAGCTTACATGGGACTTACGCATGCTGTCACCTTTGCTGTGAATTCACATGAGTAACTAACCAGCTGTCTGAAAACTTTCTCTTTCCTTGACGTCATCCACCAGCTGTGCCTCTTGCAATATTTCAACTCCCTCTTCAGCAATGATCTTGAGCCTTTGGAGGCAGAAATTTGATGAAGGTGTCATATTCAAGGATAAGAAGTCTGCAGCATCTTGTTCTCTGCACATTGACCAGTTGTGGATTTCTGTATTAATCACCGTAAGTTGCATAAGGATAATTCCCTGGTAAGAACTGAAAAATGTATTCATGCATTTGTTTTGGGGTTTCAAAAGATTCTCTTATAGTGTTCTGGATCATTTGGGTGTCTGTTGCTATTTTTCCCCTTTCATCTCTGATTTTATTGATTTGGATTTTCTCTTTTTTTCAGTTAACAGTGCTAAGGGTGTGTCTACCATGTTTATCTTTTCAAAGAACCACTTCTTAAAGTAATTGATTCTTTGTATTGTTTTCTTTATTTCTATTTCATTAATTTCTGCTCTGATTTTTGTTATTTCTTCTTGTCTGCAGGGTTTGGGTTTCATTTGCTGTTGCTTTTCAAGTGTCTTGAGTTGCAATGTTAAGTCATTTACTTGTGTTCGTTCCGAGTTTTTGATGTAGGCACTTAGAGCTATAAACATCCCTCTAAGGACTGCTTTCAGCAAATTTCTTACTATGTGCTAAATAAGGATCTTTATATTTATAGACAAGTATGCCAGTCATCACCCATCAAAGAAGCTTCTTTTTTAAAAGACAGGGGTTATGAAAGTGTTCCACAACTGGTCACCCACAGAGCATCTGTGAAATGCCCAACTCTAAGTGACACATCTACAATGGAACCTCTACACATAAGGCTCATGGAACATAGTAGAACAAAGGTAGAGAGAACACTAGTGTATCTCTCATCAACCAAGCTCCCTCATGCAACAAAGGACTAGGAACACAAAAGGTCACAAATGGCCAAAATGCAGAGCATAAGAGTCTTCAATGTGTGGATCCTCGGACAGGACTAATATTAAAATTCACGCAACAGGGATCAGGGAGCCCTGAGGGAGAAGGATTGGAAAGATTGTAAGATCCAAGGAGGAGGTGCATGTCCATATGGAAATAGAGTCTTACAGGTTCCTGGGACCCTTCTCATATGAACCTTCAGCAATGATGTCAACATGCACAAGACACATGTACACTCAAGCAGAAAGAAACCCAGCACAGAATTATGGAAATGGACAACAGGCCCCAATCAAAGTCAATTATTGGCAACTGATTACTGCTGGATGAGGAAGAACTGATATTCTTAAAGGGAGGGACTCTAGATTGGCTGACTAGACCTCAGTGGATGAACTTGCACTGAGGGACATCTGAGGACACTAACATGACATGGTAAGCCTTAACACAAATGACAAAATGTATGCATTCCAGTGGGAGACTATGGGAGGGGACCAGTGAGGAAAGGGGTACAAAGATGATTAAGATGTTCTGTATAAAATACACAAAAATTCAATAAAAACCTTTTTAAAAAAGAAATTAACTCAAATTCATCCAAAAGATCAATTTTGCTGGACTACATATAGTTATATAGATATATTGGGGGTGGGGGACATGCATGTGAGAACTAGAGGTTGATGTTAGAGTAGTCCTTAATCAATCTCCATGTATTTTTTGAGGCATGTTCTCTCATTGATCCTGAAGTTCACTGTTTTGGCTAGACTGGCTAGCAGGCAAAGGATTCTCCTCTTGCCTCCTGCCCAGCACTGGGATTACAGGCATACATCAGCATTCATGGTTTTTATGTGAGTGCTAGGAATCTGAACTTAAATCCCCATTTTTTCACAACAAGCACATTCCTAAGTGATCCCACTCTCTAGGTCTTAGTTATATGTTTTTTATTTTATACTATTTTATTTTATTATTTTTATTTTATTTGTATTAGTGTATTGTGTACATGTATATGAGTGTACCCTTGTTGTGCAATACCAAGGAGGTCAGAAAAAGGCTTCGGATTCCCTTGGAACTGGAGTTAATGAAGGTCAGTAGTCACCATGAGTGCTGGGAATCAAACCCAGGTCCTCTGCAAGAGCAATCAGTGCTCTTAATCTCTGAGCCATCTCTCCCAGCCCCATGTTAAGTTGTAAAATAATGATTTGTGTTTGTGTTTCTAGATGAGTATGTTTGCTAGAATACCTTCCTGTTTTTTTTCTTAGTTGATTCAAACAATTGCAATTGATAAAAATGTAAAAAAAAATTTTTAAATTAATGTTTCTGAAAAATCATTCTAACATTAATTGCAAAGCTATTCTATCTTTGAGACACCATGTCTCACAATAGGATAATTTGGATTCCTCAGTCCTGGTTTCCATTGACAAGAAGAACTTGGGGAACTCAGTGATCCCCAGCATGAAAGTGCATAGTATGAAGACTTTTAGGCCATGATGGTATCTTATAGGACAATCATCATCTTTTAGACTTAACAACAAGGAGTTCCTGCCTTATTCACATAGAGGCAAGTTCATTTATCAGTTTCCATGGCCAGCCTTCATCTTTATTCTGGGTTCATGTCTCTCAGCCATATCAGTTCCTGATGAAATTTGGAGGTTTGGCTTAAAGACTTTTTAATAACGGGAATGTCCCCTTCTAATTTGAGAAAGTTCAGCACATTTCATTCTTTTATAAAAACCCAACTACTTTGTGTTTTTTAGACTCACAAGGTGAAATAAATTGCTGTTGTAATAATACATTTTAATTTTGAAGGATAATATTCCTGACATAACTCACTTTTTTTTCTTTGTTTGCAACTTTATTTGTTAATTTCTATTACTAGAATATACTTTGCATCATTACCATACATCTTGTTAAAAATAATTTATTGAGAATTTCATATTTTTCTTTGTTTTCAACTAACTTTATTTGTTAATTTCTATTACTAGAATTATTGTTTTAGCTTCAGAACTCTTTC
The DNA here is from genome assembly GCF_000622305.1 of Nannospalax galili. Classification (NCBI taxonomy): domain Eukaryota; kingdom Metazoa; phylum Chordata; class Mammalia; order Rodentia; family Spalacidae; genus Nannospalax; species Nannospalax galili. The sequence continues at coordinate 18,860 of NW_008349266.1, forward strand.
TTTTTCAATATACTTTATTGAATTTTTGCATCATTACCATACATCTTGTTAAAAATAATTTATTGAGAATTTCATACAGGCATATAAGCATATTAGGTGTTTTGATCAAATCCATGCCCACCCCCTCTCCTCCAAAATCTCCCATATCTCCTCATCACTTTTATCTGATAACTTCATGTACTCTTCTTTCTGTATGGGGCTTTTTGCTACTCTAACATGACCCCCTCTGAAAATGTAATCCTAAAATCTTTTAAGGATTAGTTAAGAGCTGCCAAATCCTTTTGACGTTTTTGGCCTTTGGAACAGAGAATGTTGCTAAGAGGCCCAAGGACATATGGACATTTAGGCAAGAAACTGGCTGCTTTTCTTCAGGGTCTTTTTACACTAACTGCCTAGCCAATTCCTACCTCCTATTCTTATTACGTCTTCCTCTGAAGAGGTTACCCAGCTTGTGGATAGGGACACAAGATGAGGCAATCAAAGAACACCTTCAGTCGGTCTATCTAAAAGACTCCAAAATTGCATAATTCTTGTCTCTAGGGACTTTCTTAAGAAGATGTGAAGGAGAAGTAAAGGCAAGAGTAATTAGCATTACAAGTTCTAGACAGGGAACTAGAAAAAAAAGTCAGAACAGGGCAATTTTCAAATGTTCATATGAGAATCCATAGGAATTTCTTGACAAGGGCTTCCAAAAGCATCCTTCTATTGGGTTCATCCTTATTTTTCATTTGTCTTCCAAGGCTGGACTCAAGAGTGATGGATTCAAGATTTTCTTTCAGGCATTTTGATAGCTGATGGAGTGGTTAGAATCAGTATTGGTTCCCTCTCAAAGGTTTCTAGATAACGGAAGGAAACAAATTTGGCCATCACCAAATTTGGCCATCATTTTAGAATAATAGTGGGTTGTCTCCCTTATCTACAGGTGGGCACTACAGTATTACAGACCAAGATTTGAAGTCTTACACCTCTGCAGCACTTTCTGATTCTGATCAAAATCATCAATAATTGTCTAAATAACTTTTTAAAATTGGTTCATAAACTTAGGAACATATTATTTTGCCACAATAAAAATTTTATAGATACCAAATATCAAAAATTTTATACTGCTGGCACTGGAGAGGACAGGCTTATCAGTAAAACTATGAAACAGGATTAAAGTATCCAAAAGATGTTCATGGAAATGTTTACCTAATAATCTCTTAGAACCAGTTACAATTCAGTAATTTTAAGTTATTAGACTTAAACCCTGAAATCACAAATTATATATGGATATACATTTACATCTGTAGTGAAGAATGATATATTAAGGAAATTGTATATGGCTATAAAAAGAAATCAAACAAACTATGTGAAGTACTATTCAAATAAGTCTTTGCCATCCCCTTTGACCTTATTTAGCAAACTATGAGTAAGACTTACAACTTTTAAACATGAAACTAGTGCACACATTTTTCTCTATCACCAATACTTTAAAGGACAGCAAACAAAATTTTCAGAATTATCTTTGTGTAAACATTAAAGTTTTGCTCTCTTCATTTTGTATGAGGTCTTCAGCTGCCCAAGTTATCTTGAAATATTATCATTTCTTGCCCGACTCCGTATATGTCCTGGTTTGTCTTCTACTAGATAGCTAGCATTTAATTTATTGATTTCCCTGCTGTCCACTCTGCTGTCAATATGATCATCAGTTTTCCATGCCTCTGGGTCTGGATCACTAGAATTATGCCATTTGTAGTTGTTTTTAAGTTTCTTGGTTCCCTTTTTACTTTCTGTTTTCTAAAAGTGAAGCCCAAGATTGTTGTTGAAGTTGTAACATGCAATGGTCTTGTAACATGAATGGTTTCAGTATATGCATGACAGTGCTTTGTGTGCATCTGCATTCCAGGGTCCACTGGGGACATTGTGCTGACCCAGTGTGGTTATTTGAATGAGAATGTTCCTCATGGACTCCAAGTATTTGGACACTTTGTCCCAGGCTGGTGGCTTTGTTTTTGAAGGTCTTAGAAGGTATAGCCTTGCTGGAGGAAGCATGTCACTGGGGGCAGGCTTAGAGAATTCTTAAGCTTTGCCAGATCTCCAGTCACACTCTGATTCTTGTGCCTGCTTGAAGATGTGAACGCTCTGCTTTCTGCTCCTGTTCCAGCCATCTCCTGCCACAATGATGGACTTTTCCCCTTTGGAACTGTAAGCTAAATAAACTCTTTCTTTTATAAGTTCCCATGATCATGGTATTTCTATCACAGTAACAGAAAAGTGAATACTATGATAATCCTCCCCCATTCTCTCCCCTTCATATCTTTACCTAACTCCTCACCACATTTCCCTCTCAACTACAGTGCTCTTTTTTTTAAACCCATGATGTCCATTTAGTGAGAGCTGTGTTTTAAATTAAAGGAGTGCACATTTGGTTCTGATTTGAGGAACTAAGGCTGTGCTGTCATATTGCTCTGTAAGGTGACGTTGGGTGAGGAGAGCTGGATTCTGTAGAAGAGAATTTAACTCCCAGGGCAGGCATGATAGAACATCCCTAACACCTGGAGGATTCTGAGGAAGTCAAATCCAAGAGAAAATAGAGATTTCTCCACCTGACCATCCTCCTCAAACAGCCCATGGTGGCCAGGAGGGAGACAGTCAAATAGACAGTAGGTCCCCCTCAGCAGCATTACCATCCACCCAGGAGACTCAATTGTCACACCAAATGTCCATCCAACATTATTTAAGATTTCCTAGCAAGTATATGCCATTTGTCAGGTATATCAATTAATCACAAGAAAAATAACTTTGGTTGGAAAGAAGCTCCCTAGGGGAAGATGAAAATTGTGTCTGATTCCATCTCATGACTTCAGCTCACAGGCAAAGAAAGTTAAAAACCACCCTGAAGATAAATTAAGAAAGATGAATTGGCCTTCTGCTCCTTTTGGCAGATTAGCACACAAGAGCCATCACCAAATAAAGAAATCAACATTCTAGAGGAGTTGTCTTGTGTTCTCCTGTCACAGGACCAACAGGCGTCTGTGTGAGGTCGCACAGACCAGGTTTGGGCCTTTTACTCTTGGCTGTGGCATACCTTAGGGGGAACTCGGGGCCTTGTCCTGAGAAGTTATCAACCAAATATCCCTCATCATCAGATAGCTGTTTATTCTGAGGGTGGGAGTGACTATCACACACCCATGAGCACAGGACCTGTGACCTCCTAGAGCAAGTCCTCAGGGAAAGGGCTGGCAACCACCAGCAGCAGAGGAGAGGCTGTGATAGCTTCAGTACCAGGTGTGACCACAGTGCTCCACTACATCTGTTCAGCCTTTATTTTCCTTTGGGGGTTGCTTTAACATTTCCCACAGGACCCACCCTGTGGTTGAGGGTTATAAACCAGGCCTCTAGTAGTGTCACAGCATCTTGAGCCTGGGAGGCAACAAGTTGGTGGTAGCTGTACTCTTGAGCCTCCTGCTTTTCTGTGGTTCAGGTAAACGAACTTACCAAGGGCACTACCTCCGAGATCAGTGGTGTTGAAAGAGGAAGGAAGTAAAGGCGACTTGTAGCACAAGAATGAGCAGGGCGGGCCTGGCCTCATGGTATTCTAACTCTACAGTAGAAGGATCTCACAGCATCTGTATTATCCACCTCTGTAATCTTTAGTTACAGCTTGCCACGGGCAGGTCACACTTACCCAGCCAGCAGAGTCACTGTACGTTATCCCTGGAGAGAGAGTCTCCCTTACTTGCAGGGCCAGTCAGAGCCTCCTCTACACTGATGGCAAGCACTACTTGTTCTGGTACAGCAAAAGCCAGAGCAGACCATTAAGGCTCTCGTTAGCCATGATTCTGTCAGGGTTGATGGAGTCCCCACCAGGTTCAGTGGCAGTGGTTCTGGGGCAGAATTCACCCTCACTATTACAAACCTTGACCCTGTGGACTTTGCAACTTATAACTGTCTTCAAACACTAAAGAGCCCTCCCACAGTGGTTGACTCCAGAGCAAATACCCTCACTAGGGGCAGCCCACAGGCATAGTTACCCAACCTGTCCCAGACTCAGGGACTCCTCTGAGAGAAACAGCTGAGTAGTCAATATGAAGAGTTTAATGAGCTGCCTGGAGCCTTATCCTCTCTCCTTATTGGCCTCTGTGGTCTTAAACATTTTACAAAGAAAAACTTTTAACAATAAAGAGGTTAAAAGGCAGGAAATAACCAGGATTCTCATTCTCTGTCTCTCTGACTCTGCTCTCTCTCTCTCTCTCTCTCTCTCTCTCTCCCTCTTTCTCTCCCTCTCCCTCCCTCCCTCTCTCCCTCCCTCCCACTCATCTTATCCTTAGTCTGCTCTGGACACTCGGTCAGTTCCTTCACCAGCTCTCACAGTCAACTGTGCTTCTTCTCTCAACCCCTCACTTTGGGACAGACCTGGACCACTTGTAGTCACCAGTCAATGCTCTCTCCAATTAGGTCCAACCTCATTTTCTAGTTGCCCACTTCACTGATCTCCCCAAATCGCTACATACTGTTCACTAGATCACTGATGGTCACTGTCACCTTCACCTGAGGGAGGGTTTTGTCCTCTACAGCTTTGCATCCTGATGAGACCCATTGGGATCATGACTCACTGTAGGACCAGGAATGAGAGAATCATGTCTTGGCTGCTTTATTCCCCAATATAATACAAACTCTGTTTTCCCCAGTCATCTCTGTTCACAGGAAAGGACCCTAATGCAGAGAGTCAAGAGTAGGTTGTAGTTTGTAATAGAAAAATCAAGTGTTGTGGCTAGCATAACAGAAGCTCGGCAGAGGAATTAGTACTGGGAAATTCCCTGCATCTCATCTAGGAACAGCTGAAGACCTGTACCTTGGTGATGAGATCTGTGAGGGTGAGTCATGCCTCTTCCATTTATACTGCACTCACATGATATACTTAGAACACAGTTGCTCTGTCAAAACGGAGTAATATAGATCCTTTCTTATTTATTTTTCTCATTGATATATCATGAACAAAGGTTACTACTCATTAAGGTATCCAAATTGCATACTCAAATATTTCTGTCAGCAGTTCCTTCTCAGCTTTGGCCTACATCAAGCTCTCATCGTCTCTCACATAGGCTACTGAGTATTTGCAATTTCTTCCAAGATCCATGAACATTAATCTGTTCACATACATTGACTGTTCTAAAATTTTAACAAAGAAAATGGACCTTGAAGGGCAAAATAAGTTAAAAGTAGAATGCTATCTTCCCAAATTAAAGAACCAAGAATCAACAGAAACCATGAGAATAAATGAATGGGCCTGGGACATAGCTCAGTTGGTCGACTACTTGTCGGCATGCATGAAGTTCTGTGTTTAATCCCCAGTAACACATAAAATTGTGTATGGTGGCTCATACGTATAATCCAACACTTGGAAGGTGGGAGCAGGAACAGGAGAAGTTTAAGGTCATCTTTGGCTATATAGTTCCCAGTCCACCAGAGACACATGAGAGCCTATCACAAAAAGAAGGGAATGGAAGACTGTACCATAAAAAATTACAAATATGCTTGTCTCACTAAATTAGTACCAAACTAAATACACTTCAAGGATAAATTTTATATAATAAGAAAGTTTTAAATAATAATAAAATGGTTGAGTCATTAAGTACGTGGAAATTCAAATGTGTTTGCAATTATTACCACAGCTACAAAATGTATGAAGGGAAAGCTGATGGAACTAACAGATAAAAGAGACAACCCACAATTTTACCTGGGAAGTTAAATTCTTTTTTAAAACTGTTTAAAACTTGGACTTGAACCCAGGGGTTCTCACATGGTACATATGTGCACTGTTGGTGAACTGCTTCATCAGCCCTCAATTACATATTTTTCATTTTGAGATGAGTATATACTACGTTGCGCAAGCTATCTTTGACTTGCTAAAGGTAATGCCTCAGCCAACAGATGATCATGAATGCAGGCCTGAGCCACAGTCTTTCTCATTTTTGACAGTACATGTAGGCAGGAAATCATCAAAGGCATAGAAGACCTGAATAATAACAGTGATCAGCTTGATTTAAAAGTTTATAGGGGCCTGGAGAGGTGGCTCAGCAGTTAAAAGCACTAGCTTCCTTTTCAGAGGACCTGGGTTCAATTATCAGTGTCCACATGATGGCTAACAACCATCTGTAATTCCAGTTCCAGGGGATCCAGTGCCTTCTGATAACATATCCACACTTTTGAGCAAAACAAACTACCGGTACTTCAAGTAATTAATCAAATGAAGAGACAGGGAACAGAAGGAGAGAAAGTCTTAGACCCCAAACTATATCTAGAACCATAGATCACACTACTCAAGACCAGGGTGATTCTGCCTGAGGGCCCGATGGTCCTCAGACAGGAATTATGTTCTCTGTATTCAGATCTGACCAGGGCTACCAGATGACAGCAGATTTGCATTCATTTACTGTGATTAGTCAGCCCCATAGCCATGCTCAGCACTGACTGGCACTGATAATTATCATATTCCCAGAACACAGCACAGAGTTCTTTTTGGTTCTTTAATCTCTAATAGCATTTGTAAAGTTGGATTAAAGGCCACTTGGTGGGACAAACTTCCTCTTCTAAATTGAACAAGGCCACTTGCTTTTCTGCGTTTCTGTTATGTCACTTAGTATAACATTCTCTAGTTCCATTCATTTACCTGCAAATATAGAATAACATACATTTCATAATTATAAAAGACTAAACAAATCTTATCTTCAAGCTCAAAGATTCTTTTTCTATTGGATCTAGTCTTAAGTTGAACCTCTCATCTATATTTTTAGACTTTTTTCTCATTTTCTATATTTTCCATTTCATCTTGAATTACTTTTTCTTAAGAATTATCTTTCCAATTTTGTTGAAATATCTACCTGTATTCTCCTGCAGCTTCTTCTTAAAATTAATTTTACAACTTATTGTACTCTGTTACAGTACAGCAGTTTTTAAGAAAACTCACATATATATCCCATATATCATATAGATTACATATCATTATACTTTTTTCTCATTTACAATTTACGTTATTGGATTTACATTATGTTTATGCCATTGCCTCCTCCTCTTCTCTACATCCAGTTATATATCCCTGCATACACAC
>NW_008349266.1:26783-28592 GCF_000622305.1 Nannospalax galili
TTAGGGCATTTAGATATAAGAAATAGGTATGAAAATAAAATATTTACTGATAAAAATCATATGGAAGTTTATTTTAGAACAGTTTTGAAATGCATGTTACAAATTTTTTAAAGATGGAAGAAAATTTGGGTGCTGATCTTAGTGCTCTTCCTCATTTTTTCAATGTTTAAAAATTTATTTTTATTTTATGTGTATTAGTGTTACGCCTGCATGTGTGTAAGTGCACCTGTGTCATGCACTGCCTGTAGAGGACAGAAGAGTGCATTGGATCCTCTGGAACTGGAGTTACAGTCTGTTCTTAGCTGTCATGTGGGTGGTCAGAATTAAACCCAGGTTCCCTGCAAGAGCAGCTAGTGCTTTTAACCACTGAGTCATCTCTCTAGCACCCAGGCTCTTACAATCTTTCACCCGCTCTTCTGCAATGGTCCCTGAGCCATGGGTGGGTGAGGCTTAATAGAGGAGTCATAACCAAGGACATATACTCTGCAGTCTCTTATTCTCTAAAATTTAGCCAGTGGTGGCCCTCTGTGTGCATCGCACTCTGTTGTATGAGGAATCTTCACTGGTGAGAGTTGAGGGATGCACTAGTATTTTCTCCACTCCCTGTTCTGGTACGTTCCAAGAGTCTTAGGTGTAGTGGTTCCACTGCAGACATGTCAACTAAGGCCTTTGATGGAGCCCTCTGTAATCTCCCAGAACTGGAAGACAAGTATACCAAACACTATGAGTCAAAGAAGTTTCTTTTTTGCAACAGACAGTGGTTATTGCAGAGGACAACAACTGGTCACACACAGAAAATACACCTCAGAGAGATACCCACTAGTGCTGTAGGTGCATTGTTTCCATCACTCCAGGGCCCCCACTTCCTTTCAATTTCATCTCCTTTTGGATTACTTTTCCACATACATATATACATTTATAAATACACATATATATAGTGCATGGGATCCATTTAGTGGTGTTCATGTACACCTGTGTTTAGTGCTGCCCGCTAGGAAAAAGTTTGAAAGCCTCAAACTAACTGTGGAGAAAAGGGTGATTGAAATCCCAATTTTTCTGACTGCATGTCTCAATTAAAAGTCTGCATCTTTGATGTACAATTTTATGATCAGTGATGTAATATGTGTGCTCTATCCGTTCTTGATTACAGGTGTCTGTGGGAACAAATGATGACCCATTTTCCAGCTCCTCTTCATGAGAAGACAGTCACCACCAGCTACAAGGCCAATGGAGTTTGCACAGACCTCTGATATTAGAAGCTATTTAACACAATACCAAGAGAAAGTGTGGCAGACACCTAACGTTCAAAGGCGTCACTGGCCAGTACAGATGCAGAAGGTGGGAGACAGATTTCACTCTCAGCAGAGTCGAGACTGAAGTTTTCACAGATTATCACTGTGTCGTAGTCTCCTCAAAGGTGCTTCAGCCTCCAACACAAACTTCCTTTGGAGCTCAGCTTGTAAGCAAATGCCTGAAGCAGCATCCTTTTTCTCACTAGGATCCCCACACTCACACTTCCCCTTCTTGGTTGAGTTGCTATGAGCACAGTCTGCATATGAACAGATGTGAGAGCTCAGGAGAGAATTAAAGAGCTGATGTGATCCATACTCTTCTTGAAGAAAATATCACCTTGCTGTAAAAATTTTAGAAAATAGCATTTTTACATAGTTTTCCTTCTGTTTGGTTCCATGTTATCAGTGTGATGCTTGACCTTTAAATTCTTAGTTTTGAAAGCTAGTTTCCATTAGTAGAAAAGTTAGTTTGGGAACAATTAATCATTGCTCATTGTCTCCTGATAACCCACATGAT
>NW_008349266.1:29194-31260 GCF_000622305.1 Nannospalax galili
ATATACATAAATATATATTCCATACTCTGGTCAAACAGGCAAAAATAAGTAATATATTTAAGAAAGAAAAAGATGGAATAACAAAAAACAGTTAAATCCACAAAACTTGTAAATAGGAACAAAGAGTAAATTAAAAAGTTTATGGAGAGATGGTTCATCACTTAAGAACAATTGATGTTCTTGCAGAAGACCAAGAACACACATGGTTTGAATCCAAGCACCCACATGGCAGATAACAACTGTCCATAACTCCAGTTCCAGGGGATCCCACAGCCTCTTCTGTCCTCCGTGGGCATTGCAGGATATGGGTGCACTTACCTACATGCAGGCAACACATGCGTATAGATAAAATAATAAAATATTTTTAAGGTGTAACAACGATAGTAGATATTAATCTGACTATATCCAGAATCGTCTTGAAATTCAATGATGTGCATGCAAAGAGAGAGAAATGAAAGTGAGGGAAAGGGAAAAGAAGAGGAAGTGCAAGAGGGAGGTAAGGAGGAGTAAGAGAGACAGAAGAGCAAGAGAGAGAGAGAGAGAGAGAGAGAGAGAGAGAGAGAGAGAGATCAGCATGGGACAAAACAAGACCAACAAGAAATATGAGACACATTGTGTTAAAAGTAAATGGATGAATAAAGATGTGCTGCCTCTCATTGAAAGCAACCATGGGAGGCTACAGTAGTTACCAACAGAGCAGAATTCAGAAAGTGAGCTGATCAGAGATAAATAAGAGCACTACAGAACCATGAGCAGAACAAATTCCCTGAGAAACATCCACAGAACAAAAACATCCACAACATGCTTCCAAAACTTGCAGAAAATCAAAATAAAGAGGTGAATCCACTATTGTATCTGGAAAGCATATGTCTCTTTCAAAAAAAGACAATCATTGAGGACAGAAATGAACTCAACACCATCAGTAACCGCACATCACATTGTGTATCTGCATGCTTTCTTCCTTTGGGGGGCTTAGCATACAGAATGATTCTTCGAATTTAATTTTCTTTACCTTTGACTGCAGTTTTCCATAATGATTTGGAAAATAAAATGGTAATGTTAACATTTGATTTCATTAACAGAAAAATTAATTGGTACCTGTTTAGTAACAACATCATTTGCTTCAAATTTAAAATCTTTCTACCCCAATAATTTGTAAACTTTTATTATGCTACTTCTACTATCTCAGAGTTTTAGAAATACTTTACTGGCACCAAAATATCTGATTTATTAGTATTATTTTAAATTAAATTTAAATGTTAAACAATAAGCAAATGATTGTTGTATCCAAAAGATAAATTTCTAAAGCAATTTTGTTATGATTGTCTTATCAAAATGAGAAATTTGTAATAATTAATAAGCATCCTCCTATAGTCCACCAAATGAAAGAGAACTTTTCATGATAAAGATACAAACATGGAGGCTGGAAATATGGCCCAGTCAGTAAAGTGCTTGATACACAAGCATGAGAAGCTGAATTTGTTTGCCCAGAATCCTTTAAATCTGCTGAGCATGACTGCACCTGCCTGTAATCCTAGCCCTGGGAGGATGAGACAGGTGGATCTCTGGGACTTGATGACAAGCTAGGCTGGCTTTTTCAGTGAACTCCCTGTTTGAGACCTTGTCTCAAAAGAGTAAGTAAGAACTGATTGAGAAGATACAAAGCATCAATCTCAGGTCAGCACACACACACACACACACACACACACACACACACACACACACGCACATGCACAGACAAGCACTGCACAGACAAGCACATACACGTAAAAATGGGAAGAAGGCAGAATCTTGAGCTTGAATTTTGAGTCTTAAAGTATGAAAATCAGGTTGGCATAACTGATTTTCCCTCTTTAGGGATCTTGATAATAATTTTATTTATTCACAAAGATAACATTTTATAAAATCTAAAAGTGCATAAATTTTATGACAATAAATTAAATCATATGTAATTAATAGGCCAATTAGTCTAGATTGTAATATTTTGGAAAACTATAATAAGGACTGGTATGCTTGTCCATGAATATGTTAGGTAGAATTCTTCAAGATGTTTTTCAGTTGAATCC
>NW_008349266.1:31701-33113 GCF_000622305.1 Nannospalax galili
TATTTTAAAAATACAGTATTATTGAGGGACCAAAGGGGTCCTGAAAATAGTGGACTTTCCACAATGTGCTCTTCTGTACAGAACCTCAAAAAGACTAGGGAGGAGAGATTCAACAGAATAGACCAAAAAAGACCTGAAGGTGTACTTGGGACACTCAAGCAGAGTATTTGTTAACCCCAACTCCTGTGGGGTAAATAAGAGTAGGTGTCCCTCTCAGGACCAACCAAAACATATTTTGAGCTGATTTGCATGTTCAGTAATTAGGTGATGGTTCAGGTTGCTCAACTCACTTTTAAATTCAGCTTGTCAGTATCCTAAGAAGCGTCTCTAGTTCAGCTATTTAGAGATGGGGTCAGTGACTCTCTTGCTTGGGATGCTGCTGCTTTGCGTTCCAGGTGAGAGGATGCAGACAAGTGTTGGGAGCACCCCCTGTCGACTTTGCTGTTTCCCACATCTAATCTCTTGATAATTTGAATTATTGAATTTGTAATTCATTTTAAGTTTCTCCCTTGTCTTCATTTTCCGGTGGCTCAAAGTGTTGCCTGTGACTATGGTTACAGATGTCATGTTCAATTTTCCTACATTGGATGTCTGTAAAAGTAGTTTTTGGTGTGTTTTATCATTCCAGGCTCCAATGGGGACATTGTGCTGACCCAGTCTCCAGCTTCTTCAGCTGTTTCTCTAGGACAGAAGGCCACCATCTCCTGCAAGGTCTTCATTTTCCGGTGGCTCAAAGTGTTGCCTGTGACTATGGTTACAGATGTCATGTTCAATTTTCCTACATTGGATGTCTGTAAAAGTAGTTTTTGGTGTGTTTTATCATTCCAGGCTCCAATGGGGACATTGTGCTGACCCAGTCTCCAGCTTCTTCAGCTGTTTCTCTAGGACAGAAGGCCACCATCTCCTGCAAGGCCAGTCAGAGTGTCAATTTTATTGGCATAAATATGATGCACTGGTATCAACAGAAACCAGGACAACCTCCCAAACTCCTGATCTATGCAGCATCTAATGTAGCATCCGGGGTCCCTGACAGATTCAGTGGCAGTGGGTCTGGGACAGATTTCACCCTCACCATTAATCCTGTGGAGGCCGATGATGATGCAAACTATTACTGTCTACAGAGTAAGGAGCATCCTCCCACAGAGTTCTAGGTCTGAACAAAAACCTCCTGGGTTTGCTGTCACTGAGAATGAATCACTCAGATCTCATTTCCCTCATGACATCTGAACTATGGTTTGTAGAATGCCTCCTAAAAAAGGAAGTGAAAGTAATTTAATAGTATGTTTGTTCCTTCTTGTGTGTTTTATAATTAAATAAAGTACTACTTATATTTATCCATGCTACTATTTCTTAAAGCAATATTTTAGATTCAATCTCTGTTTGCCTAGTGAAGAATTTTTAAATTATAGTAA
>NW_008349266.1:33284-33899 GCF_000622305.1 Nannospalax galili
GCTGTGGTTACTTTTGCTTTTTTGATTCCTATGTTGGTACCTCTGTTTCCATTCCAAAAGTAAATCTCTTAAATTTAGATTTCTTTTATGTTCTTTTCTCCTTATCCAATATTCATATATTGTTCTGTTTTTTATCTTTGTGTGTGTATGATATGTCCATGTTTACAAGTGTGCATGTCTTTGGCTATAAGTGCAGGTATGGGTGTGCAACAGCACCCAGGTGGATTTCAGAAGACAACCTATTGTGTTGGTCCTAGAATTTGAGCTTGTTTGAGGCAGGAGATTTTTGTGGTTCCTGCCTCACATACAGGCTGGCTTGCCTGAGATTATAGAAATTCTCCAATCTCCTTTTCCCACCTCATCATTAGGCCTGTTGAACTATATACACTTAGTACCACACTGAGATTTTTTAAATGAGTTCTGGGGAGTCAAACAGTTTCTCACATTTGAGTAGCAACAGGTTTAACTAATGATATATCTGTTCTGTCCTAATGGGTTTTCTTCAAGCACTATATTGATTGGGAGTGGAGAGAGTGGATATACTTGTTTGTTCTTGACTTTAGTGAAAATACTATTATTTTTCTATTTAGGATGACATTGGCTATGGCCTGGTTA
>NW_008349266.1:34311-36566 GCF_000622305.1 Nannospalax galili
TGAAGGTCTTGTAAAACTCTGCACTGTTATCCATCTGATCATAGGAGATTTTTATTGGGAGACATAATATCATTGATGGCTAGATATGATTCTTAGAGGTAACAAAAGAAGAATGTCATTTTCTAATCCTACCAGCCATTATGCATGACGGACTCACTGGGGAACTGAGTCCATCAATATTGAGTTATCAGTAAAAGGGGTATATTAGGATCCTCGCTCAGCCAAGATCTGTGTACCAGCCATGGTATGTTCTCTCTGCCATCTCAGCTCCCAAACCTGGGGTCCTTGCCTGCCCCAGACCTGTTAGCTTTCCTAGGCCTTCTGGGGTGAGTTTCCTCCACTATCTCAATTCTCAGGACTGTTTGGGTCACTGAAAACCTTGCCCACACCAGACCTGCATGCCCCCTCAGATTTTCAATGCCAAGTCCCTTCTATCATCTTAGATCTCAGGCCACCACAGAAATTCATATGTTTAGATATTTTTCATAAAAATAATGAATAACCCAAGATAATATATCTCCTCCAGAAATTAACCACCTCATCATAATGATTTCTGAGAATAGCAACCTACCAGATGCACTAGACTATCATTTCAAAATAGCTATTATAATCAAGGATCTCAAAGAGAATACGAAAATAGACTGAATGAATGAAGACAGGGAAAACACAATCATTTGAATAAAATAATGAAAGCTATTCAAAAAACAAATAGGGATTCAAGAAAGAGACAATCTCTTTGCAGAGTGTGTGTACCTGTATTAAACTTCACCTACCCATGACTCAGGGAACATTGCAGAAGAGGGGGATGAAAGATTGTAAGAGTTGGGATTGGTCCATGAACATACGGAAACAGACCACTGGAAGCTTTCACATGTGAACTTTCAGCAATAGTGGCCTCGAGCACAGGACCCAGGCCAACTCAATCAGACAAGGGCCCAGAGTGGAGTGAGGGAAATGGGTAGCAGGAGGCCCTATCCTGAGAACTGTTGGAGCCTGATTACTACGGAGTGAGGGACAGTAGACCTTCCTTAAGATCTCTAGATGCGTTGACTAGGGTCCAGTGGATGAATTTGCAGCCAAAGAACATTTGGGTACAAATGCTTGACCTGATAGGAGCTAAGATGTATGTGAAATGCATGAGGTCCGTGGGGTGGGGGTGTGGAGGCATGGATGGGGGAGAGGGTTTATTTGATTAAGAAATGTACCAAAGCTCAATAATTTTTTTTAAAAGTCTCCAAATTTGAGCCAAATTGAAGTAAAACTTGAAATGAATAACATGGGAGTTAAAAATGGAGGAAATAAGCCAAAAGGAAGTGGAAAAATGGAAAAGAGTTTATGAGATCTTGAAGACAGGCTTTGAGAAATGAATCATTCAATCAAAGAAAACGTTAAATAAAACATAACCCAAGAACAGTCTATACAAGACTCTGGGACACTGTAAAAAGGCCAAACCTAGGAAACACAGGTATATATGAAGAAGAAACCCAGGTCAAAAGTAAGAAAATAATTTTAATAAAATTATGGAGAAAACTAACCCAAGTAGAGAGAAAGAGATACCTATCAAATAAACAAGACAAAAAGCACCAAATACACCAAACCAGAAAAGAAACTCCCCACATCATATACTAGTAAAAAATTAAATGTACAGAACAAGGAAAAGATGCTGAAAGCTGTGAATGATCGAGTCAAATATAAAGCCAGGTCCATCAAGATAACAACTGACCTTTCAGTAGAGGCTATGAACACCAGAAGAGCTTGAACCCATGTCCTGCAATTAGGAAAGAACAGAGATTCAAGAGTATACTAATATACTTGGTAAAACTTTCAGTTGTAATTGAAGGAGAAAGAATATTTCCATTGTAAAATAAATCTAAGTTAAATATAAATCTAAGGAATTCATAGCCATGGGCCCCGATCTGCAAAGCATAATCAAAGGAATACTTGGGTCGGAAGAGAAGATTAAATGCTCTCCAATGGGAAAAAGAATAAATCATTCTTGAACAGGTAAGCAAAAGAAGTCTAAGAAAACAATGCTACAACATCAACATGATGGAAATAAATGAACACTGGTCAATAACATTTCTCAATGTTAATGGATGCAACTCTCTGGAAAAAAAAAAAAGACACAGACTGAGTGAAAAACAAAGACACAGGCTGATTGGATTAAAAAGCAGAATCCATTGATTTTCTGCCTCCAAGAAACATACATCATTTTCAGTGATTGATGCCAGCTTAGTGTAAAAAGATGAGAAATA
>NW_008349266.1:36910-37239 GCF_000622305.1 Nannospalax galili
AACATTTATCTTTAGAACATTCCACCCAAACAACAAAGAATACTTTTCTTCACAGAAGCCCATGACACTTTTACAAAATTGACCATATATTAGGACTCAAAGAAAATCTCCACATTTAAGAAAATTGAAATGTTCTTTAGGCTGAGCACAAAAAATAATTAAACTAGATACCACCAACAATGGGGAAAACTGCACAAAGTATGGAAACTAAACAGCACACTCCTACTGAAGTAAAATTGGGTCATGGATAAATCAAGAGGGAAAATTTAAAACTTCTAGAATGAAATGAAATTGAAAACACAGCATACCAAATTATATGGTCAATTTTG
>NW_008349266.1:37279-41816 GCF_000622305.1 Nannospalax galili
GAAGGACTTAGAAAACCAAGGACAAACAACACTTAAAAAAGAGTAGATGGTTAGAGATTAAAGTCAAAATGTAAATAATTGAATTAGAAAGGAAGGAAATAATATAAAGAATCAATAAAATGAAGAGTTGTTTCTTTGAAAGGATTTATAAGACTGGAAAACCATTAGGAAATTAGCCCAAAGAAAGAGAGGAACCAATTAATAAACTCAGAGAAGAAATGGGAAACATTACAACAGACCTGGAGGAAATTCAGAACAACATAAGAGCATACTTTTCCACTAAACAAGAAAATCTAAAAGAAATAAATTTCTAGATATGTATGGCCTACAATAGTTAAATCAAAATGAAATTTAAACAGACACATAACGAGCAACATGAAAGACAAAGTACTGAAAAATATCCCCACCAAAAATAGTCCAGGACCAGATGGATATGGCACAGAATTCTACAAAACCTTCAAAGATGTACTTTTACCAATACTCCTCAAGTTATTCTATAAAATAGAAAAGGAAGGAACACTATAATTTTCTTTATATGAAGCTGGTATTATTCTAAAATCAAAACCAGAAAAAATACCAACACATTGAAATTATAGGCCCATATCTCTGATGAACAGAAACACAAGAATTCTTAATAAAGTACTTGCAAAGCACATGAAAGAACATGAAAAGATTATTTATGATGATCAGGTTGACTTTATCCCAGTTATGAAAGGATGATTCAACATACATAAATCAGTAAATGAAATTCACTGCATAAACAGACTTGAAGACAGAAGCCACATAATCACCTCACTAGATGCAAAAAGACCTTTGACAAAATCCAACATCCATTCATATTAAATGCCATGGAGAAGAGATACAGGAATCACATCTTAACATAATAAAAGTAATATAAAACAAGTCTTCAGTCACCCCATACTAAACTGAGAAAAGTTCAAAGTATGATCATTATAATCAGGAACAGGACAGGGATGTCCACACTTTCTAAATCTCTTCATATACTACTTGAAGTCTTAGCTACAGCAATAAGATAAAGAAAGGGGTAAAGGGGAAGAAATAGAAAATTAAGAAGTTAAAGTATTCTTACTTACAGATTATGTGATTATATACATAAAAAACTCTAAAGACTCCACTAGAAAAGTTCTAGAGTAATGAAAACATTGAGCAAATTGGCACGTTACAAAAATAACACAAAAATTCAGTAACCCTGATATAAACAAGCAACTACATCAATAAAGAAAATAGGAAAATGATCCCATTGAGGAAAGATTCAAAAAACATACAATGACAAATGCTGGTGAAGGTGTAGAAAAAGGGGCCACTTATCCACTGCTAGTAGAAGTGCAAACTGGTGCAATCACTATGGAAATCAGTCTGGAGATTCCTGAAAAATATTTCAAAAATGATCTATCGTGTGACCCAGGCATACCACTTTTGTGCATATACCTTAAAAACTCTGTGGCCTAGTACAGAAATGCCTGTTTGTACACGTACATTGATGCCCTTTTCAAAATAGCTAGAAATTGGAAATACCATAGATGTCTATCACCTGATGAAAGGATAGATAAGGAATGGTACATACACACAATGGAATATTATTCATCTCTTAAAAATGAAATTATGGAATTTTCAGGTAAATGGATGGAACTGGAAGCAATTACCATGACTAATTTCACCCAGACTAAAAAGACATACACCACATATTCTCTCTCACAGCTGAATGTGTGCTTTGAAATCTTAGATATGTATGTTTCAGAAAGAAAACTCAGAGAGATCAAGAAACAAACAAAAGGACATTGGAAGGTGTGGGAGGCTTTCTGGGAGGGACGTTGGTGATATGGAGGATGAAGGGAAACATTACATAAGGAAGAGTTAAATGAGGTGGATAATGGGAGGGCATGGCAGAGGAGGGAGTACGGGGAGGGATAAGTAATACTAAAGGCCATTAGAAAAAACGACATGGAAACCTACCACTGTAGAAGCTTCTTATGCATACATAAGTATATATCATATACATCACAAAGAAGTAAAGTTAAACGTTTTATAAAACAGGGAGAGATTGCCTTTCTAGAGCTCATAAACTAATGAAAATATAATCTCACTGAAACGAAAGGAATTCCTGTCTTAAAGATGGTGACCAAGGATCCCATAGACACTCAACTAACACTGGCCATTGCCCCTCCTCTTGGTTACCCATTAGAAATTTATGGTAAGACAATAGTGCTGAAGACACTATCGAGAAGGAGAAGCCAAGCTGTTGATGACCTCAGAGCCTCATCTCTACTAGCCAGTGTTCACAGTGCTGAAAGGTGGCATGCATACTATCAGAAGGAAAAAAATCATCAACTTTACCCAATTCTAAACAACTGACCTGGCAAAATATGCATACTGCTAAAATAGTGGCACAAATATTATGGGAGTAACCAACAACTCTTTAACTGGTTTTAAAGTCCATTCCTAGAATGGAGCCCATACCTGAACATTGATATCAGGTTTAGGAACCTGAGTCTGTACAGCTCACAGGTCATAGGGAAGAATCTAATACTAGTTTTCTAGTAAATAGCTATCATATTAAACTGATGCTTAATGATTCTTTGTTATACCCATAGATAATGAATCTCTCACTTCTCATCAGAGAAGTTTCCTTATGCAACTGATGGTGATTCACACAGAAAGCCACAGCTAGACAACATACAGAGAACAAAAGACTGCTGAGCACAAATCCATAAACAGGGCATCTGTATCAAATTTCTGCCTCCCAATACTCAGGGATTATTGTGGGCAGGGATGTGGAAAAATTATAAGAACTACAGGTTGTGGATGACCACAGAAAACAGAGTTTTCCTGACAGCTTGTCAGGTACTCGTGTGACCTCACAGCAATGGTGACAGCATGCACAAGTCCCAAGTAAGCCGGAACCAGAAAAAACAATCCTAGCAAAGATATGAGGACGTGGGTATGAAGCTCCAACCCACCTAAGGAAATGGTGGTGACACAAGGCTGCTGGGAGGGGAAGGGATCGTCTCCTTCAAAAAAAGCTCCAGTGAAATGACCAGCACCGAAGGACATCTGACAGTTAGACTCTATGGGCCTTATTATACCTAAGTAAAATAGAACACATTTAATGTGGCAGGGGCAATAAGGGGAGGTTTGGATAGGGGAAGGGATCTACATACCGTATTATATTATGTTTTTTAATTATGAAATCCATAGGTCAATGGATGGAACTGGAAACAATCATCCTGATTGTGAGAACCCAGGTACACAAAGGGAAATGTGTACATTCTCTCTTACATCTGAACGCTAGCTTTGAATTCTTAGAAATGAATGATTCAATTTTAAAATTCAGAAAGGTGAGGAATCTAATAAATGACTACAGCCAGAGTATATTGAAAGAGTTACACTGTAACAGGACACTTCCCCTACTAGACAACACAGACTAGCAAAGTAAAAGTCCAATGCCAAGTATGATTTCCCAGTTTTGATGCTGTTGGCCAGAGGTCCCATTCACCATTAAAAACTACTAGCCATTACCCGTCTTCTCAGTTCACCACCAGAACTTCATGGTTAGACCCTATTACTGAAGACACTGCATTCATGATCTGTAGAATAAACAAGGAGAAATCAAATTGGTACTGACTCAAAGTCTCATATCTATTGACTAGCTTTCACAATGGTGGAAGGTGCTATGAACGCTACTGAAAAGAGAAAATTAATCAACAGCTCTTCAAATGTGAATCCTGTTCATACTTCGACAGCAACGTGGATTGGCAAGTTGTGTCCACTGACGCAATAGTGTCATGAATATTACAGGGATAACCAATTACATTCTAAGTGAATGTCAGTAAGGTCTGCGTCATACAATGGAGCCCATACCTGATTGCAGAATGTTTGTCCCTGAATAGACACCTATATCAAAGTTCTACCTCCAAAGGCTCAGGGATCATTGTAAGGAGGGGGCAAAAGATTGTAAAAGCCAGAGGTGGTGGATGTCCACAAGGAAACAGTTTTCCAGATGATTGGAAAGTTTCTAATATGAACTCACAGCAGTGGTGATAGCATGCACAAGTTCCACATAAGTTCAAGTCACAAAAATCCCCAGGGTAGACATGGGGAAATAAGTAGGAATCACATATCTTACCTAAAAAACTGTTTGAAACTTACTGCTGCTGGGGAGGTGAGAACCAGTCTCTTTTAAGCATGTGACTCTTGGTAGGTTAACCAAGCTCCAGTGGATGGACTCACACCAAAGGACATTTAGGGGCACAAGTGTAACTCTATAGGCATATATACATAAATAATCCAGTACATGAAACTGGTTGGGGTAGAATGGGGGGGGGCAGATAGGAGGGAAAATCTAAATATGATTAAGATGCATTGTATGAAATTCACAAAAATTCAAAGAAAAAGAAAAATAGAGATGTATTTTAATTCCTGTCATATTGTTGATTTGTGGTGTTTTCCTAGGCCTCTTTTGATCAATAGGCCTGGCATGGTTTATTTACTCCCTGTGAACTCGTATGTGTGTTCATAG
>NW_008349266.1:42741-73431 GCF_000622305.1 Nannospalax galili
AGGACAAATGGGACATAATGGGACTAAAATATTCTGTAAAACAAATGAAACCATCATTTGAATGGCAATATAGCCTAAAGAATGGGGAAAAAAACCCTTTTCTTCTCACACAGAATTCCTATCTAGAATCTACAAATAACTCAAAAAAAAAAAAGGAAAATCAATTGATTTTTGGAGTATATAGCTACACATATTTTGTGTAGTCTTTTTGAGGCAGGTTCTCCCTGTAGCTCCAGCTGTCCTGGAACTCCCTATGGAGACCATGTGGGCCTTGAATTTAGAGATCCTCCTGCCTCTGCCTCCCAAGAGCTGGGATTAAAAGCAAGTACCACCACACCCAGCTTAACTAAACATAATGTTTAAAAGAAGAAATATAAGTAGCTGAGAAATATTTTAAATATTTTATTTCTTGAGAATTTCACACAGTGTATTTTGACCATATTCAGACACCCCTCCCCATCCATCTCCACTCTACTACCTACACCTCCCCCTCGAACATCATGTCCTCTCTTACTATTTTTCCTTTACTTTTAAAAGCTGATTAAGTTTAATTTGTGTTTCCCAAATGCTCTCGGTATGAGTACATCCTTTGGATTTGGGTCAATCTACATGATGTGACACCCTTAAAGAAAACTGACAATCCTTTTCCCAGCAGTTATCAATTGCCATAGATCCCCACCTGGGGATAGAACATCTACTCCACCTCACCTATGCATGCATGGATTTGTCTGGTGTGGACATGCACATGTCATATGGATGCTGTCGTAAACACTGTGGGTTCATATGTGCAAATGTCCGATGGTGTCCAGACAACAGAGTTTCCTTGAATCCATTTACTACCTCTTGCTTTCATAATCTTTCCATTAACCCTTCCACAATAATCCCTGAGACACAGGAGGAGAGAGCATGTTATATGTGTCCCACTTAGGGATGAGCTCTCCACAGTGTTTCACTCTCTGAAAGATGGCTTATTGTGTGTCTTTGTGTTGTCATTTGGTATAATAAAATTGGTGAGAGATGCATGAAATATATGACTGTAAGAATAAGTCCTTAGGAGTCAGTTTAATAGTATGTCCATTTAGAGGAATAATATGAATAAGTTCTCTACTATGAATTGTGACCTCTCCAGCCATAGGTTCTTGACCCTGATATCAGTGCTAAGTATGGGGTCCATCTTGTGATGGGACAATAAATCCCAAATCCCATCAGAAGGCAGTTGGTCACTTCCATAATATCCATCCCACTATTGCACCAGCCATTGTAGCTCACAAATTTCACAGCTAGGTAAAGCTAACGATTAGTTTACTCTTCCAGTAGCATGCATACAACCTTATAGTACTATGAAAACGAGCCAGTAGAGATTCCTGAGTAGTATGTCACTACATGTGAAATGATGCCAAATCCAGGGAGAATTAAAATATATACTTCTGGGTGTCCGAAGAATCAAAATAAGTGTTGGTATAGAATTGGATCTCCTCCTCCAGCAGGGTCAAAGAAGCTTGAAGGTCAGTACCAACTTGCTTTTTCCTTGTTTATTCTATGACTCCTGTATGTTGTATCATTGGAAATAGACTCTTACCATCAAGTTCTGGAACAATGTCAATAACCAGCATTTTTCAGGGTCTGTGAGACACACTCTAGTTGATAATTCCAAAAGACAGAGTCCATTCTTTGCAATAGTTGTTTTTTTTTTTCTTAGTCTGTGGTGTCTGTTAGGGTGACTGAACATTATTATATAGTAACTACTTTTAAACTCTTTTTATACTGTACATGTATGTATTTTGTGAAGCCTCTATATTAGTAGGTTTCCACATACACTTTCAAAAGGCCTTTAGTGTTAGCTCTCCTCCACTTACTGCTTCTTCTGCCCTGCTCTCCCATTCCTCAACCCATTTGTCTCTTCCCATCCCAATGATCCTTTCCTCTTTTATACCACTACATTCACTCTCCCCTCCAATGAATCCCCTCTAGAGGAAGTTAATGGGAGTTAATTATTTTTGCTACCAAGTCACTATTTTAATTTTTGTATAATTTTGTATATTTCATACAAAATATCTTAATAATCTTTATAACCACACCCCCATCTGTATCTTCCCATGTCAATGTCACTGGATTTAATACACTCTTTCATTTAGAGTAAAGCTTATTATGTCAAGATAGTGTACCCAGGTGTCCCTCGGTACAAGTTCGACCACTGGGGTCTAGTCAGTTTATCTAGAGTCACTCCCTTAAAGAATATCAGCTCTTCCTCACCCAAGAGTTCTTCAGCTGTGATTGGACTTGCTACCCATTTCCCCAGTTCTGTGCTGGGTTTCTGTCTGCTTGAGTTTGCATGGGTCTTGGGCCTCTTGACACCACTACTATTGATTCATATGAACAAGGTCCCAGGAGCCTGTAAGACACTATTTCCAAATGATTGTACATAGCCTCCCTTGGCTCTAAAATTCTTTCTGTCTCCTTGTCTGAAATGGTCCCTGAGCCCTGGGAGGGTGGTGTCTAATATAGGAGCCCTGTCCAAGAACCCACACTCTATAGACTCTAATTTGCTATGCTTTGATCATTTGTGGCCTTCTATGTTCATTGCTCTCTGTTGCATGGTGGAGCTTAGATGATGAGAATTGAGAGATATATTAGTGTTCTCTCTACCCCATAGTCCACTATGTTCCATGAGCGTTAGGTATAGAAGTTCCATTGTAGATGTGTCACTCAGGGTTGGGAATTTCAAAGACACTTTTTTTGTGGAACTCTGTAATAGCCTCCATCTGCATCTGTTGCAGAAAGAAGCTTCATGATGAGTGGTGACTGGTACACTTGTATATAAATATAAACATCCATATTTGGGGTGTTCTCTAAAACCTATAACCTCTACAGTCATGTGTATTTGGCTATGTTTACAAAATGACACATGAGTCCCTTCCCATTAAGTAGGTTTTAAATCCAATTAGATAGCTGTTGAATATCCCCAAGTTAAGAATGACACTACTACCCCAATGTAGGCTGCTGTACTAAGATCATTGTTGTGGTTATTAGATTTTAAAGCTGGACGGGACCACCATCAGTTGATGTTCTCCCTCAGCAACTTGCATAGTGTCCTCCTAAACCATGAAATCTAGCCTTCATGGAGGTGGCTTCCAGGTCAGTTCAAGCTTCATTGCTCCAAATCCTATTCACAAGTATGTCATATTTTCAGCAACTGGGTCTTACCTTCATGTTTGTGGAGGCAATCAAGGGTTTTTGCAATAGCCTCTGTATCTTTGGGAGCCTCTTGGACTACTCTGGCTGGCAATTCTCAGGAATATTTCTCCTGTCTGGTGCTGTGTTTCTTTTTATTTAGCCTTCAGTTATACATGTGGACTCATACAGAGATACTGTACTTGTACTTTTTCAGTAGGCTTTTGAACTAACACATTTTCCTCAGGGTTTTCACACCAGCTAAGAAATATTTGTATCTCTTATCTATCTCTATATCTAGCGATCCTTCCACATTCCCAGTTAAGATACCCATATTTTCCCCATTTAACCCTTGACACTACCTGTCTCCTATGCCCCCCATTGTCTCTTGAGTTCCTTCTTCCCCTTTACCCCATGGTGATTATATAATCGTCCCTCTACCTTCCTATTTAAATACCCTCATTTTAACCATTTCCCCCTTGGTAACCCTGTCTCCTACTGTTCTCTCTCGGGCCCCTTCTTTTCTTTTGCCTTCCTGGTTCTTTTTTATTTTCCTGGCTTCTGCTGTTATATCAGGACATATGCTCACATCTAAGTATTTGGTGCTAAGATTCTTAAATAATGCAGACCATACATTGTTTTTTGGTGTGTGTGGGGGGTATTTTTGTTTTGTTTTTGTTTTTCTGAGTCAGTGTTACTTCACTTAGATCCATCCATTTATTTTCAAATTTCATGATTTTGTCTTTCTTTACCACAGAGTAGAGCTCCAGTGTGCAAATGTACCACATTTTCATTATCTTCTCATGAGCTGAGGGACACTTAGTTTGCTTCTCTTTCTTAGATATACTGAAAACGGCAGCAACAAACATAGATTTACAAATATCTCTGAAGTAGGATGAGTCCCCTGGGGATATGCCAAAGAGTGGAATAACCAGAGCCTATGGTAGATTCATTTTTACTTTTTCAAAATTTCTCCACACTGCTTTCCATAGTTGTTGCAACAGTTTGTAGTTACAACGACAGAGATTAAGTGTTCTCCTTCACCCACATTCTCTTCAGCATTTGGTATTATTTGTTCTTTTGATCTCTACCAGTCTGACTTAGGTAAGATGAATCTTTAAAGTGGTTTTAATTTGCACTTCCTTAATTCCTACAGATGTTGAACATTTTAAAGGTGTTTCTTAACCATTTTTATTTATTACTACTTTTGAGAACTTTCTGTTAAGATCTATAGATCATCTTTATTGATTTATTTAATTTTTCATTTGTTTTTTTAGTTCTTTGTATATTCTAAATATTAAACCTCTATCAGTTGTGTCACCAATGAAGATTTTTACCCACTCTCTGGGTTTTCTCTTCACTTCCTTGTTAGTTTCTTTTGCTGTACAGAAGCTTTCTCATTTAATGAGGTCTCACTTGTTGACTATTGCCCTTAATGCTTAAGAAACTGATGTCTGATTTAGAAATTCTTTTCCTACACCTATATATTGTAGGGTACTTCCTGTTTTCTTTTCGCAGTTTCGGTGTTTCAGGTTTCACACCTGAGGTCTTTGTGCAAGGTGGAAGATCAGAGTCTAGTTCCACTCTTCTACAGATGGAGACCCGGTTTTGCTGACACCATTTGTAGAAGATGCTGTCTTTCCTCCACCATGTGTTTGTTCTCAACACTTTTGTCAAATGTAAGGTTGCTGAAATTGCATGAACTTATATTTGGGGCTTCAATTATGTTCCAGTGATCTATGTGTCTGTTTTTGTGCTGCTACCATGTAGTTTTTATTGCTATAACTCTGTAATATAGTTTGAGATCTAGTATGGTAATGTTCCCAGCATTGCTCTTTATGCTCAGGATTGCTTTTGCTATCCACTGTCTTTTGGGATTTCATATGAATTTTACATTGGATGTTTCTTAGCTACCACATGGGTGCTGGAAACTGACCCCAAGTTCTCCAAGAGACCTGCAAGTACTCTTAACCATTGAGCCATTTCTCCAGCCCCATGATCTTGGCCATTCTAACGTGTATAAAATTAATCTCAAAATACTTCTACATTTTTCTGGAGGATAAAGATGCTGATCTTTTTTCAGTATTTCTTAGTCATTTGCATTTTATCTTTTGATAACTCTCTGAGTTCCAGGGTGCAGTTCTTAACATTTTTTTAAATTTTGCTCTTTAATTATTTAAGTATTTGTATATTCTAGATAAGTAACCTTCTGTCAAATATACAGCTCATAAAGATACTGCATGACATTATCAAGAATGGTTGATGCATTTTATCATAGGCCTTTTCTTCATTTAATGAGATATTGTAATGATGATAATGATAGGGTTTCTGTCATTGAGTCTATTTTGTTGGATTTCATTTACCAATTTCCATTTATTGAATTATCCTTGTATTTTGGATGAACCTGACTAAGTCACAGTGAATGATTTTTTTCTGTGTATTTGAATTCCGTTTCCCCGTATAGTATTGAAAAGTTTTGCATCTATGTTAATAAGGGAGTTTGGCCTATGATCTCATATTTTGTTGGGTCTTCAACTGGTTTGGATATTAGGGTGATACTTCATTTGTAAAACGAGTTTAGAAGTGTTCCTTCCTTTTCTATTTTAAAGAGGAATTTGTGGAGAATTGGAGTTAGTTCTTCTTAAAAGGTCTATTAGAATTCTGGACTCTACCTATCTGGTCCTAGACTCTTTTTATTTGGGAGGTATTTAATTACTGTTTTTATCTTTTGGTTGCTATGGGTCTGTTTAAAATATTAACATCACTTTAACTTGGTGGATCATACATGTCCATACATTCATTCATTCATTTAGATTTTCTCTTTCAATATAAATTTTTTGATTTGTTTATTTTTAGATTATGAGTGGGGGACCGTGAAAAAAATGTGCAGAGAGAGATGAGGGTCTAATTAACATCAAACTATATGGAATAAAATCATGAAAATTCACTATTTTTAAATTCTATACATTTATTTTGATCATGTTCAAAACCAATCCCACATATCTCCTTCCACCTCATTACCTTACCCTCACTTTATGTCCTCTATTATTATTTATCTCTTTTTAAGTTTTTGGCAAGATTAGCAACAAATGGAGGCTATTTCAGAGTTCCACAAGAAGTCATAAACAGAAATTATGTTTCTGAGAGATGCCCAGTCAAAGAAGGCCAGAAATATTGTAATAGCTAGAGTTGGTACATGAGCATAAGGAATCAGAGGATTTCAGGCCTCTGAAAACTTGCACATATTTACTTGCAGCAGTGGTGACAGCATGCACAACACCCATGCTGAGTCAATCATGTAAAAACCCAGCATAGAACCATGGATATGGGTAGCAGTCCCCAACCTTACCCGAGGAACTATTGGCAACCAATTACTGCTGGGTGAGACAGAGATGATATTCTTTAAGATAGTGACAGTAGATTGACTAGATTCCAGTGGATGAACTTGAACCAAGGGACATTTGGATATAAAAGCCTGACCAGATAGGACTTTATATGCCAGAGTGTATGACATCTGTTGGGGAAGTATGAGGCATGCAGATGGAGAAGCGGGTCTAAATAAGATTTATTGTATAAAATACACCAAACCTAATAAACAATATTCATTTAAAAAAATAAAAGGACAGTCTTGTCACGTCTAATTTGTGTTCTCCAAATACTCTTGTGTGTAGTCCCATTCCTTGTTGTGTGGTCACATGCCTAGAACAAAATAGTTTCTATGTATTGTAATATGCATCCTTATATTTACAGACACGTGTATCTCTTGACAATCATCAAAGAAGGTTCTTTGTGCAACAGATGGAGACTATTATAAAGGTCCACAACTGGTCAAATGCAGAGAAAAAATGTCTATGAAGTAGCCAGTCCAAAGTGGCACTTCTACACTACAATGTCTCCATGTAAGGCTCAGGGAACAAAGTGAAACAGGGGGCAGAGAGAATATTAATGCACCTCTCAACTCCCATCAGTGAAGCATTTTTCATACAGCAGATGGTGATTAAACCTGAAAGCTGCACCTGACCAAAACACAGTAAGAAACTGCAGTGTTCTTATCCTGAAGATGTATACCTGTATCTGACCCTGCCAAGCAAGACTCAAAATACAGTTATGGAAGAAGGACAGAAAGGCTGTAAGAGCCAGAAGTGGTTGATGACCACAAGGAAATAGAGTTCTCCAGACAGATGAGAAGTTACTAATATGAAGTTACAGCAATGGTAACAGCCTGCACAAGACCCGTGCAAGTTCAAGCCAAGCAAAATCCCAGGTAGAAATAAGGAAATTGATTCCAAATTCCAGCCCTAGCTGAGGATCTAATTGCATCTGATAACTACAAAGAGAGGGAAACATGGTTTTCTTTAACACTGTGATGCTAGATAGTTTCACCAGGTCCGGTGAATGGACACAGAGCAAAGGACATTTGCAGACACAAAGGTGATTCAACAGGCCTTAATGTGTATGAAAGATTACATGAAAGCCTGAAGGGAGCATCACTGGGATGCAGATAAGGGAGTAGGTCTAAATATAATCAAAACATTGTAGGAAATTTGCAAAAAAAAATTAAAAATAAAATTATAAAAAATAAAAGTAAAAAATCAACAAAAATAAGAGCTAGCTGACTTTTCCAAAGATAAGTTCAACAAACTCCTTAGTAAACCAAGAACACTGTGGACCTCTACCCTGAGGACCCCCGCCTGGAATTGGCTACAGCCACCAGGGCCCAACCAGGTCTTGACACCGCAGTGTCATGCCTACACTGATGGCGGCTGCCACCCAGCACAGTCCAGACACCTCTCTGCTTTCCTTGTCTCCAGGATCTAATGATGACTGGAGACCCAGAGTGGCAGTGGGCACTGCTTGGCGACCACTTGAAGGCCAAGGGTGGCCCTTCCGGGCCTCTGGATCAGAAAAGGCAGGTCTGCGCAGGGATGGGCGGCCATCGCTGGGCCAAACAACCCGGGGACCAGTAGCAGCCAGGCTTCATGGGGAACAAAGGCCTTAACTGTTCTGGAAGGTGAGCAGAGCCCAGCATTCAGGAGCCACACGTGGTGGTGAGAGGGATGGGCAGCCGGCCATGTCCTTCCTCCAAGCAGGAGAGGCAGGACCCGTTGTAGCTAATAAAGCCAACTGGAACTGCTCACGAAGGTCAAAGACCTCTGTATAGAATATGAAATGTCTGCTCTCAACCTTTTCTCCAACCTTTGAAAAGAACACTTTTGGTGAAATCTGGACATCTAGATGGAGAGACTGCAGATGAACTGTGAGGTAGGAAATGACAGGTTGGGAGCCGAGTCGTTTTGCGTTTTATTTGCCATAGCCCCGCCTTCTGGAAGGACCTGAAATGGAGTTGTTAGGCCTCCTGTAGGACGATTCCAGGAGCGACAGTCATCTGCTGTTCAGTAAGTTAGAAGATAGAGCCAAAGAAGGAAGAGGAAGAAGAGGAAGAAAAGGAGGAGGGGGCGGTAGGGGAATGGGGAGAAGGTTCAGTGCCAGACTGGCCACTTGGAGAAGACTTTGGTATACTAACTATTGTGTTGTGTATGCATCATATTCATTATAGTGTGAGTATATACATCTATGTTTGTATATATGTATTTGACAATGCTAAATGCTCTTTTTGCAATGTAGTCTTTGTGGATGCTCTAATGTACCTGGCATAGTTTATAAGTAGAAGTAGTAAAGTAACACATTTTGTATATTCATTACAGTTTTTTGTTAAAATTCATATAGAAATACTCTTTGGGGAGGAATAGCCAAACCAGTCTTGAGTTGCACACATTTGCTCCCAGGTTTTCAGGCTCTGAGCCAGTGTGCTTACAGTGAGGAAGAAAAATCATTACCTCATTTTGTTTGGCTTTGCTATAAATAAACAATAAATAAAGGACAAAAGAGCCCTGAGGTCTGACAACTAGTCTCTAGGTGTTAAAGAGGTTGCCAGTGTATGACAAATATAGTTGGTAAACTCATATATTGTATATTTTGTGTTAGAATGATGGTCTTCTCAAAGTTTTGAGCATTCTAGCCTACTCGTTGGTAGAAAACAGAAGAGTTGTGGGCCAGAATGGTATTACTTTAAAGACATTTTGAAAGCATTATTGTTGTTACATGTGTGTGGCATATTGCAGACTGCTGTGTAAGTAGTGGCTAAATAGTCTAAACATCTATCTGGATGTTTAGAAGTGCACCACATATGTCAAATGTAGAGGCAGTAAAATATCACTTTGTAAATATCTTTATGCCATAATTCGTATGTATTAATAGTGTCCTTGGGGAATGGAATTGTAAAACCGTCTCTGAGCGGTATGGTCTGTCTGTGTTCAGTAGTTTGAAGGAGGTGGAGAGCTGAGGTTGCAAAATGTAACTACATGCTACTTTGTTCATGCTTGGACCTTTTCAGATGCCATTGTATATTTTGTGGGCTTTGTTTTGCTGTGTATATCTAGTATATGACTGACAAATATGTCCAAATTTTTCAATATTTCATCTCTAGATGTTAAAGAGGTTGCCAGCATATGACAAAGTAGTTAAATTAGCACATTTCATACACTGCTGAATTTCATAGGAAAACTTTTTATTTATTTATGTTTTTTGTCTATTTAAGACAGGGCCTCCTTGTAGCCCCAGCTGTCCTGGAACCCGCTATGTAGACCAGGTTGGCCTTGAACTCATAAAGATCTGCCTGCCTCTGCCTCCCAAGTGCTGGGATTTAAGTCATGCGCCACTATGCCTGGTTTGATATATGAATCTATTCAGCTTTTTTCACTGCATCACAGGTCTGCCTGTTTGAAGGCCGAGGGAGGGAGAAGAGAGCAGGTCAAGGTCCAAATGGTTATATTGAGCAGATATGTCAGATGATAAACATGGTTGTCTGTACAGTTTTGTTTACCAGTGCTGGAAACATAGCAAATGCGTGCTTACTTGAAATAGCTAGACTTTATAGATATTTTAAAGTTGGTGACATATTTAAAAGTAGAACTAGTAGGATAATACTCTGTAAATAGTTTGCAAAAACTGGAGAAATACTGTTTGGAACTAGCACTGTTAAACCCCTAAGAACAGGTTACTGGTTGTACTTGTTCAGGATTGAGGCAGGAAAAAGGGAAGAAACTGCAGAAGATTTCATTATTGTACACTGGAAATGTTTAATTTATCCATTACCCTGTGTGTTGTGTGCATTTCATTTAACTTCACTACACTGTATATATTATACATACTGGACAAACAAGTCCTAATTTTATGATATGTAGTCTCTAGATATTAAAGAGTTTACCAATATTAGAAAAAGTAGAGTTAGTAAACTAACACACTTTGTTTACTTTGAATTAAAATTCAGAGAAAGGCTGTCTTTTGAAAAGGACTGTGAAACTGCATCCTTTGTAAATGGCATATGTTTCTACCACATATGATATAGGAGAGAATCTGGAAGAAGTGAAGAGTCCTAGACCACATGGTCATATTAAAAGACACATTCAGATATAACAATTATGAAATGTGTGCAGTTTATCCAATACTACTATGTATATACTGCACAAATTTAAATCCTTATTTGAAACATCTAGTCTTTCTAGGTGTTTAGACATGCATAATGTATGTAAAAAGTAGATATAGTAAACAATCCACTTTGTAAATAATCTTTTGTTAAAATTCATTGTGAAATACTCTTTGGGAAATGGAATGATAAAACAACTGCTGAGCAGCACAAATTTGTGCTGGTTTGGAAAGGGAGGAAGAGAGAAAAATTATGAAGGACTAGTATGATAACAAGGTGTTGGTAAAGCAAAATTGACCATTGTCCCTTATATCTGTGTTTTATTCTGTAATGTATAGTATATATAAAGGACAGACAAGTCCAAATACTCAACACCTAGTCTTGATGGAATTTAAAAAGGTTGACAATATGTGACAGAAGTATAGTGAACAAACACGGTGGATACCCCATTGTGTTAAAATGTGTAGGAAACCACTTATGGAATGAAAATTTTAATATCCTCTCAAACATGACAGTTGCATATACATGAGCCCTGAGTTGATAGAAATGTGAAAGGTTCAAAGTCAGAGTGTTGCTATTTAAAAGACAGTTTCTTATTAAAGTCTTTATTAGGTGTGTGCAGCTTATTCCGTAATACTGCACAATATTGAGAAAACTGAAGTTCATATTGCAAACATCTATTCTTAGACATTTAATGTACATAATGGGAGGGTGGATCTGTGAGTTTGAGGCCACCCTGGTCTATATAGTGAGACAGTGTCTCAAAAAAAAAAGCATAAAACGCATAGTGGACTGACAAGATGGCTTGCTGGCAGCATGACCCTAAGTTTAACTCCAGGACCCCCATACTAGGAGAGAACTGACTCTCACAAGTAGGTTGCTCTTTGACCTCCACACAAGCACAGTGGCATGCGGCATCCATACACAATCACCAATAAACAAAGTACATACCATGGTGAAAATAAGAGGGTTAATAACTCCTTTTAAGGATTTCTTTATATTTCATGGGAATGGCTCAATTTAAGGAGTAGAATTATCATACCTTATGTACTAGAGAAAATGCTGACTGTACCAAATGGTGGCAGTGGGGCAGAGAAAAGAATTGTGTAGAGAGGAGGGTACTGTTCTTGCTGGTTGGTTCACTTTGTCTAGCTATTGTTCCTGATGTGGACTTCAGTTAATAGTGCTGGATATTAAAGAATAAGTCCCAATGTGTCAGAAGTAGAAAAATAAGCTCTATACTTACCTTTAATGTTTAAGAAGTACTGTCTTCTGGGAGGGACCTTTAGTCATCCTCTCACTTCACCCTGAACTGAAGACACTGAAGTTGTGCAGAAGAGGATGGAAAAGGGATGGGTTTTATTGTTATTGTCTCCACATCCGGATGAAAGTTTTCAATTATAGCCATGGGTCTACATGTGCAATTTTTGTAAAGTGCTTGGGTTTATTGTGCACAAAGTTTGTTCCACAACATTCTCAGCTATAAATGTTCTAAAGTGAGTATATGTTAAAATATAGAGCTCATGAATTAGCCAACTTGTGACTATGTTAGATCAACAGAAAAGATTACTCTCAAACACAGGATCATTATGTCACCTCTGTATGGTATCAGTCAAAACATGATTGTTAGGCTGGCAGTGGAGGGCCAAAGGGAAACTTGTAGGGAGAGATCTGCACAGGTGTGTCCAGGTTGAGGTTCATGGGAGCTGATGATGTGTGTGATACAACATTGGAATGTATTAATTCATCTTCTTGCCAATGTTTAACCATATAGATCTAATAGTAAACACTGTGCTTGCTGTAGTTTGTTGCTTTATGTTTCTTTTTAAAGTTAACATTAAGGGAATGCAGATTTTAATTGTAGCTTTGCCAATACTTCTGTCTAGAGACCTGCTGCCATTTTGATCTTCTGTGAAATTTTCGTTACAAGGGAGACAGGACTGCAGATTTAACTGACAGATTGAGACTCCCTGGTATATTCTTGGTTATCAAATACTCATGTCGTGTGGGGATTTTGAGTTGGTGAATATTCACAGTGTATTGGAAAGCATGATGCATAGTGTACAGTCTCATTTACCTAAATGTGTATACACATTCAGGATCTAGAAGGACATGTCTAACTGAGATATATGTGACTGGATGATTTTGTTCTTGGCTTCTTGACTTTTGCTTTCTGTAATACACATGTTAAAAAATAAAGATTCTTTTAAAAACTTTTAATAGAAATGAACAAGATAAAAAGAAAGGTATGAAAAATTTCTGCAACAAATATAACTTTTGAAAATGAGTGATTTTCAAGAAATCTACTAAAAGAGAAGCAAGAAGAAATAGAAAGCCTGAGCAGACCAAGATACAAAGAAGGACATTAAATCAGCAATAAAATGCATCCCAACAAAGAAAATCCTATGACAGAGTTTACAAACAAACTCTACAAACTTTCAAATGGGATTAATTGGGCAGCGGAAAGGAAGGGGAGGTGTTCATAGGGGGATGTATACACCACCAAATGCCTTGTATGAACACAACAAAAATTCAATAAAAAATTAAAAATTTTAAAGATAGAAAATAGATTATCAAAGTAATTTCATGAGGTCTACTTCACCACATTACCAAAGCAAAGAAGATTCCATTAAGAAAGAAAACTAAATGTAAGCATCCATGATGAACATAGATGTGAAAATCCTAGCAAGTTGAATTCATCAGCATATTAATAAAATTATGCACCATGAAAAAGTACAGTTTATCTTGGGAAGTAATGATGGTTTGTGTAGATAAGTTGCTAAATATGATACACCGTATTAACACAGCAAAAGGTTGAAAACCACACGATCATGCCAGTAGGTGGAAAAAAGAACTTGAAAAAATTCCACATCCATTCATGATGAAAAATATCAACCAAGGAGAAAAAGAAAGCACTTATGTCAGCACATTAAACAGGTATGAATGTACTTCCAGATACATAGTGCCCACACCTGAGTTCATAATCAATAGGAGAAAGATAGCATCCCTGAGAACTTATGAGAAGTGTGATATGTGTCTCCAGAACCTTGGTTCCCAGATAGAAACCACACCACAGCTTATATTGAACTTTCTACAAGGCTGATTAACTGATTCCAATTTCAGTAATTCTGCAGGCAGGATGTTGCAGGACAGAATCCTAATTATAATTTATCTTGGAATATGTTTAGCCACCTTAATAACCATCTCTTGCCCACTGAGTCTGAGTCTGACCTAATATCCTTGAGGCTATCAGGTCAGAGCATTTCAGTGTATTAACAGACCAATAGCCTCCACCAACCAAGGCTAAGAATGTCCTCAGATAAGACAGGAGGCCTATAGCAGAGATTTATTTTTCTAGAACCCACCTACTTAATGTTCCCCAAAATACATTTAGAAAGTGTGCTGATTTATGCTTTGTTTGATTATTATAAAAAACAATAAAACTGCAGTCACATTGGAGCTTGGTATTTGGGGCAGTTTGAATCTGTGTTCCAAGGCCATGTTCTCTCATATTTGGTTCCAGAATAAAAAACCTCTTATATCCCCTTTGAGGTGAGAGGGATTTTTTATTGTTTGTTAATTTATACACACATGCGCTGTGTTTTGATCAAATCTACCCCCATTTCTTCCCCTTCAAATCCTCTCCTAGCTCCTCAACACTTTTCCCTCCCAGTTTCCTATGCTTTGGCATTCTTGTTGTTTGTTGTTGTTGTTGTTTAACTCACAAAGTGCAAGTTAGTGAGAATTGTGTTTTTGCATTGATAATGAGTGCAAACCTTATTCTGATTTGGGGAACTAAAGCTTCCAAGTCATGTTGCTCTGTAAGATGAAGGTGGGGTGACAAGAAGTGGATTCCGTGGAAGAGGATTCAACCCCCAGTACGGGCCTTATTGAACATCTCCTCACACCTGGAAGAGCCTGAGAAATTTAAATCCTGACAAGAAAACAGATAAATACCCACAAGATCATCTTTCTCCTCAAACAGCCCATGGTGCCCAAGGGAGGAGAGAGGCAAGTGGAACTTAATTTCCCCTCTGGAGGCATTACCACCAATCCAGTAGACTCATTATTACCTGAAATATCCAAATAACATTAAGAGTTCCTAGCAAAGATGTGGGACGTACCAATTTTTTCACATTATAAACATGAAAAATAACTTTGTGTTGGAATAAAGTTTATAGGGGAAGATGAAGATTTTTTCTGTTTCCATCTCAAGATTTTTGCCGTGCAATGCCACGGAGTTCAGAAGAGGGCTTCGGATTCCCCTGAAACTGGAGTTAAGGACGATTCGTAGCTGCCATGTGGGTGCTGGGTATCGAACCCTGGTCCTCCACAAGAGCAGTCAGTGCTCTTAACTGCTAAGCCATCTCTCCAGCCCAAAAAGAAACTTTTTTATGCTGGAGTATTTAAGACAGGCTCTCAATTCAGTAGAGCAGTCTGGCCTCAAACTCAGTGGCAAACCTCTTGCCTCAGCCTCTGAAGTGCTAGGAATACAGACATATATTACCATGCCTAGCTTTGAAATCAATTAACTTCTTTATATATATATATATGCGTGTTTTGCCTGCATGTATGTAAGTGCACCCATTTTGTAGGTTAGAAGAAAGTGTAAGTTAGGTTAGAAGAAAGTGTAGGATCCCCTGGAACTGGAGTTAGCCTACATGTGGGTGCTAGGAATTGAACCCTACCTCAGCCTTGAAATATCTTAGATTATAGGAATTCATCACTATGCCTTGCCAAAGGATAGTTCCAAAACCACTCTTAGGGAGACCAAGAGCACAAATGGGATTGAGGAAAATCTCATAGGATCCAGTATGAGAATAACAGTTGAGAAAGCATTTATCTCCCACTAACTAACAATCCCCTGTTATGAGGGAGTTGGTCATTGCTCATGGTCCTTTGCCTCAATACTATAAGCTGTGCAATTGCAGAAATATTTTTTGACTTTGCACATGAATAAGAACATTTTTCTATCAAAGCTAAGGAACTGGTAGAATTTCCATCTGTTACCTATAGGAGGTGCTGTGACACCTTAGGTGTCTTCATAGGAGGATTTGAGTGATGATAGAACAAAGTAGTTGAACTACAGTGAGGTGAGAGTGTGAGTCAAAGTTACCCAGAGACTCGTTTTCCAAGTTATATTGACATGAGTCAGTCTCCTTTGGATATATTTAGGTTTCTCTGCATTGTTTGAGAGGAGCTCAAATGTGTTTTGAAAATCAAAAGAAGATTTGAGATGGAGATATAAATATATGCCTGTTCTTGTTTTATTCAATTACATGAAAACATTCCATGTTTATTCACACTGCTGATGCATGTATGTTTTTCACTTAAGTCTTCAAGTTTTTAAAATATCTTTATTGAGCTTTTCTAATTTTCATACCACACTTCTTAAGCGAATTTAGAGCCAAGAAATTTCTTTCTTCATTCCTTCTTTGACCATTCATCATTCAGGACTGTATTGTTTAATCTCCATGACTTCATTTTCTTAATAGAGTTTCTTTTTCTCAAGAATGCGTCAAAAAAAGAATGAAGAAAGAAAAGTACTCTTAGGTCTAAATTCATTTAAGAACTGTGGTATGAAATATAGAAAATGTTAATTATAAATTTATTATATTTTTAAGTAAATATGTCCTTTATTTTATACTATGTATATTTGCCATACACATTACATCTACGTACACTGAAATTCTCCCAATGTTATACTTCTTTTTTTCAATACTTATGCACATTTAATGGAATTTAAGAAGATATGACTTAGCCAGGTGTCGTGGCACACTCCTTCAATGCCAGTGCTCAGAAGACATAGGCCTGTAGGTCTGTTTGAGTTTGAGAACAGCCGGGTCTACATAGAAAGTTCTAGGCCAGCTGGGGCTGCAATGAGACCCTGTCTCAAAAAGATTTTTAAAAAAAGAGATACGACTTTGGTACTTTGGCTTTTGTAATAAATTTCAAAATAATCCCATAGAATTGGTGGGACAGCATAGTTTCTCTCTCTCTCTCTTTCTCTCTCTCTCTGTGTGTGTGTGTGTGTGTGTGTGTGTGTGCTGTGTGTGTGTGTTGAGATAGGATCTCACTATATAGTCTAGGCTCTCTTTGAACTAACAATCCTCCTGCCTCAGACACTGGATTACAAAATGTGTCAGGATGCCTGACAAGGACCTCATTTTTGAGGGGAATGTGGTGTTTTGAATGAAAATGTCCCCCATAGGCTCCAAGTAGTTGGATATTTTGAAGTTATGTCTATCCTGGAGGAAGCACATCACTGGGGGTGGGCTTAGAGAATTCTTAAGCCTTGCTGGATCTCCAGTTGTTCTCTTGCTTCCTGTGCCTGCATGACTACACCAGAGCCCAGCTTCTGCTGCTCCTGCTCCAGCCACCTCCAGTCACCCCCAGCCACCATGCCTCCCTGCCATGATGGACTGCAATTCCCCTGAAACTGTAAGCTCAAATAAATTTTTCCTTCTTTTTTTCATTTTTTTTGTTTTTGCTTTTTGTTTGTTTGTTTACAGACAAGGTTATCTTTTATTAATTGGCCAAAATGGCAAAATAAGAAAATTATATATGTTCTTATTCCTGCTTAACCAAACTATGTTTACCATTTTTATTAAATATCCCCCTTCAGAACATGCAAGTGAAGGTAGTTTTCACAAACTTATCAGTTTATAGGATAGATAGATTGCCACATTTAAAAAAAAATTTTTAGAAGAAGCATTTCATTACAGCTTTAACATACTCAATGACAAATTCCAGAGCAAACAAACACCTCTTTCAAAAGTGGCTATGAAATTTTTAGGTTCAGAGTTGAATTAATACAGTTATATAATATCGAACTCAGTATAAACCCTGTAAGACATAAAATTGAATGCATTTTTAACCTTTAAAAAGAGCTCCATTTCATTTTAAAATGTACTGTTACAGAAAGACTCATTGTTTTGCTAATAACATTTAGATGTTGGTGCATGTGTCTGTAACCTATATGTACCTGATTATTACTAGTCACAGTTGGTTGCACTCAGACACTTGGCAGCTGTGTATGGATATAGTCATTGGGTAGATTTCAATGGTAATGTTTAACTTTTACAAAAACTTTATTGAGAATTTCATACATGCAGGTAAGTTGTTTTGAACAAATCCATGCCCACTCCCTCCCCTCCAACCTTCCCCACCTCTGAAGAAGTAATCCTAAAACCTTGGAAGGATTAAATAAAAGCTCCCAAATACTTTTGACATTTGGACATTTTTGGCCTTTGGAACAGAGTGTGTTACTAACAGGCCCATGGACACTTTGAGTTTTAACCCAGAAACTGGCTACATTTCTTTGGGACATATTTACCCTAACCACCTACCCAATGCCTACCTCCTAGTCTTATCACACCATCCTTTGAAGGGGTTACCAAATTGCCAATAGGGAATGGAGGCGCAGACTGCTCTGGCTTCTTCCATGCTGGACAGGGATGCAGGGTGAGGCAATTGGAGTACCTCTTCTTTGGGTCTATCTAAAAGACTCTCAAATTGCATAACTCTTGCCTCTAAGGGAAAAAGAAAGTCCTTGAATCATGAATAGGAGGTGTGAAGAAGAAGTAAAGGCAAGAGTAATTAGCATTACAAGTTCTAGACAAGGAACTAGAAAAAGAACAGGGCAATTTTCAAATGTTCATGAGAGTCCACTGGAGTTTCTTGACAAGGACACCCAAAAGCATCCCTTTATTGGGACATTCCTCATTTTTCTTTTATCCTCCAAGAATTCATGTAAATATTTCAATTTTTTGTATTTCTTGGGGTTTGTTTTGTGTCCCAAAATGTGGTTCATTTTAGAGAAGTTTGCATAGACTGCAGAGTAGAAATTGTATTCTTTGGTGCTTGTCTGGAAGCACCAAAGACAGTTGACTTGTCTATAGGAGATAGTGTGGTATTGAAACCACCTACTACTGCTGAGTTGATGTTAATCTGTGTTTTATAGTCCTGTACTACCTTTTTAAGAAAATGGGTGCACCAGAGTTTGGTGCATGTATGATTATGATTTTAACACCATCTTGATTGACTGATTCTTTGGTTAGAATGAAGAGGCCCTCTTTCCCTCTTCTGAATAGTTTTAATTTGAAGTCTATTTTGTCAGATATTAGAATTGCAGTACTTGCTTGCTTCCTTAAGCCATTTGCTTGGAATATTTTTTCCATCCTTTCACCCTGAAGATAGTGCCTATTCTTAAGATGAGATGAGTTTCTTGAAGACAATAACATGGATTTTTTTTTCTTAATCCATTCCACTAGCCTGTATCTTTTGATAAGGGAGTTAAGGCCATTGATATTTGAGTTATTATTGAACAGTGTGTATTTTTTATTCATTTTAACTTGTTTGTGTTCTTGACCCTATTTTGTGTTTCTTTTATTGTACATTTCTTGGTTTTCTTTTTCTAACTTCTTGGATATACTCATTCCTTATTCATTCCTTTATATTACTTTAAATATTCTCTTTAGGGCAGGTTTGGTGAGCTTGAATTCATTCAGCCTATTCATGTCATGGAAAAAATTTCCATTCCCCTTTTGTGATAGATAGTTTTGCTGGAAAATGTATTCGCATTTGGCATCCATGGTAGTTTAGAATTAAAAATACTTTTGTCCAGTTTTTTTTGGCTTTCATAGTTGACACTAAAATGTCAGATGTGTTTCTGATGAGTTTTTCTTTATATGTAACTTTTTTTTCTCTAAGAACTTTCAGTACCCTGTCTTTGTTTTGGACATGTAGCTTTTTTACTATGGTATGCCATAGGAAGTTTCTGTTCTGGTCCTTTCTCACTGGTGTTCTACATGCTACTTGACTATGTATAGTCAAGAAGTAACTTTCCTTAACTTAGCAAAGTTTTCTTCTACAACACTGTTGAAGACCTGGTCACTGTCACTGGCCTGAGATACTTCTCCTTTGCTTAAGGAGTCCAGAGCTTCAACTTTGTCATTAAGTCTTGATATTCTGTTTTCTGTTTCATTAATTCTACTTGTGAGGTTTTCTCCTGTTTCCATTTGGCTCACTGAGTTTTTAAATTCCATTTGCATTTTGATTTGAATTTTCTTCAACATTTCCATCTCTTTTTTAACTTCACTTTTCAAGTCCTAAATTGTTTTTTATTTCATTCGACTGCATATTTGTATTTTCTTGAGCTTCCACTACAAGTTCATGCCTGTTATTCTTTAAATTCTTTGAGTTGTTTGTGAATTCTTTCAGTTCTTCGATCATGTTTATGATTGTTCTTTTAAATTCTGCATGGTTAGGTTCCTCAGGGTGATTCTCATTGTAATTCATTTCTGTAAGGCTGGTGGGTTTTGTTGGCGACATATTCTCTTGTTTTCTTCTATTATTTGTGGTTTTGCATTGTTGTTTGGGCACACGGATTTTTTGCTGGTTGTGTGTCTGATAGGAAATTTCATTCTGCCTTGGTTTAGTTCAATTTTGGTACTGTTTTTATTGTTTATGTACCTTGGTTGCTTTATACTCAGGTTATCACAATCCATTTAAGGGAAACATGAACCCATGAATTTATACTGATAGTTTGATGAGAAGTAGAATACTTATAATGTTTCTGAGAATTTTTCATTAAACCAATATTAATTATGATTGAAAATATAAATATATAGGAGAGAATTCTATAAACAAATGTGAACATCACATTGTGGGGACTGATATCATGCACAACCTGAGAGTATACTGTAAAAGGGATGTCATAATCTCCGTATATTCCTTCCAAAATATTGTATCTGATCATTAAGGGAAAGTAAACACTGAAATTGAGAGGTATTCTACAAAATAACTTCTGTTTAATCACTGAAAGTGGTAAGATATTAAAGTTAAAGGAAAAGAGATGGACTATTCCAAACACAAGGAGAATGATAAAATATGGCAATAAAAGAAGCACATGATGATTTGAGATTGTATTGAATGTTACAAAAGAAAGTGTCAGGTTCTCCTCTACATCCTGTGACCCTATAGCCACAGATTCTTAAACCTGATAACAGTGCTAATCATGGGTTTCATCTTGTGAACTGGCCTTAAATTCATTCAGAAAGTGGTTGGTTATTTACATGACATTTGTGCCACTATTGCACAAGTGAAACTATCTTGCTAAGTCAGCAATTTTTGTAGCTTAGAGGGTTCACAGCTGAGTAAGACTGGTGATTACTTTTCTCCTCTGGTAACACACATAGCATCTTCTAGCACTATGAAAGCTAGGTGGTAGAAATGAAACTTTGAGGTCAGTACCAGCTTTATTTCTCCATGTTTGTTCTATGACTCACATATGTAGTACCTTTAGGAATAGTGTCTTACCACCAAATTCTGGAGGGCAATCAAGAGCACCAGCAATAGTCAGCATTGTTTGAGAGTTTATGGGTCCTCTCTAGTCAACAACTGCAAAGGAGGGAACCCATTCCTAACATTGGGCTTTTTTCTTTGCTAGCCTAAGTTGTCTTGTTGGATAATTGCATGCCCCATTATAGGGCAACTCCATTAAATTACACACACACACACACACACACACATACACACTAATTATATCACACTATATCCAACTCTGATCTGACCCTGTTACCCTAACCCAACACTAGCCCTATATTGTATATAATTTAAGAAGCTTCTACAAGTGATCAGATACCTTTTGCACAAGGTATTTAGTGGTTGTTAGCCCTCCCTGTACTATTATCCTGCTAAATGGACATAGTATTAAACTGGCTCCTAATAATGCAATGTTATACCCATAGTTTAGTGCATCTTTCAACCCTCACACAGAGACTCACAACTGGTCAATGTAGTAAAATAAGGAACTGCAGATTACTTGGTCCTAAATGGGACACCTGTATCTTACTCTCTCACCCCAAAGCTCAGGAATCATTGCACAAGAGGAGACAGAAAGATTGTAAGAGTCAAAATGGTGGATGAATGCAAGGAAACAGTGTGTTTTCTGGACATAATAGGGCAGTTGCACATATGAACCTACAGTACTGTGATGGAATGCCTAAGACCTATGAGACCTAAGTGACACAAAATCACAACATGGGAGGTAGGTGGCCAAGAAACCCCAGCCCTCGTGTATGGTCTATTGATTTCATTCATTCTTAGTATTTTTTCATTTTAATTTTATTTCTTCCTTAATACTAATTATTTCTTTCTACCTACAGGTTTCAAGTTTGACTTGTTCTTTTTTTTCCACATCCCTACGTTGTATGACTACATTTTTCACTTGATTTCTCTCTGTTTTCTTGATGTTGGTATTAAAGCTACAAACTTCCCTCATAGAACTGCTTTCATTGTACTCTACAGTTTGGGGTATTTTGTGATCATAGTTTTATTTATTTCTAGAAATGTTATGACATTCTTCTTGATTTCTTCAATGAAATATTAATGATTCAAGTTTAATATTAATTCCCATGACTTTGTCTTTTCTATTTCTTTGTGTTCATTTATAATTTAATTCCATTTTGATCAGATAAAAAATTATTCCAAATTACATGGATTTTCCTTGTGTCCCCATATATGATCTATTTTAGAGAATACGCCAAATTCTCTATGTTTGCATGAGCCCTGTGTTTCTCTTTAAAATTCCTAACATGACTTCTGTGTGTTATTTACTAACACAGCACTGATCTGAAGATTGGAAGAGTAGCTGTGTGATTAAGAGCCAGGAGTGGCAGATCCTATGATAACTCAGAATTCTTGCCAGGTTGGGAGATACTGCAATTTTGGTGGGAAACAGATCTTAGTTTATTTTCCTATTTCTGTGATAAAAGACTGAAGAAAGCAACTTAAGAGAGAAAGGGTTTATTCTGGAGTACAGTTACAACCCATTGTGATGGGGAAGTCAAGACAACTGCTGTGTGACATTGTTGGACACATTATACATGCACATCTCTCTCTCTCTCTCTCTCTCTCACACACACACACACACACACACACACACACACTCACAGAATTAGGAAGCAGGGAGTGATGAAAACTAATTTTCTTTCATGCTCTATTTTTTAAATCATCCAGGATATTTACCCAAGGAATGGTCGTATCTATAGTTAAGATGGGTTTTCCACATCTTTTAACCTAATGAAGATAATCACTCACAGACAATCTGAAAATCTGTCCTTAATCTAGTTAATCCCTTGCAGATATTCCAAGAGATTTGTCTCTTAGGTAATTCTAGATCCCCTCTAGTTGATAATAACAGTAACCATCACAGAAGGGATGCTGAATCCATCAAGATAAAATATTTCTCCAGGTCTCATAGAAGAGTGGACTTACCAGAGCAACAGACAGAGCTGTAGCTTTTCAGGTACAATGATCTCACCTGGGGGAGAGGCAAGGCTAAAGCAATTCAAACACATTGAGCTCACCAGAAGGCCAGACAGGCCTGGGTGAGTGCTATCTTCACCCTTATGATATAGGGGCTGAGAACTCTTGGTTTTCTGTGCTCACTGGAGTGATGCACATGGACAAAGTCCCTATTTGTGTTTATCTGTGTGCTGTATGTTTGATTTACATCTATTTACTTTCTTGTTACTTACATCCTTCTCATTTTTAACTTAATACTTAAACTGTACTTACTAGGGCAAATTGCAGCTGTCCGTTTGGGCCGCCTGCACAGTCATCACTGCTCAGTGCCTCTGCCTGATCCTGGACCCCAGGCCTGGTGAGGAGACTGTGTCAGCAAAGCTTCATTCAGACACAGGAGATCAGGTTCAGTGATGTAGATCTACTTTATTGAGTAAACAGTGAGCTTACATAGGGTTCTTAAGTCATTCAGGAGAGAGTACAATGATCAGGTCATACATGGGCAAACAGCTTAGGTTTCAGTTTACAGTTTCATTTTACTGATCATGACTAATATTCCTGTAAATATGTGATCAGCCCTGTGAGGGAGGGATGGTTGTTTCCCTGGGGTTTGAGGGCCAACTCGTGTCCTAAAGAGCTGTTTATCAAAGCAAACTAACATACTCCAACATCTCCCCCTTTTGGTTTAAAAGATGGGCTACTCTGAGGTCCAAACTGGGAGTCCAAATTGGGGCCATGGCAAGGCTGGTGCGATAAGAAGAAGGAAGAGGCC
This sequence comes from Nannospalax galili, assembly GCF_000622305.1. Lineage (NCBI taxonomy): Eukaryota > Metazoa > Chordata > Mammalia > Rodentia > Spalacidae > Nannospalax > Nannospalax galili. The sequence continues at coordinate 66,480 of NW_008349266.1, forward strand.
TACTGGATGAAGCAGTCTGGGGCAATGGCTAGACCATCTTGTAGTGTGCTCACAAGATCTGAACGGACAAGCCTGTTGGCATCGTCTTGTCTGAGCCAGGGACTTCCAATATATTTTCAGTTCAGGACTCTCTAAGATCATTGTCTGAGCCAAAGTAGTCCCCAGAAGGGCTCCCAGCAGGACAACCCAAGTTATTTTAGGTCTGTTGTATGGCTGTGGCCATGATTTTTATCCTTTTTAAATCTGAGTTTGGGCATGAGTGGAGGTAGGGGATAAGAAGCGAGGCAGTGCCATCTTAAGTTGAATCATAGCAAGCCATTCTGTATTAAAGTTAAGCAAGGTTCTTAAAAGAATTGGGCCACAGGTTAAGGCCAGAAGGAGCAAGGCCAGAGGCCTGATTAGGGCAGAGAGGAGTGTTGTGAGCCAAGGAGAAGACTGGAATAGTGACTCATATCAGTTTTGGTTCTTTACTGTGTTTTGTTCTCTCTCTAAGATCCTTTAGCAGACTAAGCTCAAAGAGTCCCTTATGACACCAGAATGATTAGCATAGAGACAGCACTGTTCTCCTAGAGCAACTCATAATCCTCCCTGCGAAGGAGCAAGAGGTCCAGGCCCCTCCTATTTTGTAAGGTGCCCTCGTCAAGGGAGGACAGGGAACTCTCAAATGTTCTATAGCAGTTTGTAATCCTTTTAAGTCCAAATCAATAGCCATACTAAGGGCATTATAATTTTTTTCTTGTAGGATCAGTGCTGACGTTCCTAACCCTAGGGCGCCAACAATATTAATCCCCCAAAGAATGATGCCAACAATCACCAGGGCAGCTGCCCTCTTAAGGCATGAATGTTCCAATGGGGAAAGCTTAAGGTCCATCTTGTCCCCTGAATAAAGGTTGACTCTTGGGGTTAGCTGGGCTAGCAGGCACCATGAGGGGACAGAATGGTTGAGAGTGATTATGTGGATACAAGGAGTGAGCCCAAAAGAACAAGCCTACCAAACATCAGGAGGAGGTCGTAAATAAGATTCATTAGAGGGGAGGTAGGCGGTCTGGTTACAGAGATGCTGATAATGGGGTGGAATGGTGGAGCCCTGAGGGGTGACACAAAGGGTCCCTGCCTGTGTTTGGTGCGGGTGCCATGGCCTGTGCCTGGATGGCTAAAACTTTAATGTCCCCCAAGGTCACTGGGTGGACCCAGTGTTGGGGTCATCATTGCCTGGAATATTCTGCCTCTCCTCCGTTTGGACGGTCATTGATGGTCAGGTCTCTCTTATGTTGTGTGGGTGGGACTGACTGGTACTGGGGCTTGCAGCTTTGGGCTGCCTTCTCTGTGGGTTGGGTTTCTGGTTTTGTAACCATCTCTGAGGCCAATACCTCTGGAGTCAGCTGCATCACAGGCAACTCTGATGTTTCGGGCTGGGATCCAGATGGGGGCTGGAACACTATCTGGAAAGACAGAAGCATAGCCTTGCCCTTGTGTTAGTAATAAGTGTGGGCCCTTCCTCTCTCCTGTGAGGTGGTCTATCCATCTCACCACGGGGGTGGGAGTGGATGAGTGAATGCCCCCCAATGCTTTATTGCTGGTGGGAGGCCATTGGAATCACATTTTTAAAAAATTAGGGAGAATAAAGCTTGTAAACAAAATTGGGATCCTTATAGGGGGAGCCTTTGTCACTTTCTCCCCCTATTTTCTGTATTTGTTTAACAAACGTTTGATGGGAGCTCTCAATGATTCCTTGGCCCTGAAGGTTATAGGGGATGCCAGTCAGTGCAGAAGTGGCAAAAAACTGTGGACATGTAGCAAGGGCCATTATCTGTTTTTAATTGCGAGGGAACTCCTAAAAGGACCATGGCATATTTAACAGTTTTTATGGCTTGGGAGGCAGTCTCACCAGAGCAGGCCAAACCAAAGTTCGCAGCAGAGTAAGTATCAATAATATGATGGATGTATTTTATTTTACCAAAGGGGAAAGAATGAGTTACATCTATTTGCCAAATCTTGGGACCACGGCCTCTGGGGAGAGTTCCAGCCAGTTGTAATGGCCCCAGGAGCACGATGGGGGCACAGAGGAGCATGCACAAACCAGATATTTGAATCTCTGGATCAGCAAAGTAGGTAGGAGCCTATGTATAGCTTGAGGAGAAAGATGGACAGGGGCATGTAAGTCCCTGGCTTGTAAGAGAGCAGGATCCAGGGTAGCATTCATCACTAGTCTGTCAATCGTAGCATTGCCTTCTGCCAGAAGCCCAGAAAGATTTGTGTAAGAGTGCAGGTGTTGAAAGTACCAAGGGGTGGAGTGCTGCTCAAGCAGCAATTGCAAAGAGGAGAGCAATAGATCAAGGGGGCTATGGCCAGGTCAGAAGGCTGCAAATGCCAGATTTTGTATAGTTTGGATCACATAGGCACTGTCAGAAAATATATTGCATGGGGTTGGGGGGAAGTCTTGAAAGACTTGTAACATAGCAGACACCTCTCCATATTGTACCGATCCTTGAAAGGAAAGAATTTTTTGTGAAGAAAGCTGTCTCTCACAGAAGACCACGTAACTAAATTTATATTTGCTAGAATCTGTGAAGATTATAGGAGCCTCAGGAAGGGGATTGCATTTTGGAAATGCCTGGGGAAATAAAGGCGAGGGAAGCTGTTTTATTCCTTGGAGGAGTCTATGCTGGGGATAATGATTATCATATTTTCCCTGGTAAGTTGGTAGGAGAGTCTGAAAGTCAAGGTTGTCAAGAAACAGGGCATGGATCATGGGGAGTGGAAGAGGGGGGACCAGTGACTCTGGGTAGCGGCAATACAGAAGGCGGGATGTTTGAATGTGATTTAGGGCTATTATTGCTCAGGCCTCAATCACAGAAGTGATTTTATGTAATTGACTCCAAGAAGAGTGGACCTGTATCAATGGTCCCTGGGCTTGCCAAAGTGCTCCCATAGGGGTGTTTTTTGTTGGAATGACTAAGGACTGGATAGGCTGTCCAGGTTGTACCCTATTAACAAATGCTTGAGACAAGTGTGTATTTATTATTGTTATAGCACGTCAAGCCTCAGGAATAAATTGCAGGGGGTGGAGGCTGTATCAGTGATCCACCAGAGGTCAAAGAGCAGTATAAGCTCTTTTGTGGACATGGGTAGAAAGCCCCGTATCTGATTTATGTTACCACAGAGGGTCTGTGCCTAAAAGAGGGTGATCTTTTTGGGTAAAGTAAGAGCAGGGGCTATAGGGCAGATGACATCTTGGATAGAATGGCCCAGAAAGGTATATGGGGCATGTAACTGAATTATATGTGTAGCAATAGTGAGGCCCAGCACTCAGAGATTTGTTCTGAGATTTTGAAAAGCTCCTTTTAGGATCTTAGGGTCCTTATGGACAATAATAATGTCATCCATGTAATGTAAGATATATACCTCAGTCAGCAAAGGTCTGCATGCATGGGCCATGTAATATTGGCAAATGATAGGGCTGTTTATCATGCCTTGTGGAAGGACCTTCCATCGATAATGTTGGACTGGGAGATTATGGTTGTTGGTGGTCATAGAAAAGGCAAAATGGGGCTTATCATTATCATGGAAAGGAATAAAGAAGAAACACTCCTTAATATCTATTATAATAATTGCACATTCTACAGGAATGACAGTTGGGTGAGGTAATCCTGGTAGTTGAGTTTCCAAGGGATCCATGTGATCATTAATAGTCCTTAAATCATGTAAAACTCTCCATTTTCCCAAACTTTTTTGAATAATAAAAATAGGAGTATTGTGGGGGCTAAGTGAGGGCTCAATATGACCCAAGGATAATTGTTCTGGGGTCAAAGCAATCAATTGTGTTAGCTTATGTGAAGGAAGGGGCCACTGCTCCACTTATATTGGAGTTTTTGTATTCCAGGTTAATTTAATGGGGGTGGTTTGGGCAACAGGGCAGTGTCCATTAGAATTGGGGGTGAGGATGGGGTGCATTTCCTGTGCGCTGGTTAACAGTGAAATCATCATAAAAGGCTTTGTCATCAGTGGTCAGAACAACGTCCATGCTAGTAAGAGTATTCCTCCCCCACAGATTATGAGGAAGTCCTGCAGCTAAAAGCGGCTTAATTGCTCAGATGTTGCCATCCTGATCAGTCCAGACCACAGGGCGTTGGACCTGTTGGATGTTTTGTAAGCCTCCAACCCCTTGCATGTGAGGTCCCAGCTTGCAGTGCCAATGGGGCAATGCCTCTTCCTGTCTAATTATTGTGACATTGGCCCCAATATCAATTAAGCCCATAAATTTATGTCCATCCAGGTTAAGCTGCATTCTAGGCTTATGTAGATCAATAGGCACTGTCCATTGGACATGGGGGATGGAAGCCTCTATTTCCTTTCTTTGGGGCAGGGCCAAGAGGTGCCCCGCTGGCTGCTTTAAGGCCCCTTTTGTATGGGGTTACCATCCATTTCTACCTTAGATCTGCACTCTCTTGCCCAATGAAAGCCTTTGCAGCACCTCGGACATTTTGAAGGAGGAACTTGATTTTTCTTAGCCTCTTTAATGAGTTTGTTAGGACAGGTGCAAGACCAATGGCCTTGTCCCTCACAGGCCCAACTTTTGCCCTTTTCTGTGCCAGTCTGGGGCTGATAAGCAGCCAGTGCTTCAGTGAGGGAAGTAGCACGGGCCCGAGCAGTCCCCACATCCTGACAGGCTAAAATCCATTCAGATATATCCTTGTGATGCACAGGCCCTATGGTCAGGCAACATTCAGTGGAGCAACCTTCATATCAAAGATCTTTAAGCAAGGCATCAGCAGCCCTCCAATGACTGATTTTCCTGTCTCCACTCTGTTGGCATCTGTCAATGAAGTCAGAGAAAGGCTTGCCTGGTTTCTGTACCAATTTGGTTAATTTAGTATCACTGCATGCTGTCATACTTCAAAAAGCATACAGCGCACAGAGTCGGCCCTGTACAAAATAGCGAGGAGGTCCTTGTGCTTGAGCCTGGGGAGGTTTGAAATTGCCATGCCCTACTAGGGCATCAAACCCTATATGTTGAACATTGACACATCTATTGTGCTCTGCTTGTTCACACTCATCTTGATGAGCAGCCTTCTGTAAGAGGAAGTCACCTCCCTGTAAACAGGCACCCGGGGAATATGATGCCAATCATAGGGGGTATTGGCCGCAAGGATGATTATATCTAAAAGTTGACTAAACCAGGGGGAATACCATCCTCAAGTGCCGCCTTGCTCAATTTTTTTAAGGTGTCATGGAAATATGGATTCCACACATTTGGTTTGTGTTGGCCCTGAACAATCGTAACAGGAAAGAACTGCAGGGTGCTGTCCTCCAAACCAGACAGAAAGGAGAGGGGTAAGGGGAAGGGCTCCCCCACAGCCGGGATGGGACAGAGGCAGATGGCTAATGCCCTGTAATGGCAGAGCAGAGGGTGGTGTGATTTCCTGCTTTTTACTAAGGGAGCCCTCGGACCCTAGTCTTCTGAATCCTCAGCAATAGACATTTCCTTTTTCTCAGAGCAAGGCTCTGCTAGTTTCACTTTGACCAGGAATGCTTGGGGTGAGGTCCACAGTGTCCTACTGTTGAATTTATGTATATATCTCCTTTAAATTAAGATTACCTTGCTCAGAGGCAATGGGGGGAACTCCCCACAGAGAGGCCAGAATGGCAGTTACAATGGGGGTAGAACAGCCAGATTGCAGGCGTCTCTCCTTGACCTCGTTCTTTCTAGCTAAGAATAACACAGGAGCCCATTGTTCAGGATCCCAGCAGCAGGACTCTGTAAACCAAGGGGCAAGAGCTAAGACTTCATCTAGCACTTTAGCTACATCCTTTTCTGTTATGTTAATTCATCTACTCCTGAGGAGAGAAACCAGTGATGAGGCAAGGGGGCTGGCAGCAGCTGGATGACTATTCCCTATTCTGGAGGTCACTCACCCTGCAAGACGTACCCAGAGGAGCTGTTTAAGGAGACGATTGGTGGAGATAGGAGCAACATGCCAAATAGAAGACTGTGAGCCAAAAAAGCAGGAACACAAGGATGATGAGAGCAATCACCCATGGATAAAGGGAAGAAAAAGAGGTCATTCCATACTCTATCTCAAGTCCGTGAGGGCCCCATATTTGGGTGCCAGCTCCGGCGGTCCATTCGGGCCTCATTCACGGTCGTCTCTGCCGCCTGATCCAGGACCCCATGCCTGGTGATTCATTCCACTGGGTGTTGGTGTCATTTCCAGTGAAGAGCATTTAATCCTCCAATTTATACCTGTTCCATTCTTCTAGTGCCCAGAAACAATAAACGAAGGGACCCATGTTCTCTTATCACAAGATATGTTGTTTCCAAGACAATTGGAATGGTTATTTAATTCAGGCTAGATAAATTCTTAAAATATTAAGCTTACATGAAACATTCTTAGAGATTAAGATCATAGGAAATCAACTGAATAAAACCTAGTAATTTTATTTAATAAGCTCACAGTAAACATCTTAGTCACTATAAAAATTTAAACATATCATTTATGACAATTGACCTTTTAGATATGAGAGTTAATTTGCTGAATAAACATTGTTCATCTATTGCTGAATAAACATTATTCATCTATTTTGAAATTGTATAGGATATTATTTTTATTAAGTAAATAAAATCTTTGGCATTGTCTCTAAAGAAAAAAAGTTACAAAATTTATTTCATCACTGAGAATCCAATAGTAATGCTTGAGATAAAGGGGAGGTGGATTATCATGAAGAAACAGTTTTCCAGACAGGTGGTCAGTTAGTCAGTCATACAATCTCATAACAATGAAGACAGCATGCAAAAGCCCCATACAAGCTCAACCCAGACAAAATTCCACCTAGATTTTTGGAAGTGGATAAGAAATCCCAACTCAACAAAAACTTTTTGGCAATTGATGACTGCTAGGTGGGGAAGAGAAGTCTTTTTCAAAGATAGCACTCTTGGTACGTTTACATATAT
>NW_008349266.1:73571-80885 GCF_000622305.1 Nannospalax galili
AGGGGGTAGTAGGTAGGTATGGATTGGGGAGGGAGTCTAAAGAATTACCATCAAATTATATTATATGAAATTTGTAAAAAATTTAATTAATAAATCAACATGGATAACAGTATGCGTCAGTGGTTGAGTATTGGCTGCTCTTAAATAGGACCCGGATTTTGTTCCCAGCACCCACATGGCAGCTAACAACTGTCCATCTCTAACTCCAGTAACTGGTGACCTGACACCCTCTTTTGACCTCTATGAGCATGACATGACTCAGTTGAACTTACATGCAGGCAGGCAGTACACTCACACACATAAAATAAAAATAATAAGTGAAAAAAGAACTACAACTCTTCAACATTCTGTGATGGTGTCTTACTTTTATATTTCTGAAAAAATATAAAATAAAATAGATGGCAGTGGAATTAAGTGCAGCCTGGCCTCAGGTTCAGGGGCACTGGCTCCAAGAGACTAAATATATTCAATGGAAGCTATGAGGAATCTTATCACACATGATGAATATTTACTTGACTATAGGCACTTCTATTTTGATCTCAAAATTCTGAACCTAGGATGTGGCAAGTAAGAAAGAAAGAACACATTTGGAAAATGAGATTGGTGGTGCAGCTGGAGCAATTGTGGCAACAGCGATTCTTGGCATAAGGGCCTAGAAACCTGGCTCCTGCCCTCTTCATTTTACTAAGAATCTAGATGCTTCCATAATCATCTCAAAATTCTGAACTCAGAACTTGTAAGTGGAATAGTGACTGGGTAGCCAAGAAGGTGAAGCCACACATTCTGGTAAGGCAGAGCAGGTTTATCCACTGACGCATACTTGTAGGGTGAATTGACTGGGTCTGGCCACTCATGGTACACTGGTGGGGCAGAGCTAAGCCACACTGCCCACCTATCAGAATGCCCTGATGATATCCATGGTCAGCCAACTATAATCATCACCTAGTGGCTTTCAGGACTTGGTTGCAGTCCTCAAAAACTTTAGGAATCTGAGAATTCTACAGATTTCAGAAAATACACTAGAGGACACTGGTATAAAGCTGTCATGTGAATCTGTGAAACCTCCCAATTGTCAATCAGAGTATCTTGAAGTAGTGGCCTATGAGCTAATCGCTGCCTGCTGTGAGGGCCTCAATTCTTCTTTTACCCCCAGTAAAACCCTGAGAAAAATCAACTGGTTAGAGAACACCTTGGTACACAATGAGGTCATTGTGTTGAGGGAAGTCAGGAAATAGTCAATGTGTGCATACAAGAGCTTTGAACAACTAACTTTAATGAAGAGAACCAAATATTTCTGAATGTTGAGAAAAAAAGAAATCTCCTACTTGACATTCCTAAGCAGTGTGTAAGACAAACAGAAATTAAGAGTGAAAACCCCATTCCAATGAACCTGGGCATATTCTGACTCCAAACCACATACAAAGGAAAGGGAGTGGACCCTTATTATAGTATGCCTCAGAGCAAGCAATCGAGATCACTGACACTCTAATGAAATATGATTTCTCTGGCACCCAGCTCAGATGTGTTATGTAAGATGGATGGAGTTTTTCATTTGCACATAGAAGACACAAAGTCAGGAATGGAGTGGGGATGAAAGGGCGACTTGGAGAGGTCTGAATATAATGAAAATTCATTGTATGAAAATCTTGAATCAATAAAATTTCTCACTATCTCCAATGGATCCTAAAAAGTGAGGAAGTTTACTGTCATATACACACATCATCGTTCAACTTATAATTTAAAATTTTTGTAATTCAGACTAAATTATTGCTGTGATTTTGCTTTACAAATCACAAATATTACATTTTACATAAGGACCCAAGATGTACTAAGTCACATTGTAGGATTTTCTTAAATTTTTACACTTGTTCTCTCTGACAGTCTTCATCAAATTGCAGAAACCTACTCTTGTGGAGTCTCTCTCAAACTCACAGTTCTAAATATCACAAGATCTGTACATAGAACACACATGGGCATCAGGGTCCCAAAGCTCACCCACTTATGTCATACTTTGTACTCTTTGCCCTGTCCGTACCAGGGTCCAGAACATTAGCACAACCAGAAGTTGAAGAGAAATCCTCATTTTGAGAAGATGAACTAAGGATTCCAGATAAATCCAGGCAAGGCTGGAACTGAACTTGCAATGGAAATGCCTCCCCAGGGAACAATATGCAAATCTCCTGGTGGGCTAGAAGATCTACACATGTGTAGGAAGCCCCTAGGGTGAGCCAAGTGATATAAATATCTGTTATATTTGAAGGAAAACAAATAGAGATAAAAATTTAGGTTGCCCGAATCAGTCTTCAGACGTCCATGGTGATGCCTGAGATCTGTGGGGGAAGACAGGGTGTAAACACCCCTGAATCTCTAAGACAGCATCAGAGATATGGATGTGTGCATGCTGGTGAATCTCTGGGAGGAGAAAATACACTCTGTTAACTCATTTATCAGTAAATATTAAGAACCTGCTCTTATTTCACAACTACAGATCTTCAGAAGTTTTTTTTTTTTTTCCATTAGCAGCCAGAGAATAGAGCTAGTACTCAAGTTTCTGTAACTTTTGATAGCAAGTGAAACATAGGAATGATGCAAATAAACAAATATTAGAGAAGTTCTTTTTCTGGACCCAATGATTTAAAGTTCATAAATGTATTCAAACAAAGAACTTTTTAAGAAGGAAATTAATCTTTTTCTACGACAAACCCAATATCCTGTTGAAAAGCCCATTTATTCAGGACTCCTTTTAGATGTATACATCTATATATACTACCTAGATACCTGTACATATATAATATATATATATATATCAAAACAAATTTTTTTAAAGATTTATTTATTACTTTCATTTTTGTGTGTATTTGTATGCCAATGTGTTTGGATTTCCTCAGAGACCAGAAGGTTGCGTTGGATACCCTGGAGCTGGTTTTACAGGTGGTTGTTAACAGCTAGATTTGAGTTCTGAGAAAGAAACTCAGGTCTTCTGGAACTGAACTGCAGACATTGCTCTTAACCACTGAGCATCTTTCCAGGCCAAAAAAATCATGCATTTCTTAAGAGGACAGTTCTGACATAATGAATTAGGTTAATTTTCTAAAAGGACAGAAAATTTCTATGTTCTACACATATTTCTATATTCTATCCTAGGCCCAAACTAGCTTTGTATACCAAGCTGACCTCAAATTTGTAATAATCCCCCCACCTCACCTTCTTAAGGGATGAGATTCCAGGTGTGCACAATCCTGTATAGCTTAACAAAAGAAAATTATATATTAAAATTTTGTATTAATTATTGTTGAAAATCCTTCAGTGTCTACTCTTTTCATGAGTATTGAGTAGTCCCAGTCACTCATGTGTGTCTAAAAGAAGATTCTATGTATTATAATAGCAAGGTTGAGTTTACCCTTGCAATGTCTCAGGATGATTTGAATTTAAACCTGATGTTCCCTGGGTCCCACAATTTTGTTGAGAAGAATTGAGTGCTATTTCAGAAGAGCTCAAGGTGGTCAAGTTCAGTTTTCGTTTCTCCTAGGGTGTGAGAGAAATATTCTGTGTTGTTTTCAGCCAATGGTTTTGTGGTCCTTGATAAACACAGACCACAAAACCTAATATAGCATAGTATGTCATGGAAACTTGATTTGTTTCAAAAGCAGTAACAGTATTCTGTATTGCTTTTTTATTATACTTAAAAGACTGTGGACAATTATCTTTGGAATGTCCATGTTCTCTCCTTACATACTGTGAGACGCATGTGTGTTTTACTGCAGCATTCCTTTGGGCTTGTAAGACCCTGTCTCCATCCCTGTCCATTCCAATTAAGTTGTAGTAACTGAAAAGACAACAAATATGAAGTCACTGCAGCAGACACACAGCAAAGTACAAAGTTCTAGATGACACGATGACAGTTTAGACACTGACTGGGGCAGAGTTACTCACTTTTCATATATTTTTGGTGCGTGTGTTTCATAAACGAGCTTAGAAGCTGGGAAGTTCCTCAATCACATCATATTTGTTTCATATGTTTCTTTTTCTTTTAAAAAATATTTATATTTTTATTTTTTGTGTATGTGTGTATTACTTGTATGCATATAAATGCACCCATTTCATGCAATGCCCAAGGAGGCCAAAAGAGGGAGTTCGATCTGGAACTGGAGTTACAGGTGGTTGTTAGCTGCCACATGGGTGGTGGAATTTAAACCTGGGTCCTCTGCAGGAGCAGCCAGTACTCTTAATTGTTGAGTCATCTCTCGAGTTTTAATTTGATATAAAATGTTTTTTTAATATTTTATGCCTGGAAAATGAATGCATAAAAGTAATATAAAAGTGGAGAGCATATTAATTAAATACATATATGATTTTAAAAATGGCATTCCAGATCTAATGATAAATTTCAACATTAGATATATGATTTACTTTGGATATAAAATAACTTGAGCTACATTTTAACCACTTGATTACATATATATGTATATATACACATATGAGAGAGAGAGAGAGAGAGAGAGAGAGAGAGATTATCTCCTTGTATATGTTGGTCTCCCTTAGAACTTGCTATGGAGCCCAGGGTGGGCACAAACTCATGATCCTCCTGTTTCTGCTTCCCAAGTTCCAAGATTACAGATATGCATTCTCACCCTACTATATTTTATTAACCTTTTCTATTCCTTTTTTTTTTTTTTTTTTAAAGAGCACCGACATTTTCCAACACTGCAGCCTACTGGACCCTGTAAACACATCATTGGATTTTGAATGGTGTTATCCCTTGATAGACAGATTTTTAAGTACACCATGTCATTAAGATCATTTTAACCCAGTGCCAATACTGCTGAGTTCTAGAACCCGGTTAAAATTGCATTTTGAGTAAAGCCTTTTGGCTCTGTTGATCTATAACCATGGCTTTCTGAAGAAATTCTAGTTGGCCTTCCTCTTCCAATTTCCACTTCTTTAGATTCCCCTTTCAGTAACCAGTAGGTGTGTGAAGGATGCTTAATAATTTTTTTTTTTCTGGAGTCTGCCTTTATTTTGAGATTAAAGCCTGTTTTAGGCCAGGTTCAGTTGGCATTCCCAGAAGTTTCACAGAGTGATTTCTGGGTTTCTCTTTGCCTCTGTCATAGTTTCTTTTTCTTTCTTTCATTCTTTCTTTCTTTCTTTCTTTCTTTCTTTCTTTCTTTCTTTCTTAGTGATCATCAGAAACATACTATATCTTTCATTTCTTTCTTTCTTTCTTTCCTTTCTTTCTTTCTTTCTTTCTTTCTTTCTTCTTTCCTTTCTTTCTTTCTTTCTTTCTTTCTTCTTTCCTTTCTTTCTTTCTTTCTTTCTTTCTTTTATTCTTTCTTTGTCTTTTCTCCCCCCTCCCTCCCTCCCTCCTTTTTCCCTCCCTCGCTCCCCCCCTTCCTTCCTTCTTTCCTTCCTTTCTCTTTCCTTCTCCTCTTGCTTTTTTCTCTCATCATTGTGATTTTCTAATATGTTTTATTCTTCTTCTAGCATTGTCAATCTGAGATAGCTTTCCTAACATTTATTTAAAACTCAACTAATTGAAATATGCCTTGGATTTTAAACTGAAGCCTGGCATTAGAACTGCTAGTAGTTTGTTGCTTGAGAACTGATAACTGATCATTTCCTGTCATTACTTAAGTTTTCTGTGATGGCATTTTGGGTTGTTGATTTATATCAAATACTTTCACACTCACTGCCCCGGCAATTTGCATTTTTATTTGCTGGTTGCTCTGCATAGGTCCCTCCAGACCAGTCCAGGTTCTTGAATTTATAAACAAAGCTCTTGCAATGAAACTAAACTGCTTCAGACAGGCAGAGGCAGCAAGATGGTGTCACAGACACAAGTCCTCATATCCCTGCTGCACTCGGTGTCTGGTGAGAAATTTAAAATATTACAATCTTTTCAGCGTCACATCTTTGTATAAAAGAACCACAATCTGTATTAGGGTATAATCTTTCTTAAAAAAATAATATACCGATAAAATACTATAACAAGACCATTTAAATGTCAATTTAAATGTTTATATTGTAAAATCTGATCTTTGATGTAATGTATGATCATTGTCTATTCCTGATTACAAGTGCCTGTGGGGAGATCGTGATGACCCAGTCTCCAGCCTCCCTGACTATGTTAGCAGGAGAGAGAGTCACCATCAGCTTCAAGTCCAGCCAGAGTCTTTATGATAGCTCAGACCAGAACTACTTGGCCTGGTACCAGCAGAAGCCAGGGCAGGTTCCTAAGCTGCTAATGTACTGGGCATCCACACAGGAGACTGGGGTTCCTGATCGGTTTACTGGCAGTGGATCTGGGACAGATTTCACTCTCAGCATCAGCAGGGTCTAGGCTGAAGACCTGGCAGATTATTTCTGTCAGCAGGATTATGACTTTCCTCCCATACTGCTTCACACTTGAACAAAAACCTCTGAGGGTTTCACCAGCTGCTCAGACCTCACACAGCCAGTATCTTGCATACTCCCCCCATCTGCCAAACTGCCGGCATGTCTCTCACTAATGAGGAAGTTTTTAGAGCTCAGCAAAAAATAAGTTCAATTTCTCAGGTTTTTTTGTATGGAATATTTATATGAAAATTCAGAAAAGATCAGGTATTATATCTTTCTAATTCTTATGCAATAATTTACCACAAAATTTGTTGCTTAAACATGAAAATTATTCTTTTTATAATTATGGAAGTCAGAAAGAGATTTTAGGACTTCACGGACTGAAGAGAAGGTGGTGACAGGCTGCAGTCCTGTTTGGAAGCTCTAGAAGAGAGTATGTCTTTTGCTTTTCCTAGCTCCTAGAGTTCTTCACTCCCTTAATGGTGTCCATTTCTTCCTTTAATTTTTATAAATTATTTCAGTGTTTTATTGTATATTCATCTCTCTCTTCCTCTCTCTATTTGTGTAGTAGTATGCGTGCATGTGTGCCATGGTTTGTTTATAGAGGTCAGAGAAAAACCTCTGGGACTCGATTCTCTCCATCTACCATGTGAGTTCTGGTGATTGAATTCTTGTGTACCATCAGTCTCAGTGGCAAATCCCTTCACCTGTGGAGCCCTCTTACTGAAACTACAATTCTTTCTTGGTATATGCTCTTTGTACATAGGCTTCATTAAAGCAGTGTCTCTCAAGTATACTATATATTTTATCATAGCCGCCTAACTTCCCCATTTCCCCTTCTTTCTCCTATTAAACTTCTCTCCTCTAGTCTCTCTTCTAATTTCATTTCCCCATGTGCATGTCTCAGTCTCTGTTGCTTTCTCTGTCTCTATCTCTGTGCTGGATAGCTTTAATGTCAACTTGACACACCTGGGTTGAGGG
>NW_008349266.1:83182-94114 GCF_000622305.1 Nannospalax galili
AGCATGGCAGGGGAAATTGCTCACCTCTTGGATACTGGGAAGTAAAGGGAGAAAAGGAAGGGTCCAGGAAAAAGACATCCTCTTCAATGACATGGCCCTGGTGATCTAAGTCTTCATACTAGCATAGATCTTTGACTTTCCACCACCTCCCAATAATGCCATTCAATTATAAATCAATAGATGAATCCATTGATTATGTGGAAGTCCTCATCATCCAATCACCTCCATCAGGTTAGAAATAAATGTTTTACATAGGAGTCTTTTGGTGATTACTTCTTTATATGCAAACTATGACACCAAGAAAATGTATGCTAGAATAACACCAGAACTGGATCTATAACTGGATGATAGGTAGAACAAACAACACAAATTGCAATATAAATTTTAAAAGAAATAGAAAAATATACTTTTACTTAGAATAAGATTACAATTTGAACATTTTCATGATGGCTCTCCTTAAAGGAACCAACTTTAATGGTCACTTAAAACACTGAGAACTTTCATCATAGGTACAGGTGGCACTGAGCTTCAAGTCTGTTTGAATTGTTCATAGTTCTCTCCTGTCCCTTTCCAGAGTTCCTTCAATTACCACAGAAAGTGAACAAGAAATACAAAAGAATAGACCATGATATAATATGTTCCTCTTTGTATTTTGATAGAACAGGATTCCACCTTCGTTGTCTGAAAATGGATGAATTTTAGGAAAATTCTTGTGGTGGAAAATGGTCAGACCTTTTACAGTTCAGTCCAAGGCAAAGACTTCAGCACCATCCTGGCAATGAGCTCAGTGGGAAGGTAAATGCTGTGTAGATTTCTGAATATCTCACAACACTAGCAGATTTATATTTCTTTTGATGAGTCATGAATGATCATTGATTTAGCAGCTCATTCATCCCCAGGTTTGTGCCTCAGAACTCCAAGAATGGCATGGTTAGGCTGTATGCTAAGAATCTTTCATGGTTACATGAGAGAGTGCAAGAGCCAGAGGTCATGTATGGCCACAAAGTAATAGAGTTTTCCAGACAGCTGGAAAGTTATTCATATGAACTCAAAGCCATGGTAACAGCATCCATATGGGTTTTTCTAAAGACCTTTAATGTAATTTATCCCTCCCCATACTCCCTCTTCTGACCACCACCCACTAAATAAGAATTAAAACAAGGTCAAATGTTTATAATGATGTGGAGAAAGGGGAACTCTTATCCACTGCTGGTGGGAATGCAAATTGGTAAAGTCACTATGGGAAATCAGTGTGGAAATTTCTCAAAAAGTTAGAAATTGATCTATTATATGAAACAGCCATTCCATTCTTGGGTATAAACCCAAAGAACTCACGTCTTACTAGAGAGATACCTGCTCATTCATGTTCATAGCTGCCTTTTTCACAATCACCAGAAAATTGAAACAACCTAGATTGTCCATCAACTGATGAATAGATAATGGTAGTATGGCACCTTTACCCAGTGAAATACTATTCATCTGTCAAAAACCCAAATTATGAAATATTTAGGTAAATGGATGGAACTTGAAATATTCAGGCTGTGTGAGGTACCACAGACCCAGAAAGACAGTTATCACCTGTATTCAATCATAGCTTGAGGCTAGCTTTGGATTTTTAGATATCTGTGTTTCAATTGAAAAATCCAGAGAGGTCAGGAAACAAGTGGCCAAAGTACGTGGGGGTTCATGGGAGGGAAGATACAGGGCAGAGTAGAAGAAGGAATCTTCCTATTTTAGAGTTCATTTTAGTTAACTGCATTTACAAAATTCTTTCAGAGTAAGAATGGCCTTCATATTTGATTGCATATCTTGGAGAAAATGTATTGATACTAGGATCAATAATTTTTGATCCAACAAACTTAGAGTTCTTTATTTACATTTATTTATTTGTTTATAATTTACCAAATACTGATTATATTCTCTTTAGGTATTTGGATTTAGGAATTGTTTAGGGTTCATTTTTTAATATGATTAGGTCATTCCAGATCAGAAAAGAATACAAATCTTATAGTTTAGTTGACATTTTTTTTCTTCCTATGTGTTAGGCACAATGTATACAAACAATATTCAGTGAAACATGAACCAAATCTAACCACTGTTTCATAGGTTCTCATTGCTCTTAGCATAAACCTTAATCTTGCTGGAAGTCTACACTCTCCTAACATGAGCCCTGTGTCTGTTTCCACTGCTTAGTGACCTTGTCTTTCCTCAGCATACCCAGACCTTCCTCCAAGTCCTTGTGCATTTCTAAAATGCTCTTCTGTGATCTTTTTATGACTAAATATAGACTTCAGACTTGACTAAAGTGGCCGATTCTCGAGTCCATTTCACATTTGGGTGAATTCTCTAGAGGCCTTGTTATTTTCTGTCACATTTTCTCTTATGTCTTCCTGCTATTATGTACTAAAGTACCAATTCAAATGTATGGGCATGTATGTGGAACACTATCTATGTAAGGAAATTGTGTGTGTGTGTGTGTGTGTGTGTGTGTGTGTGTGTGTATGTATGACATACAGTCTAGCTGTCAATAGGCAAGGCTGTTTCAGCTTCCTAATTTCTTGGATTATATGAATGCATCACCATACCAGGCAGTGGTGTTTTTCATTTTTTTAACCAAATTTTTGTGTATTTTACACAGAATATCTCAATCAATCTTAATCATCTTTATAACCCCTTCCCTGCTGGCACTCTGCCATAGCTTCTCAACTGAAGTTCATGCATTCTGTCATTTGCCTTAAGAACTGATGCATCAAGTTAGTGTACCTAGACGTCCTTCAGTGCAAGTTCATCTACTGAGGTCAAGTCTGCCTATTTAGAGTCTCTTGCTTTAGGAAGATCAGCTCTTCCTCACCCTGAGGGAATCAATTGCCAACATTTCTTTAGGTAAGATTGGGGTCAACTGTACATTTTCCCATTTCTATGCTAGGTTTTTGTTTGCTTGAGTTTGCATGGGTCCTGTGCATATTGACACCATCACTTTAGGTTCTTATAAGCAGGGTCCCAGGAGCTTGAAGGGCTCTATTTTCATATGTCATGCACCTCCTCCCTGGCTCTTAAAATATTTGTACTCTTCTTCTGCCATGGTCCCTTAGCCCTGGGTGTATGTAGTTTAATATAGAAACCCTGTCCAAGGATCTGCATTCTGTAGATGCTTAGTCTCTATACTTTGGCCTATGTGACCTTTTGTGTTCCTGGCCCTTTGTTGCATGAGGGAGCTTCATTAATGAGAATTGAGATATTCAGCATTGTCTTCTTTACCCTTGTTCTATGTTCTGTGAGTCTTAGATGTAGAGATTGCATTGTAGACATGCCACTTAGACTTTGGTATTTCACAGACAATGACTGTGTGTCACCAGTTGTGGTACTCTGTAATAGTCTCCATCTGGTGCAAAAGAAGCTTCTTTGATGAGTGGCAACTGGAGTATTTGTCTGTAAATATAAGGAAGCATGTTTTGCACATAGTTAGAAATTGCATTAGTCTAGGGATGTGACTGTTTGGGGGTTTTCTTTAGGTTCTATGACCACTCCAACCATATGTATTTGGTTATGTCTATAGTACCACACATGAATTTCCTCCCACTGAGTGGGCCTTTAGTCCAATTAGGTAGCTGTCAGTTGCCCAAATATAAAACTGCCACTAGTGCACCAATGTTGTATGCTGTGCAGGTCATTCATGTAGTAATTTGGTCTTGAAGCTGATGTTGAATCATCGACTGAAGTACTCCCTTCACACCTTATATAATGCTTTCTAAAGCTATTCAGGGGAAGTGGCTTCCAAGTCAGTTCCAGCTCCATTGCTCCAAATCCTGTGTCTGAAGTACATTCTTTCTTCAGCAGTAGGGTCTTAATATCGAGTTCTGGGAGGCAATCAAGGGCTGTGGCAGTAGCCTTTGTATTTTGGGGAGTCTTTTGGACCACCATGGCCAACAATTCAAAGGAAGGTTTCCCCTATTTGACACTTTCTTGTTATGTAGACTGTCGCTATACACATGGACTTATTTAGAGATATAACATGTGTAACTTGTCACTAGGTTTTTAGAATAATATGATTCCCTCTGATATTTTACACTAGCTAGGTGTTATTTTTCTCTCTTCTCTTTCTCCCTGTCTAACCCTTCCACCATGATTTGCCCCTTTAAAGTGTCCCCTTTTCCCCCATTTCTCCTTTGATAATAGCAGTCTCCTATGGTCCCCCCTCTGTTGAGCTCTTTTTGTCCCTTTATACTAAAGTTCTTGTGTAATCCTCCCTCCCCCTTCTCTCCCACTTAAATATCCCCATTTTATCATTTCTCCCTTAGTAGCACCTTTCTTCTACTGTTATCTCTCAGGCACCTTCGTTTCCTTTACCTCCCTGGTTCCTTTTTATTTTCCTGGCTTCTGCAGTTACATCAGGATACATATTCACATATAAGTATTTGGTGTTACGATCCACATATCAGGGAGAACATACGTTATTTTTTGATTCTGTATTACTTCACTTAATATAACGGTTTCTAGTTCCATCCATATTCTTGCAAATTTCATGATTTTATTTTTCTTTACTGCTGATAGAACACCATTGTGTAAATGGACCACATCTTCATCATCCACTTGTCAGTTGAAGGACAGTTAGGTTGCTTCAATCTCTTAGCTATTGTGAAAAAAGAAGCAGCAAACATGGATGTACAAGTATCTCTGCAATAGGATGAGTCTTTTGGGTATATGCCAAGGAGTGGTATAACCAGGTCATATGGCATATTTTTAGATATTTTAAATTGTTTTCCACACTGCTTTCCATAGGGGTTGCATTAGTTTGTAATACCGCCAACTATGAATGAACATTCCTTTTTCTCCACATCCTCTCCAGCATTTGGTATCATTTTTTTTCTCTTGATTTTAGCCAGTCTGACTGGGGTAAGATAGTATCTTAAAGTGGTTTTAATTTGCATTTCCCTAATGACTAATGATGTTGAACACTCTTTAAGATGTTATTTAGTCATCTTTATTTCTTCTTGTGAGAAGTCTGTTTACATTCCTAGCCCATATTTTAATTTGCTTTCTTGATTCTTTGTTTTTTGAAATCTTTACATATTATGGATGTTAATCCTCTGTCAGATGTCTCACTGGTGAAGATTTTCTCCCACTCTGTGAGTTTTCTCTACACTTCCTTGGTTATTTCTTTTGATTTGTAGAAACTTTTTAGTGTAATGAAGTCCCAGTTGTTGATTATTGACCTTAATACCTGAGCAATTGATGTCTAATTTTGAAAGCCATTTCCTACACCTATAGATTATAGGTTATTGCCAAAGTTTTCTTCTAAAAGTTTCAAAGTTTCAGGTTTCATAGTGAAGTCTTTGACTCATTTGGGATGGGCTTCTTTCCAAGGTGAAAGATAAGGTTCTAATCTCATTCTTCTACACATCCAGTTTTGCCAGTACCATTCACTGATGATGCTGTCTTTCCTCCAGTGAGTGTTCTTGGCTCATTTTTCAAATATCATCGGGTTGAAATTGCATGTATTCATGTTTTGAACTTCAATTATTTTCCATTTATCTACAGGTGTATTTTTGTACCAGTACCATGCTGTTTTTATGAGTATAGTTCTGAAATACAGATTGAAATCTGGTATAGTAATACCCCTACTATTGCTCTGGTGCTCAGGATTACTTTGTCTGTCTGGGGTCTTTTGTGCTTCCATATGAATTTTAAGATGTTTTTTCTAGCTCTGTGAAGAATGCCATGGGGATTTTGATTGGCATTGAATTGAATCTAAAACTGGCTTTTGGTAGGATGGTAATTTTCACAACATTGGTTTTTCCAATCCATGAGCATAGGAGGTCCATACGTCTTTTGGTGTCTTTCTCAATCTCTTTCTTTACAGCCTAAAATTTTTCATTGTAGAGGTCTTTAATATCTTTCGTGGGATAAATTCTGAGGCTTTTTTTTTTTGAGTCTATAGTGAATGGGAGAGTTCCATGTACTTTCTCCAACTACTTGTTATTGGTATATAGAAAGGTTACTGGTTTTTCTAGATTAGTTTTATAACTTGCTGCTTTATTGAAAGTGTTTATCATTTCTAGGAGTTTTTGGTGGAATTTTTGGCATATTTTAGGTACAACATCATATCATTTGCAAAAATGAATATTTTGACTTATTCTTTTCCTATTAGTACTCCTTTAAATTCTTTCTCTTTTCTAATTTCTCTAGTAAGAGTTTCAAGCACTATATTAAAAATGAGTGGAGATAGTGGACATCTTTGTCTGGTAACTGATTTTATTGAGAATGCTTCTAGTTTTTTTTTTTTCCATTAAGAATGATGTTGGCTGTGGGTTTGTTGTATATAGCTTTAATTATGTTGAGATATGTTCTCTCCATTCCAATTCCTTCTAGGACTTGTTTTTTTAAAACATTTTATTATTTTTATTTTTATGTTTATGAGTATGTTGCCTGCATGCAAGTAAGTGCATCCGTGTTGTGCAATGCTGTGGAGGTCAGAAGAGGGTTTCAGAGTCCCTTGGAACTGGAATTATGGATGGATCTTAGTCACCATGTGGGTTCTGGGAATCGAACCCAGGTCCTCTGTAAGAACAGTCAATGCTCTTAACCAATGAGCCATCTCCCCTGTCTATGTCCTTTTAGGACTTTTAACATAAATACATGTTGAATTTAATCAAACACATTTTCTGCAGCTATTGAAATGAAAATGTGTTTCTTGACTTTTAGTCCATTTGTGTGATTTATGACATTTGTTGCCCTGCAAATATTGAACCATCCCCGCATCTCTGGAATAAAGACAAATTGATCATGGTTGATGATCTTTGTGATGTGGGTCTGTATGTTGTTTGCAAGTAGTCTGTTGAGAATTTGCATTTATGTTCATTAAGGATATGGGTCTATAGTTTTCTTTTTTGGTTGTGTCTTTATCTGGTTTTGGTATCAGAGTGATGCTGGCTTCATAGAAGGTATTTTTTTGAGTTCTCCCTCTATTTCTATGTTTTTGAAAATTTTAAGTAGTATTGGTTGTAGATCTTCTTTAAATGTTTGGTAAAATGTTGCTGTGAATCTCTCTGGGTCTGTGCTATATTTAGTTGGGAGGTTTTGAATTACTGTTTCAATTTCCTTAAGTAATATGGGTATGTTTATACTGTTGATCTCTTCTTGGTTTTGCTTCTTGATTCCTATGATTTTAGATATGCATCCATTTCTTTTAATTTTTCAAATTTTAAGCATATAAGTTTTTAAAGTATTACCTTATAATACTCTGGATTTTTTTGTTGTTGTTGTTGGGTGTTGTGATGTTTTTCCTCTCATCTCTAATTCTGTGGATTTGGAGTTGCCTTTCTTTCTTAGGGTGAACTAGGTTAAGGGTCTGTCTGTCTTATTTATCTTTTTAAAGAATCAGCTCTTGGATTCCTTGATTCTTTGTATTGTTTTCTTTATTTCTATTTCACTAATTTCTGATCTGATTTTTTAATTTCTTCTTGTCTGTTCAGTTTCTTTTATCGTTGCCTTTCAAGGGTCTTGAGTTGCAACCTTAAGTCATTTATTTGTGTTATTTCATTTTTTCAAATGTAGGCATTTAGAGCTGTAAAAGTTCCTTTTAGGACTGCTTTTAAAGTGTCCCACATGTTTTGTTTTGTTGTATTGTGCTTTTCATTTAATTCTAGGATTACTTTTATTTCTTTCCTAATCTCTCCTTTGACCACCTCGTCATTCAGGATTGTGTTGTTTAATCTCCATGAGTTCTCATAATCACTAGGGCTTCTTCCACTATTGATTTATGCTTTATTGTATTTGGGTCTGATAGAATTCATGGAATTATTTCAATTTTATTTTGTGTTTGTTGAGGTTTGTTTTGTGTTCCAGTATATGGTCAGTTTGGGAGAACATTGCATCAGGTGCTGAAGAGATAGCATATTCTTCTGGGCTTGGGTGGAATACTCGATAGATTTTTGTCAAGTCTATTTGATGTGTGGTATTGTTTAATTCATATGTCTCTCTTCATTCTTCTTTGGTTGACTGTCTAATGGTGACATTGGGGTATTGACATCCCCTATTATTTGTGAGTTGGGATTAATCTGTGTCTTAAAGTCCTATAGTAATGTTTTTATGATGTTGGGTGCACCAGAGTTTGGTGCATATATGTTCATGATTGT
The DNA here is from genome assembly GCF_000622305.1 of Nannospalax galili. NCBI lineage: Eukaryota > Metazoa > Chordata > Mammalia > Rodentia > Spalacidae > Nannospalax > Nannospalax galili. Next base: position 91,318 of record NW_008349266.1, read on the forward strand.
AATATCTTCTTGGTCATTTGTTCCTTTGATCAGAATGAAGTGACCTTCTTTATCTCTTCAGATTAGCTTTAGTTTGAGCACTATTTTGTTGGATATTTGAATTGCAGCACCTCCTTTTTTTAGCACTATTTACTGAAATTTTTATTGTAGTCTCTCATCTTAAGGTAGTGCCTATCCTTGAAGGTGAGATGGATTTCTTGCATTGTTGCTAGAGTTCTCTCATGGTCTCTTGTGCAATCAGACAAACCATATAACATACTTTTATGTGAATTTATTATGGCTTATGTCCTCAGGTAGGAAGTGGGTAAATGGGGGAACTTACTTAGAGACAAGCTCTATTGAGCCATGGCTCAGAGCCCGCCACTTCAGATGCTCCTGCATCCTGTCCCTAGTCTTCCTTAACTTTTGCCCATGCATCTTGGGCCCGCAGTCTCATCCCAGGTCAGTAAATACCCCTACTTGTGTCCATGTGGGTGAGATGTCAGGGCCGTCTTTCCATGAATGTCACTGCACATTTCTTCCTGCTCACAGCCTCTGTCTCAAGAAGGCGAAGAAAAACCCCTCATCAGTCAATTATCCACAGCAGGAGGAATCGGGCACCTGGGAGGCACTCCACCCCTTTCCTCCACTCTTACAATCTTCCTGTCAATCTTCCGCTAAGGTCCCTGAGCCTTGGAAGGGGTGACTGATATAGGGCGATCTCTCTTATATTGTGGCAAGATAGTGACTTCTTGGGCCTCCCCATTATTTGTCTTTAAGCCATGGCCATTGATCTATCTCGGTGATGTTTCTTCTACTATAAAGACAAATGGAAGGAAGTAGACACATTTTTAAAAAATGAATGTAAATACAAATGCCTAGAAAATACCCTGGTAGGTGCACTATACTCATTAAACAGTAAACTTGTGATGGCTTCCCCACTAGGGCCTGTAGCCTTTTTTGACACAAGGTGTCACCCTTAGGAGCAGGCCTTATCCAATTAAAAATTGGTCAGTTGTATGTATGTCAGTCAAGCCATTATTGCACTTGCAGGCATTACTTGGCATGTCCATATTGTCCAGCACACAGGGTCCACCACTGAGTAGAATCATAGGGGAGCTTTTCTTCCCCAACCATCTGCATAGCGCCTTCTGGAAATATGAATATCATCCATCTAATGGCACAGAGTTTTTTGCCTTAGTCTCAGCTCCATCTCTTCTTCTTCTCCCACTCTCACAACATGCAGTCTTCAGCAACGTGGCTTTACTATCCATTTTAGTGTACAGCCTACATTAATGGCAATAGCCTTGGTGAAATGGGGGACTTCTAGGATCTCTCTGAACAACAGCTCATAGAGGGGCAACCTACTCCTGGTTCTGTAGAATTTCTCAACAGTTGCATACTGTCTTCATCTTACCCAACCATAAAACTCCCCAAAAATCTTGAAGCTATATAGCTGGCCCTTGCTTATTCAGGTATCTTTCAAATGGGTTTCACATCTGTAAAACACTTGAAGGAAGGTTAACATTATATATTAAATCAATCATAGACAAGGTCTCACACAGCATGGAAAGGTTTTGTTCATTTGTATTAACTATTTTCTTTATATATCCTTGTTAGGTACCATAGCATAGGTATGAGACATTAATTTGGTTAGCTCTTTATCATCTTTAGTCATTCCTTTGGAGTCATTTCACACTTGGGGGATTTTACATGGAGTAATTTTGTATTCTTTTATTCTTGATACACTTACAGGTATTGGCTCCAGTTCCCTGACCCTGCACTGGGCTAAGGAGGCAGGGGTTTTCTCCTGTGCCCGCTGAACTCTTTGGTTCCCTGAGTCAGGCAGCCTTGCATCAGCCTCCTGACTGTAGCCTTATCTGTCATTTCCCCATTGACCATTGTTGTTGGGGGAGAACTTAGTGGGAAAAACTGCTTCCACCCCTAGTACAGCCTTTATCAGAACAGAGATGCATCTTATTTAATCCTTGGGGATTTTTAATCACCCCTTGTGTACAATTTTTATCCTTTGAATGTCTTTTGTAAACTGTTGTTCTGATTTTAAAGACTTCTAGAAACACTTTAACATTGAATTTGGTTTACTATCAATTTTTTTTTTTTCTGGGAATTTGGGCTTGACATAAGTCTTGCCACATTTGTCTTCAAGTAACCAAAGTGGACCATTTCTTTGGTCAAGTCCTTTTTATATCTCTTATAGGTTGTTCTGTTATTCTACAGGCATGTTTTATATGCTGGTAGGAATCATTTAGATTTGCTAAAGCCTCTCTCACTTTACAAAGATCCTGTCCTTCAAAGGGCTTAGTAAAACCTTCAAAGCCCTATACCTTTCTCAAGTTCCCAGCTGAATTAAGCTTTCCTTCATATGTCTGGTGAACACAGTCTTATCTGGCCCAGTAAACTGGGCATTATATATTACTTTTCTCATACCCAGTTCTCTCAGTAATGCCTGCCTGTCCTGAATGGGAGCAGTCACTTGATAGTAACTGTCCTGAATGTGTCTCAAGCCACTGGCTTGAGTGTGACAGTATCTTTAATGCCTTCCACCATCTATCCCATTAAGGACTGCTACCCCCTGCATTGGCCTAGGTTGAACAGCTTATATCACAAGGATAGATGGGTGGTTATATACCTCAGCTGTGAAGCTCCTGAAGGATTTAGACTTATGTCATTTGCTCCCATGTCCCGTACTTTCACAAGCCCCCTGGCTAGGGGCTCTCTGCTTGCTTTCTTGCTTGTAAGTTTTTCCTAGTTTTAAAAGTTCTAGCATGAAATATTTCCTAGCTACAGTACAGTTATT
>NW_008349266.1:94488-95777 GCF_000622305.1 Nannospalax galili
CCCATTTTATAACCCATGTGACTCTTGCTAACCCCATTAAGTGCATGGGGTCTCGCTGCCTTTCCCCTTGGGTTCTTGGCAGCTGCTCCTGGATTTGGGAATCAGAGCCCAGCTGACCCACCACAGAGACAGCAAGAACAGCACTGCTTTCTCTGACCCACATTCCCAAGGCTGTGGTTCATTTATCTGGGTCAGACTATGCCAGTTTTGTTGCCAGAGTTCTTTCAGGGTCTCTTGCACAATCAGACAAACCATAAAATACATTTTATATGAATTTATTACCGTTTATGCCCTCAGGTAGGAAGGGGGTAAATGGGGGAACTTACACAGAGACCAGCCCTCTTGAGTGGTGGCTCAGTGCCTGCCACTTCAGATGCTCCCGGGCCCACATCTAGTCTCTGTTAACTTTTGCCCACACATCTTGGGCCCGCAGTCTCATCCCAGGTCAGTAAATGGCCCTTCTCTTGTCAACACAGGTGAGAAACCAGGGCTATCTTTCTCTCCACACCCCTAGCTTCACATTTCTCCCTGCTTGTGGCTTCCATCCCAAGATGGTCCAGAAAAACCTCTCCCCAGTCAATTATCTGCAGCAGACCCCACACCTGGGAGGAATCGGGCACCTGGGAGACAAGCAGACAATAAAAAGAAGGATTTTGTTTCTTATTACATTTAATTAGCTGTGTCTTTTGACTGGGGACTTTAGACCATTGGTATTTAAGTTATTATTGAAAGATGTGCATTGGCCCTTGTTTTTTAATTTTCTCTTTGCCTTTTTTTTTTTTTTTGCTAGTTTTGTGTTTCCACAGTTATGCCTTCATTTAACTTCTTTTACTTGCCCCCTGGGTTTAGTTGTTCCTTCCTTCAGCTCTTTGTATTGCTTCAAGAATTCTCTGAAAGCCTGGTTTTGTGGACACAAAATTTTGCAGCCTATTCACATCATGGAAGATTTTTCTTTCCCCTTTGACTGTAATAGAATAATAGACATTTTTGCTGGCTAAAGTATTCTGGGTTGCCGTCTATGTTTTCTATAGAACTGGGAATACTTTGGTCCAGGCTGTTTTGTCTTTCATAGTTTGCACTGAAAAATCAGTAATTCTTAGGTGTTTTCCTTTATATGTGCATTGCTTTTCTTTTGCATCTTTCAGTATTCTCTCATTCTGTATGTTTATTATTGCAGAGTATGCTATGTCATGGGGAGTTTCTTCATCTTGTCTATTTGGTGTACTATATGCTTCTTATATTTGAGTGGGCATATCTTTCTTTAATTATGGAAATTTTTTTCTACAATC
>NW_008349266.1:95812-105561 GCF_000622305.1 Nannospalax galili
ACACTATGAAAAGACAAAATTTTTGCATCTTTCAGTATTCTCTCATTCTGTATGTTTATTATTGCAGAGTATGCTATGTCATGGGGAGTTTCTTCATCTTGTCTATTTGGTGTACTATGTGCTTCTTGTATTTGAGTGGGCATATCTTTCTTTAATTATGGAAATTTTTTTCTACAATCCCTGTTGAAGATCTGGTAAATATCATTATTCTGAGATTTTTCTCCTTCCTTTGTTCCTATGATGCATAAATTTTGTCTTTTCATAGTGTCCCACATTTCATGCATAATCCCATCCTGTGTTTTTAAAACATTTTCGTAGTCTTTATTTGAGTAGTACAGTTCTCCACTTTTATCATCCAGTTTTGTTATTCTGTTTTCCATTTCATTCATTCTATTGGTGAGCATTTCTCCTGTGGTTCTAATTGGAAAATTATGTATTTCATATCCTTCTTCATTTCAGCCTGAGTTTTCATCAATATCTATCTCTTTTATGGAATAAGTCAGAATTTTATCCCTATCTTCTTTACTGCTTTGATTTGTTTGTGTGTTCTTTAAATTTACTGAATTGTTTGATCATGTTTATCATTGTTCTTTTAAATTCTGTGTCTTAGGTTATCTGTAGGGGGTTTTTGTTGTAAAACAATTCTATAGGACTGTTGGTGTTTGATGGGGACATATTATTTTGTTTTTTCATATTTTCATTTTGATTTTGGCATGTGGATTTCTTTTGTTGGTTGTCATTCTGTGTATGACTCAAGTCTTCCTTTGATTGACTTGAAGTTTGTTTCTGTTTGTACACTTGATGTGCCTTGGTTGTTTTCTTATTGGGCATGAAAAGCTTGATTGTTTGGAATTCAGGTTCACCCTTTTGATTTTATATTGGAGGGTCCAAATGGTCAGGTACTCAGGAGTTCTGGAAGAGGCTTCTTCCTAAGGTCTAGTTGCCTCTTGTTAGGAGGCCCAGCAGAATTTGGGAATCTGTTAGGCAGAGGCTGGATTCAGATTTTAGGCAATCTTGTGGATTTCTTTTGTTGGTTGTCATTCTGTGTATGACTCAAGTCTTTCTTTGATTGACTTGAAGTTTGTTTCTGTTTGTATACTTGATGTGCCTTGGTTGTTTTCTTATTGGGCATGAAAAGCTTGATTGTTTGGAATTCAGGTTCACCCTTTTGATTTTATATTGGAGGGTCCAAATGGTCAGGTACTCAGGAGTTCTGGAAGAGGCTTCTTCCTAAGGTCTAGTTGCCTTTTGTTAGGAGGCCCAGCAGAATTTGGGAATCTGTTAGGCAGAGGCTGGATTCAGATCTTAGGCAATCTGCCAGATTCTGGGTCCCTATTAACAGACAGGCAAGCCAAGCCCTGCAGCAGTGGGAGGAGCTGCAGATGGCCCATGTAGGAGGATGGGCACAGTGAAATTTGGAGAGCTCACCAACACATGAAGCTAAGAGGGTAGTCCAGCGATCTGGAGTGCTAAGTGCAAAAGGGACCTGTGCCCAAGGCTCGAAGGAATAAAGGATGTGAAGTCTGAAAGTTTGGAATTGCTCAGGCTCCAGAGGAGTCAAGTCTCAGTGGATGGGATGAGACTTACCAGGGTAGAATGTTGATTTTAGGATTACAAAGACAAGATAAGACTGGGGACAGCCTGTGAAGGCTCTAAAGAACGAGACTGAAAAAGTGAGCTGTCTGAATGCAAGGGATCAGGACACAATGGGTGGTCTTGACTAAGAGGTATTCCATTCCAGACATCTGGGGTATTGAGAACAAAGGCTGGCCTGTGCCCAAGGCTAGAAAGAGAACAGAATGTGGGGCAGGGGAGATTGTTGTTGCTCAGGCTGTAGGGAAGTGAAAGCCCAGTGGATGGTATCAGACTGACAAGAAAAGAAGATTACTCTAGGGAATTCAAGGGAAGTCGGGGGTGGGGTCAGCCTCTGAAGGCTCTAAGAAACTAAACTGAAAAATTGAGCTGGTTTGAGTGCAGGGGATCAGGAGTCAATGGGCGTCTGGACTAAGAGGTGAACCCAGGGATCTGGGATGTGAAGACCAAAAGCAGGCCTGTGCCCAAGGCTAGAAAGAGAACAGAATGTGGGGCGGGGGAGATTGTTGTTGCTCAGGCTGTAGGGAAGTGAAAGCCCAGTGGGTGGTATCAGACTGACAAGAAAAGAAGATCACTCTAGGGAATTCAAGGGAAGTCGGGGGTGGGGTCAGCCTCTGAAGGCTCTAAGAAACTAAACTGAAAAATTGAGCTGGTTTGAGTGCAGGGGATCAGGAGTCAATGGGCATCTGGACTAAGAGGTGAACCCAGGGATCTGGGATGTGAAGACCAAAAGCAGGCCTGTGCCCAAGGCTAGAAAGAGAACAGAATGTGGGGCGGGGGAGATTGTTGTTGCTCAGGCTGTAGGGAAGTGAAAGCCCAGTGGGTGGTATCAGACTGACAAGAAAAGAAGATCACTCTAGGGAATTCAAGGGAAGTCGGGGGTGGGGTCAGCCTCTGAAGGCTCTAAGAAACTAAACTGAAAAATTGAGCTGGTTTGAGTGCAGGGGATCAGGAGTCAATGGGCATCTGGACTAAGAGGTGAACCCAGGGATCTGGGATGTGAAGACCAAAAGCAGGCCTGTGCCCAAGGCTAGAAGGAGAACAAGATGTGGGTCTGATAGATTGGAGGTTCTCAAGCCATAGGGATGTCTAAATGCAGTGAAAGATCTATACTTGTAAATGAAGCTATTTCTTTAACCAAGTTCGCTTGAAGAGGGCCAAATAGAGCAAAACTTCTCCTTTCACAGATGGACCAGCATGAACACATACATGTCTCCAACAACAACGCTGTGTTAAGGCTGAGGGGTGTGTGTACCATGTCCTTCAAACAGACCTAGAGTTTCAAAATGGATGCTGTTTACTGCTTCAAGGGGTGTGGACTTCATTGGTTTTCTTCCAAAGTTAGAGATCAAGTTCGCTTGAAGAGGGCCAAATAGAGCAAAACTTCTTTCACAGATGGACTAGCATGAACACATACATGTCTCCAACAACAATGCTGTGTTAAGGCTGAGGGGTGTGTGTACCATGTCCTTCAAACAGACCCAGAGTTTCAAAATGGATGCTCTTTACTGCTTCAAGGGGTGTGGACTTCATTGGTTTTCTTCCAAAGTTAGAGAGCATCTTATTTCAGAGGATCACCTAATAGAATGCTCACACTCACCTTTGGCTCTTTACTCATCAGGTTACCCACCAGATCATTTGCATGTGACTTCCTAGGGAGATATTTAGCTTCAAGCATCAGATGAAACTTCAGTTATAGTCTCTCTCACCTCCACTGTTTGTGACTCTTCAGTTCAACTTCTCAAAATGAGGTTTGTTTCCTCCTGTTATTTAGGGACTGTTAATGCTCTGGATCCTGAGTAAAGACAGAGGGAGATAAGAAACAAAACAGGATAGTTGGTGAACTTTGGAGCCTTCCTGCTTCCTGTGTGTGTTCTGTCCACATAGGGATGTGGCAGATTTATCATGTCTGATGCATCTAGCATGTGCAATCTGTCAGAGAGACCTCACAAAGAATAGTGCCTTGACTTTGGAGAAGTTTGTCAATACAAAGATGGTGATGGTATGGGAAAATTCTAGAAAGTATTTTGTGGCTTGCAAATCTTGTATATTTTAAATAAAATGAATATTTTGAATGTATAAATCAAAATTACCATGGTAAGTTCATTTGAAATGTCAAAAAACTTCATATGTCTAATAATTTACCATAACCTTTCACTTGTTTTCACATAATTTGAGAATCCCTCTAGATACTAATTTGAACTACAGTGCACTATCTCTGTCAGTCATCACTGAACATCGAGTGATCAACTCTTGCAGATCCAATCATAGTTTCCTGTACAGTGATAATTGGGTTGTATACAAGACTATCCCATCCCCATATCACTTGATTTTTAAAATGTGGGTGCTTATATTTAGCTGATGGTTATATAACAGAAAAACACAGTGCCAGGCAGAAGAAACTTCCTGTCCAGTTCTTGGTCAGGGGTAGTCCAAAGATTCTCAAAATAATACAGGGTATTTCCACAACCTTTTATTGTTTCTCAGAACCTAAAGTTAAGATTCTATTGCTGAAGACATGGCATACTTTGGACACATGACTTGGAGTAATTGAACTGGAATTGACTTTGAAGCCTCCTCCCTGAACACTAGCTCTCATAGTAACAGAATACATTATGTGAGCTGCCAAGGGACATGGCCAGTTAATAATTCCATACAGGTATAAAGTTGCAAAACACTAAATGACAATCCTAGCAAATTATTTCATTTAGTGCATTAGTGGCACTTTTATCTTGGGGATAATCAACAGCTGTCTAATTGGACTTAAAGCTCTCTCAATGGGAGGGAACTCATGGGTGGCACTGTAAACACAGCCAGATACACATGGCTGGAGAGGTCAGAGATCCTAGAGAAAACCCTCTCTCTGTTATATCTCTAGACAAATGAAGTCTCTTACCATATGTTAAATACGGATCCTTATATTTACAAGCAAGTGGATCGTACCCCACTGATCACCACTGTCTTTTATAGGAGACCTTGATGGTGTCGAAGTAACACATCTGCACTGCAACTTCTGCACCTAAGGCTCAGTGAACATAATAGAAAAGGGGTAGATAGAGTGTAAAATCCAAAGGAACAAGACACTTGCTACTAGTTAAGACATTCTAGATATGATAGGGAAGGTACAGCAACAAAATCTCCTTACTTATTACAGTAGTCTAATGAGATTTGCATAGAGATGAAACCAGTAGACATACTGAAGTGGATGGAGACGATTCCGGGGGTTCCACATCAAGATGGAGAGCTACAGGCAATCAATGAATGCTGAGGGAAGGAAAATCAGTTTTTTCCAGGGACTAGCTCCATGATTGGTTAGGTAATGCCAAGTGAAGAGGCCTAAAAACAAGTATATATGAGCACCACTAATGGACACACACACATATAATTTTATATATCTATGTGCATGTATGTATGTATAAATACATGTATATCATTGTAACAATAATAATCAAAGAAGAGAACAAGTAATTTTGAGGGAGTTAGGGAACATGGGAAGAGTTTAAAGAGGACTGGGAAGATGGAAAATTACAAATACAATAGTCCTGCAAAACATTTTCAAAAAGAAGAAAAATGACTTCCAAACTCATCTCTGGTTCCAGACATGTTTAGTGACAGTGGGTTAAGGGCAGATTTCATACTCCAAACAGCAGGCTGGAGGTTGATGATGTTGAAGTTTATTCCTGTATGAGGTTCACAATCCCTTCAAACAGTGCCACAATCTAGAGCATAAACCTTCCTGTTTGTGGTGGTTCATCTTCCCTCATGAGTCACTTGTCATGGCACCTCATTGTAAATTCTCTGAACACATGTGAGAGGAGAAACAACAAGTTACAAATGTGTTCTCTATTCAGTGGGAACTACAGTTACATTCAGGCAAAGCCCATAAATGGTATTTTCAGCTACAACAGCCTCAGTATGTCATTTGTAGCAGAAATCCCAACACGATGCAAGTCTCTTCTGAGTAAACAGATATGTTTAAAACTAAAGAAGATTTTAGAAGTATCGGTGACCTGTGTTCTTCTGAAGATCACACAGATGATGGTTTTGGTGGCTTCTAGAGGTTCCTTTGTGACTTGCAAGTTCTCTTCTTATTTGAAACTGGCAAGTTCTCTTCTTTATAAAAAAAAAATCTGAGAAATGACTTCACCTGAAAATATTTACAAAAATTTGATATAGAATCTTACATTAACATTGTTGGGTAGGCATCCTCTGAAAAGCTAGAACTGAATGGGCCAGGTGTAGAGACCAAAGGTGAGAGATGCAGAGAAATGCTGAGAAATGCTAATGCAGAGCATACTGGGTAAAAGGGGAGGGGTAACCACCATTTTTAGACACAGGGAATGGCTTCAACCTGCAAGGGAGAAGGCCCACAGACTGAGTAATGTTGGTGGCACAGATCTCAAAGCTTAGCCAAATTGTAGAAATTGTGCCATGGGACATTATAATTCACCCTTTCCCAGATGTGATAAACTATGAAAAAATCCAAATAGAAGGCATTTTGTTCATTTTGTCAGCCCCCGGATCTCAGAGAGGGCACACAAGCATCTCCCAAGGAGGTGGAAGGGACTTTTGCACAACAGACACATATGCAGAGTTAATAATTTTTAACATTTTTGTTTTTTGATGTGGTATCTTCTTATGTTGATCAGACTTGCCTAGAAATTACTACGTAGTTCAAGGCTAGCCTTGAACTCCTGATCCTTCTGCCTCTGTTTCCTCAGTGTTGGGACTTTAAGTCCGTATTGCTGCTTTCCTATATTTTAAATTCTTATGTTCTTTTTAATTTGCTTAGAGAGTTGTCTATAATTTCTTTGTTCTATATAACCCAATAATTCTAATGTCTGGGCAGGATTTTTACATCCTGAATCTTTTATTTATTTTTTCTCACACTCATCTGTTTAGTTTTACATGCCAAGATTCTTGGACTCTGTGGTCTATTGGACTTTGAAAAATTACTTGCAACATTTCTTAATGACCTGGGATAACTTGTCCCCATGTAGACAGGTTTTCACTTAGCTATTTTATTAGTAAAGCGACTGTGTTCCTCAGGGTTCCTGGTTCCTCCAAGGGGTGGGACCTGCTGCCGAGAAATGACTGTAGAGAGTTATGCACGTGGAAGGAGAGGCTTGTGGCACCAACTGCAAACACAGGGTGGGGAATGTGCAGCAGCCTGGCATACTCAAGAAGAGGATGGTCTGGCACGTAGGGACCTGGGGCGAGACCGCTGGCCCCTGAGGCATGGGCAAAAGCTAGCAGTGACTATGGGTGTGCTGTGGGAGTGATCTGGTATGGCAAGCTCTGAGTCACAGCACAGAGCTGGGCAAAGCAGAGCTGAGTGGTGTGGAGTAGGCACTGGGTGTTTGTTTCTTTGTAAGTCATTCTCTGACAATGGATACCTAAACCAATTTCAACACTGTTGCTTTCTATACTCCTTTAAATCAATACTTCCTAATATTTTTCCACTGAAGACCCCACTTACCTGAGAAATTTCTAATGCAAATGACATATATAGGTTTTTATTTTAAGTTACACAAATCAGGGTTTGGAAATTGCTCAGCAGCTAAGAACATTTGTTGTTCTTCCAGAAGACCAAGGTTCAAGTCCGAGCACCAGTATAGTAGCTAACAACCATACATAACTCAGTTCCAGGGGGCTCAACACCATCTTCTGGCCTCTGTGGGCACTGCACATATGAGGTATACTTGCATACATGTAGGCAGAACCTCATACACATAAAATAAAGATAATGAATAATATTTTAAAAGTTACATATTACTTTAGGTAAGATTGGGGTCTGCTGTTCATTTTCCCAGTTCTATTCTGGGTTACTATCTGGGAGTCCCTTTGGCCAAAGTGGCCAACAACACTAAAGGTATCTCCTATCTGGCATTGTTGCTTGTTATGTAGCCTTTAGCTGTGCATCTGGGAGTCCCTTTGGCCAAAGTGGCCAACAACTCTAAAGAAGGTATCTCCTATCTGGCATTATTGCTTGTTATGTAGCCTTTAGCTGTTCATATGGACTCTTAAGAAATTATATTGGCCCCCTCAATCTTTGGTTACTCTTTCCTTTTGGGTGTTTAAGGCCATACAGTTGGCCCAGATATACAAATTTATGTTTACACTTAAGGCTGTTTGATAATCTGTTCCTCAGGGGTCTCATGGGCTTGGGAGGAGCCCCAGCTCCTTTCTTTTATCCATTCCGCTTATGTGAAGATAAAGGTCCTGCTAGACCATGGTTGGCTTCGCTTGGAGGAAATAACTCCTCTGTGTTGACCCTCCTCTTTGTAGACTGGACACTGGTTTGAGTCCATCTGGTAGGGCCTCCTCAGCCTCCTTGATCAAGAGGACAGGTCACCCACCACAACTACAGGACATTTTTAGAGCTGCTAATAGTCCCCTGGAACTAGTTGACCTAGGAGGGCAAGGAGCAAAAACTGTCCTTTATGTCCCTCTGACCAAATTAGTTTAGACTTCAAAGTATGTATGTTAAAAATCCAAAAAGATTAGTTCCACCAGTCTGGTACTTTTAATTACTGTGTGTAATGCAGATAAATCTTGGGCAAAGACCAGTTGTTCTCAGATAAATTTTACCTAGACATATATTTTTTGATCTGCTATGCATAATTTATCAGTAGGTTGTAGGAATAATATGATTCCCTCTGGTTTTCAAAACTACCTAGGCATTACTTATCTCTCGCATTGTCTCACCCCTCCATCATTGTTTTCCCACTTAAGGTGCCCCCATTTCCCCCCTTTCTCCATTAATAATACCCTTCTCCTATGGTCGGTCCTACCTCTCTTGAGCTCCTTCTTTCCCTTTATCCCCTAGGTTCCTTGTATACCCTTCCCTCCCCCCTCCCTTAAACTAACCCAACTAACCCAATTTTTATCCATATCTCCCTTGTTGCCTGATGAGGAAGAGCTGCCCCTCCTAAATCAAAGATCTCTAGATAGGCTGACTAGATTCACCAGAAGGGCAAGTAGTGGGGAATGGCTGGGGGTGCCGAGAACACAGCAGACAGTAGCAGGGATATCAGAGTATAAAGGCTGTAGCTGGGGGGGTGCCATCTGGGAAGTGGGTGTATAGTTGAATAAGATGGTTAGGGATGTTCTGCATGATATACACACACACAAAAAAAAATCAACAAATTTTTAAAAATGTATTGTATTTGATCAGAAAGCATGGAAATTTATGTCATGCTAAATACTAGCGGTGATTAAACATTATCATTGAAATCTACCCGATGACTTTATAGACATACACAGGCGCAAGGATCCAAGTGCAACCGATTATAGCTAGTAATAATCAGATACATATGGATTAGAGATGCATGCACCAACATCTCAGTGTTAGTAGCAAAAACAATGAGTCCTTCTGCAAGGAACAATATATTCTAAAATGAAATGGAGATCTTTTTTAAAGATTAAAAACTCATTCAATTTTATGTCTTACAGGGCTTATACTGAGTTCAATATTGTATAACTGTATTAATTCAACCTTGAACCTAGAAATGTACAGCCAATTTTTTAAAAAAAATGTTAAAAAAGCGTATTTTAAAAAAAAGCTCTAGTGAAATGGTTGTTGTAATCAAGTAGCTATTAAAAATTTAAAAAATAGTGATCAAAAAATAATAATTCTTCAAAGCATAGAAATTTGCTCCTTAATAATTAGTAGATGTGAAAAACATTACTGTTGAAATCTACCTGATGACTTTATATCCATGCTCAGGTGCCAAGGAGCTCAGAAAGTAACTGACTGTAACTGGTAATAGCAAAATAGTTTTTAAAATGCCAGTTTAATTGGAGAAAAAGTAAGCAATTATTCTAGTTTTAAAAGAATAAGGGGGGCATGGGAGGGTGTCACTTGGGATGCGGGGATATAGATGAATAAGATTCATTTGGGATGTTGTGTATGAAATACACACACAAAATAATAAGTAAAAAATGAGTTATAGTTGAGGAAGAAGCATAAAAATTTGCTTCATGTTAATTAGTAGATGTGAAAAATATTACCATTGAAATCTACCTGATGACTTTAGTATCCATGCTCAGATACCAAGTAGCCCAGAAAGTAACTGACTGTGACTAGTAATAATCAGATATATAGAGATTAGAAACGCATGTGCATCTTAGTGTCAATTGTATTAAAAATGAAT
>NW_008349266.1:106510-110623 GCF_000622305.1 Nannospalax galili
TATGTATGTATGTATGTATGTATGTATGTATGTATAATCATTTTCTATTTCTGATTGCAAGTGTCTATGGGGACATTGTGATGATCCAGATCCCTGGCTAGGTCACTTAGAGGGAGAGTCACCATGAGCTTTAATTCCAGTCAGAATTTTAGCATTAGTGTAGCATGTCATCAACAAAAATGAGGAGAGCCTCCTAAACTCCCGATCTATGAGGCATTCATTTGGGCTTTTGGGGTCCCTGATCATTTCATAGTCGGTGGGTCTGCTCAGAATACAGTCTCACAATCAGCAGTGTACAGGCTGAAGACCTGGTAGATTATTGCTGTCAGAAATATTCTTACCTTTCTCCCAGTGTTTCAGGCTCAAAGATGAACCTTCGCTGACAGTCTCACCAGCTGCTTACACATCGCAGCCCTGGGACAGTCTCACCAGCTGCTTACACATCGCAGCCCTGGACTTGCATACTTCCTCTGTCTCCCTGGGAGTCAGTGTTCCTTACTCACTAATGAAAAAGCTTGCTGAAATGAGCAGCGAGTCATCTTTTAGATCCTTTGAATCAGATGGTTCTTAGGGTAAAATAAAGCAAAGACCTTTGTATTAGTTTTCTATTTCTTCTATAATAATTGGACATAAACTCTGTGGTTTGGGCTTGAGGAATTCTTCAGCATTATTTAAGTTAAATATGAGCAGAAGGATGTAAGTAACAAGAAAGAGAAGCAAATCAAACATAGAGCACACAGATAACAAACATAAATAGGGGTTTTGTCCATGTGTATCACTCCAGTGAGCACAGAAAACTGAGAGGCCTTAGCCTCTATTTCTAAGGGTGAAGGCAGCACTTTCCCAGCCCTGTCTGGCCTTCCGGTGAGCTCAATGTGTTTGAATTACTTTGGCCTTGCCCCTCCTCCAGGTGCGATCATTGTACCTTAAAAGCTCTGTCTGTTGCTCTTGTAAATCCACTTTTATATGAGGCCTGGACAAACATTTTATCTTGATGGATTCAGCATCCCTTCTGCAATGGTTACTGTTATTATCAATGAGAGAGGATCTAGAATTACCTAAGAGACAAACCTCTGAGTATTTCTGTAAGGGATTATCTAGATGAAGGGTAGCTTTTCAGATTGTCTATGAGTGATTATCTTGACTAGGTTAAATGATGCGGAAAACCCATCTTAACAGTAGATAGACCCATTCCTTCGGTGAATATCCTGGATGATTTAGAAATGGAGATCATCAAAGAAAGTATTCATTACCCTCTACTTCATAATTGTGTGTGTGTGTGCCTGTGTGTGTCTGTGTAATTTAAAAGGAATTGTTCTATGATGGGGGATGCAATTATCCCACTAGATACCTTAGGCTAGCAAATAAAAAAAGCCCAATGACAGGAATGGATTCCCTCCTTTGCAACTCTGTTGACTAGAGAGGCCCCATAAACTCTCAAATACTGACTATTGCCATTGCTCTTGATTGCTCTCCAGAATTTGATGGTAGGACTCTATTCCTAAAGGCACTATGTATGTGAGTCATAGGACATATATGTAGAAATAAAGCTGATACTGACCTCAAAGTTTCATTTCTACCACCTAGCTTTCATAGTGCTAGAAGATGCTATGTGTGCTACCAGAGGAGAAAAGTAATCACCAGACTTACTCAGCTATGAACCCTGTGAGCTACAATAATTACTGACTTGGCAAGATATGTTTACTTGTACATTAGTGGCTTGAATGTCATGTAAATAACCACTATTGCGGGTTCTCCTCAGGCTAGCTATGAAGACCCTAACCTGGATCAGTCCCCTGCTGATTAGGGGGGGTAAGAGGCGCTGAGTCACAACACACAGACCCCCAGAGTCGGATAGAAGCAAGCACTAGGTGAGGTGCTGCAGGCTCGTTTAATGCAGGAGGAGGCACCGCCTTATATTTCCCTTTTCTCTGCCCCCAAGTCACTTTAGATAGCGTATCGTTTTCTGATTGGTCCGGGCCACACATTCTGTCAGCGGTCACTGGGCTAGCGAGCAGGGTACGGAGGCCTGGGCTCCTTTTGGCGGGCTATTTGTGGACCAAGAAGTGAAATGAATTCTTGCTGAATCCCAGGGCTCTGGGTCCGCGCAGTCTTTGGAGACCTCTTGCTACAAACCACCATTGTCTGAATGACTTTAAGGCCCAGTTCACAAGATGGAGTCAAGGAGTTACACTTGTTATCAGGTGAAGAATCTGTGGCTAGAGGGTCACAGGATGTAGGGGAGAATCTGAAACATTCTTTGGTAACATTTGACACAGTTTCAAATCATGTGCTTCCTTTATTACCATACTTTATCATTCTCCCTCTGTTTGGAATAATCCATCTATTTTTCCTTTAATTTCAACATTTTACCACTTTCAATGATTAAACAGAAGTTATTTTGTAGAATATCTCTCAATTTCAATGTTTGTTTTCCTTTAATGATCAGATAGAATGTTTTTGGAAGGAGTATCTGGAGATTATGACATCCCCTTACAGTATGCTCTCAGGCTGTGCATGATCTCAGGCCCTCTAATGTGATGGTCAAACTGTTTTGTAGAATTCTCTCCAATCTAATTATATTTGTCAATTGTAATTAATATTGATTTAATGAAAAATTCTCAGAAAGGTTATAAGTACTCTATTCCTCATCAAACTATCAGTGTAACTACATTGATTCATGTTTTTCTTAAATGGATTGTGATATTATCATTATTTTACTACTCAAACTTCCACAATTTTAACTAATAATGTTCTATTGTAAATAGTTAATTCTACATGGTAAAGTGGGAAGAAATGGAGTAAGTTCTGTGACCATATGAACAAAATTCACCTTCTGGCTGAGTCATTTTTTAACATGACCCTGTGGGTATAATTTGCTCAAGTGCTGAGCAAAGGAAGCAAAAGTCTCTGAAGCTAGAGGCCCAACTTGCCCCACCCTAACTGCTTTGCATCTTCTCTGAATACACTGTACACCCACAGGCTATATCAGTACCTACTAAGAAAGAGATCTGACTCAGAAGGGAAACAGAGAGAGCCAAGGAAGCTTTAGCTCAGCTCCTCTGCCTCCTGTTCCTATGGATCTCAAGTGAGGGGAACCGGGGATGCTTTACATGTCCATGAACTCTCTAAATCTATTGAATCCTATGACTTTTCACTTCTGCTCAGTAAGCACAGTAATTAAAGCTAATTATAGTGAGATGATTCTAGCTCTGTTGGAAAGGCAATGTGTAGTCTTTATTATGCTAGTGACTTTTCTATTCTTTCATTTTCTTCTTTTCCAAATTCAGATGTCACTGGAGAAGCTGTGATGATACAATCTCCAGCCTCCCTGTCTTTCTCTTCTGGTGAAACAGCAACCCTGACTGTAGGGCTCGTCAGAGGGTTGGCAGCTAGTTAGCCTGGTACCAGCAGAAACCAGGGAAGGTTCCCATGCTCCTTATTTATAGTTTGTCCACTAGGACCAGTGATGTGTCTGATGGTTCAGTGGCAGTGGGTCTGGGACAGACTTTACTCTCACCATAAGCAGCCTGGAGCCTGAAGATGCTGCAGTTTATTATTGCGAGCCTTACAAAAGTTGGTCCTCCTCGGAGATGCAACATGAGACAAAAACTTCTAGGAGATCAACAGTGTGCTTGCTTCTGCCAGCTGCTTCCTTTATGGGGAGCTGTTGTGCTGGCTGCTCACTTTGAACATTTTTTATCTATATTGGAAAAAAAAAGTAACTCCAAGTAATACTTCTACTCTAATTTCAAGATTTTTTTCCCTCAGATTGTTTCAAGAATAATTTTTGTGTTAGTGCATCAGATCAGCCTTATAGAAATGGATTTCTATATAACTATATATGTCATGGTCGGTGCAGTAAGGTAACATTTAAAAATTAACAGTAGTAATTATATCCATTGGTTTCAATATGAAATTTCAGTTTCATGTGACTATAAATACAAGGAGCACTGAGGGACATCTCGGTACACAAACTTGACTTGATAGGCCTTATAATATATGGCAGAACACTTGGAATACTGTGATGGGGTTCTATGGGAAGTATGTATGGAGGAAGGGGTATAAAGATGATTAAGATGCTTTGTATAAAATGCAAAAAAATTAAATAAA
>NW_008349266.1:110736-124280 GCF_000622305.1 Nannospalax galili
TTCTATGTCAAAATATCTGAAAGATCCTTCAATATAATTAAAGGAAACTTAAGGAACTCTAAGACCCCATCAATCTCAACACTGGATGAAGAGCTGGAGGATATGGGGAGTTTGTGAAAGGCTGACCACTGGATATTACATGGCTGTTTCACACATCCCTTACAGCACTTGTGGTTATCCACATATACCCACCACAGGATCATGTGGTGGAGGTCCTAATGTTCTTCCTCTTGCTAAGGATCTAATGGAAGTTAATAGTGGCTGAAGGAGAGCCACTTTTCTTATTGATTGTATACACTAAAATAACTTTTTTCACCTTTAGAAAAATATGAATTATTATACCTGTAGCTTGGGATCCAGAGAACCAGAAAGAACATGACTTGAGGCTGTAACCCCATCTTACCTGTGTTCTCCTTTCTGAGGTATTCATAGTGAAGTTCTTAAAAAACATATGAATATAGTTTCGAGAAGCCATCTTTGGACTTTAAGAGTGTAAAGTATCACAGTCTGTGGTGGCTAACACACATACATATGGAGTCATAAAGACATATGTTGGAAAGAAAAGAAAAATGTCACTAAATAATGTTTTGTGATCTTATGCTTAAAAATGATCAGAAATTAAGATAAAATAATTTTTCAATCAAATTTCCAAATGAAAAATATTTTCATATGGCGTACATACTTTTATATCATCAGTAGCCAACTTGAAGCCATAAATCCTTTATATCAGGTTTTAGGTATATGTCAGCACATAATTTAAAAATTTCACTGAAATATATATATTTGGATACAGTATATGGAATATATTCTTGTTGTTTGATAGAATGTATTTCTAAGGGTGAAGGCAGCACTTTCCCAGCCCTGTCTGGCCTTCCGGTGAGCTCAGTGTGTTTGAATTACTTTGGCCTTGCCCCTCCTCCAGGTGCGATCATTGTACCTTAAAAGCTCTGTCTGTTGCTCTTGTAAATCCACTTTTATATGAGGCCTGCACCTCAGGAAATGAGACACTGTATACTGAGAAATTTCCCTTGTCACTGCTCTTCAGCTCATCCAGTTTCTTTAATAGTCTCCTCCAGTTCTTTGCATATTCCTGCCTCCAAGATTGGAGAATTCACCTCTCCCTGCTGTCAAAAAGAGGTGGAAAAGCTCTAGATCTTTATTTGTGTTAGGGCACTGTTTCATTTATCTATATTTCACCTTACAAAAAGTACTCGTAAAATTCTTTGATAACAAGTTCATGAGCAAACAATAAAAATGAACAATGAAGAAGGTGGGGGCTATCTGGTGGGAATGAAGCAAAGAAGCCAGAAGGAGGTAAAGGCCTGGGGATGGGTAGTGGGCAAAGTTAATGAAGAATATAGTTGAATACCATATAAGAATAAAACTGTGGTAATACAACCCATTACATTGCATACAAATATAAAAATTTAATGAAAACGGTATAAAAAGGTTTCAAGTTTGTTTGCATGTTTATTGTCAGAACACAGACTCTTTTTTGACCTGTGTGTTCCATGGATTCACACTACAGTACCAAGGACTAATGCCCTTGAACAAAATGTGGATCAAAGGAGAAATGACTATTAATTCTTCAAATAACATTAATAACAGTAACATTAGACATTGTAATATATAAAATATGTATTAATATACATTATACAAAATACATTAGGCATAGGGCACTATAATATATAAATAACAGTAACACTAGGCATATTAGACAGATTAAATGAAACTTGACCTCTCAGAGGTTTCATTTTAAGGAGGGAAAAAGCAGTAAACAAACACCTTTTCTACTGCTGTTAATGTCATGCTTCCTTTAAGCATCCCACTGTGGAGCCATGTCACTATTCAAGACAGGTGGCACAACCTGTGTCAGGTCTATCGAGTGTTTCCTCTGCCTTTAGCAGGGACAGAGTCAGAAGAGTGAATAAGTTGGTGCCTTGCACCATTTGTTTTTGTTTGAAGAATAAGGTGAAATGTAGTCTAATTAGTGGCCATTAACCTTTGATTCAATTCACCATTTGCTCAAGGACATTGTTCACTGAATCTATCATGTTTTTTCAGTATCAATGCCCTGACATATGGGACAGTGAGCAGTGTCTCTGCAAAATGGCACTAAGAAACAAGCAGGCATTGAAATTCTAATATCTGATAAAGTAGACTTCAAATTAAAACTAATCAGTGTAGACAAAAAGGATTACTTCATGCTGATTGGAGGATATTTGACCAAGAAAATACTGAAATCATGAACATATATGTGCCAAAATCTGGTATTCCTAATTTCATAAAAACAGTACCACAGGACTTTACAACACAGGTTAACCCCAACTCAGTAGTAGTCGCATTTTTTTTTTGGTCTTTTTGAGACAGGGTCTCTCTGTAGCCCCAGCTGTCCTGGAACTCACTATGTAGACCAGGCTGGCCTTGAACTCACAGAGATCCGCCTGCCTCTGTCTCCCGAGTGCTGGTATTAAAGGCGTGCACCACCACACCCAGCTGCATTTTTATTTTTAAAAAATTCCATTTCTGTTTTTTTCTGTCCAGCGGTGGCATTTACAGTGTTCAGTGGAAGACTAAATCCTAGTAGGATTGACATGTCATTTTCTTCTGTATTTAGTGCAGGGGACTCTATCTTGAGTTTTTGTCTAAGGGTCAGATATGGTCTTGTTTTAGCTAAGGCCTAATGCCTGAGTCTATGGATTTTCCGGTGAGTTTTGGAACTATCCACACAGTTAGACTTGGCCAAAGACAGATCTGTTCCCCACCCTGGGATTCACTCTTCTGCTGAATCTGATGGAAGATGTGGAATTCCCAAAGTAAAAAGCTTCTATATAGCAGAGAACACCATCATTCCAGGGAAGAGGAAGCCTAATAGAATGGTGAAACACTTACCGCCTATACTTCTGACAGAGGGTTTGTGTCTAGAATGTACAAATAACTAAATTAGCTAAACACCAAGAAAACAAACAATCCATTTAAAAATGGGCATAGAAGGAGAGTGTTGGCAAAGAAGAAATATAAATGACAGAGAAAAATTTTAACATGTTCAATATCTTTAGCCATCAAGAAAATGTAGGTTAAAATTATATATATACTTTTAGATTTCTTTTTATCCATGTCAAAAAAATGAATACATAAAATGTTGGTGTGGAAGTATGGAAACAGGAACATTTATTCTATGGGAATAAAAAATGTTTTATCTGCTGTGGAAATCAAGGAGGTTTCTCAAAAATCTGAGAGTAGATCCATTTTATGATCCAGCAATACCACTCTTGGTTATATTCCCAAAGGACTCTGTTTCCTAGTACAGACATGCTTGCTCATTTATGTTCATTGATTTCTAGTCACAATATCCAGATTCCTGCCTTCTAGGGATAATTGCGCATAACTAATAATTCAAAGTATGCATTCATATATGAGAGCTAATATGTGGTATTTGTCTTTCTTGGTGTGGGTTACTTTATTCACAGTGATTTCCAGTACTATCTATTCACCTTATAATTTCATAAATTAAGGTCTTCACAGATGAATAAAAATCCATTGTGCATATGAATCACACTTTCATTATTCTTCCTTCAGTTGATAAACATTTAAATAGTTCCATTCTCTGGATAGTATGACTAGAAATAAATGAGTAAAGAACACAGGTTGTATAAAGGGCAAAGTGGAATAATGTAATGGGAAGGAACAAGTGAAGTGGGGGATGGGAGGGCAGAGTGCTGCAAGGGTAATTAACACTAAAATGCTTGAAAAAATGCCATATGGAAACCAACAACTGCGGAAGATTCCTCAAATATATACATATACATGTATGAAATATTTTAAATCGAGGTATTTTATGATTGGAGAAAATGCTTTTCCAGATGTCATAGGATATCAGATTAAAGAACAACAACAACAAAACCAACAACAACAACAAAACCATGGAGGTTATCTCTGCCATGTTCCTTCCACCACGCTGCACTCTCTCCCCACTCCCAATTGAATCCTTCCTGTTGCGTTATTTCTCTCTACCCCTTTATAGCACTTTGTTCTATCTTCCCTCCCTTGAAAGCCCCCGTTTCCATTGATCCCTTACTATTTTCTGGACTTGTATGAAACACATGTTCCTGAAAATACAAGGCTAATATGAGAGAAAATATGCAACATTTGTCTTCCTATGTCTGGGTTACCACACTCAGAATGATCGTTTATTGCTCAATCCATCTCTGTAAACTTCATGATTTCATTTTTCTTAACACTTGAATAATATTCCGTCATGTAAATGTGTTGGGAGCCAAAAGGCCAGAAGAAAAACATCTTTATGGCTTTGAGAAAAAGACAGCTTTATGGTTTCCTGCAAATCTTTATGGCCTTGAGAAAAAACAGCTTATAGGTTTTCTGTAAGTTTCTATAAGATAGCACTTAGTTAAAGAATGTAGAAAAACAACTCTTTGGCCCAGGCTAAGTCAGCCTTGAGAAATGTTTTATGCTCACCATAACAGTTAGCAGATGTTCCTTTAGGATAAGAAATGCCCCTTGAATAACCCTCCCTAGCTATAGCATCCCACAACACCAATTAGTGTCTGCCCAGCACTTTCCTTCTCCTCACCTCCCCCCTCCCCACTACCAGTATATATGCCTGATACTTTTCAATAAAATTTTGAGGCTTGATCAGATCCTTGTCTTGCCTCCATTTCCTCACATTCCTTGTTTGTTTCATCCCTTCAGGTTATTCTCCCGACCCCCCAACGTTGAAGCCCCGCGGGCCGGGGCATAAATGTGCCATACATTCATTATCCTTTCATCAGTTTATAAACTTTTAGGCTATTTCCTCTTCCTGGATATTGTGAATACAGCAACAATGAACCAAAGACCTTCAACAATAACAGGTTATTTTCAGTGGTCATGAATACCCTTCACAACTTAGAAGTAACATCCTGCTCTTGAAGACACCACATACATAGCTTATAGAACATGGAGAACTCAAACTGGTAACACCTGTAAGTTTAGATCCTACTGGCCAGATTTCATAGTGCTTGAAAGTGCTATGAAAGTTACCAGAGGTAAAAGCAAACATTAACCTTACCCAGTTGTAAGCCCTGTGAGCTGCAATAACACCCAACTTGGCAAGATATAGCTACTGGTGCAATAATTTCATAAATATTATGGAAGTATCCAACCACTTTCTGATTGGATTTAAGGTCCACTCCACAAAGATGAACCCCATACCTTAAACCATTATTGGGACCAAGAACCTGTAGATAGACCAATCACAGGCTTTCAGGGATCCTCCCACTATTATTCCACTTAATGGACTCAGGGATAATTATGTAAGAGGGAAGCATTGTAAGAGTCAGAAAGAATAAGATTTGATTTGAACAGTTGTATGAAATGTATAAAAGGTCAATAAAAATTTAAAAGATAAGCATTGTTTTCATTTTCAATTTATTACTATGGGTTGTTTATTTGCATTGTAAAGAATGATTACATTATGACAAAAAAAACTTTGGATAAAAATATAAAAAAAGAAGTCCCGAGTTTTTGGCACATGACAAAAGTTAGGGTAAGAATGAAGTATTGATTTGAATAAATGAAGTACATTACATATTCATTCAGTTCAAGACCCCAGCCCATTGGATGGTGCCACCCACAGTTCAGGTGGATTTTATCACTGCAATTACCCTAACTTAGTTAAACCCTCACTGGTGTGTCAAGAGACTAACCTAATCTAAATAATTCCTTACAGGCATACTCTTGGACCAACCCAATTATCATACAGACTAAATTCAATAGCTTCATCCCATTTTGTTCAGAGTCTGATATAAGAAAATTATTTAACTAATTCACAGTTTATCTCCTGTGTGAGAACAAGATTTTCTTAACCTTGCAAGGTAACATGGTTATACTAAATGAACATGAAAAACTCTGGCAAGAAAGTAGAAAAGCAAACATTTAATAATTGGTATTTAATATGTTTATTGAAGAATCAATGATATTGATAAAGAATACTCAGGAAAAGTTCCTAGCATCATATTTAATGTCTTAACACCTTTGATGTTGTTTTGCTCATGTCTCTTATAAGTTTTGCCCTTATGTAACAATAGTTAGCAAAAGATTAAAATACTTGATTGTACAGCATGAAACTTTAGGTTTCTTTGAAAGTATTTAAGTATCTATCACAAACCATATCCAAAATAGCTTTCACATGTTGTTATTTATAAGTTATCTCTAGAAATAAGTTCTGTTTTCTCAATAATTATGTTTATGCTTGACTTTTGGTAGGTATTAAGGTAACATTTCTTTACTTAATGTAGAGGTCACACAATTTTTCTAACAGATTATGAGTTACACTGTTATTTTTCCTCATTACTCTTGACTGTCCACTAGACACACTTAAGAATTACCTGGGCAGAAAGTCATATGAGGGATTACAAAGATCAGGTTGGCCTGTGGATATGTCTGTTGGGGAGTGATGTAAGAAGACTCAGCCCATTGTGAATAGCATCATTTCATGCACTGATTCATGGACTATGTAAGAAGAGAGTCAGCTGAGTACTAAGCAACTAAGCAAGCATCCATGCATTTATCCTTTTTCTGCTCTTGGCTGTGAATCTGATGCTATAAGTTCCTGCCTTAGCTTTGTTGATATGATGAACTGGAACCTGGAATTGTAAACTGAATGAATACTTTCCTCCTCTAAATTTCTTTTTGACACAACAGAAATGAAATTATAAATGTGTCAAAGGAAAGGTCAATAAATTTTTCTCTCTGGAAAATATATTTTGTAGATTTCAGAGCAAAGCAATGTGACATATCTATTTCCATGTCCTTAAATGTAAAGTGAGTATGAAGTATCATGCAGCCACTCCTGTATTCTTAGGTTCAAAGTGGGTTGAATGCAACTGAATCTATATTTTCAGGACAAGTATCATTTCCTATTTTCCAAAATTTCAAAAGGACTCCTTCTCCAGGGTAGCATCTTTCATGCATGTCCTGTACCCATATGCTGTGTTTGGGGTAGTGGGAATAACACCTTTTTAGTGAAGCCCCTAGCACTTCCAGCCTCTGAAAAAATGGTGTTCTATGTTGATTAAACCCAGGCTACAAACCAGTGTTGTTGAGCTTAGCAATAGGCAGGACAGGCTTGGGGTGCTGGGCCTCAAGACAGAGCAGGAAGAGATTCCTATTTTGTTTACCTATTTTGCTTCTGCTTATCCACAGAACCTCAGATCTATGGGTGGCAGGGGTGCATCCTCCTTCTTTGCCTCCTGCTGGATCATACAGATAGGCTCTCGAAAATGTTCCAGTCAAGCAACCAAAGTTGAATGTTATCCTCTTTATTTCAAATATTGTCTGGAAGCTCACAGTGAATCTGTAGGGGAGATAGCAAACTCCAGAGCCTGTTTCCCAATTTCATCTTATAGAATTTCAAAACACATGTTTGGTCTACAGAAAACTGTGAGATAAACTATGAGTAGCTTGTTTGCACAAATAGGAAGTTAGGGAGTTACTCTAGCAGGTGTACCTGGAGGGCGAGGTGCAGGAACCACTGCTGCCTGTCACAAATTTCCATCTGCATCTCCCCAAACTTCAGCCAGTGCAATCTAGGCATTTACTTTATATACATCACAAAACTGAACCAGAATTGAGCGTAAACCTAAACACACAATGAATTTCCTCTGTAATAACAAAGAAGATATTCTATGTCCTTGGAAATGTGGTCACTTCTTAGACACAATTCCAAAGTGAAAATCCAAGTAAGAAATAACTGAGCTGTACCACACTAAAATATAAATTCAAGAATGAAGCAAAAAATATTTCACGTGTTTATAGGTTAGATGTACTAGGGAAGCCCTCAATGTCTTTCATGTTATAGAGAAGACTCTGATATTCCTCATGCATTTTTATTCATGTGTTTCTTTCCTGTCTCCTATCCCTTCTACTGAAGACAATTTATTCTACTCCTCTCCTAATTTGGCATGATTATCTCTCACCAGGAAGTGCTGGAAACTAAATAAAAACCCCTTTTCCATTGCCTAATTTGAATCTAGATTTTCAAGTGATCAGTAAGAGAGTAAACCACGGTAGGTGAGACCATATATATTCTGGAATCCTGTAAATCAATGCTTTGGTTTTCTCTAGTTCACAGAAATTTGGCAAGTTGTCTATATCTTTATCTAATGAGACAATATTTCAAAAGAGATGTAGAAAACTTAAAATGTTAAAAAGTGTGAGGATATTTTTTGTAATTTGAGAATTTGAAAACTTTTTCACATGTGTTTATTAGGCATATCACTTTCAGAGTGACATACATTCTCCTAAAATAGCAATAAGAAATGATCAATATGCCCTAAGAAATGTGAGAGATAATTGCTTTCATCCTGCAGTTCTTGAACCTGGAGACACAGCCACGCTTTCTGATCACTATCGCAATATTGAGAGGGATCCTGTTTATCCATAATTTAATTTTTTTTCACTAAATGAGAAACAGGAAAGTGGGAATGTCCAGAAGCCTCTGCATATTTGTAATCTTACCGCATCTTCTACATCTGTATATTTACTCTTCCACTTGAAGGGAAACTCAGATCCTTTGAAGGAAATTCAAGGCCACCTCTACTGAATGAAAGTTGAGAGATTCTGTCAAATACAAATTAAACACTTGAGCAGGTTAAATTTTCTGATGGGGGAAACAGCTGTACTGTAGGGTAAACTAAGGGATTTTTGTTCCAGTCTGTAACACTGTGGTTGGATAAATCTCTCTCTGTTGACAGTAATAAGTTGCAGCATCTTTGTTCTCCATGCTACTGATTGTGAAAGAGTAAGAGGTCCCATAGGCACTGTGGCCGAAGCAGGGTGGGAAACCAGAAGCCAGGTTTGATGTAGTATAGATCAAGTTCTTGGGAGAGGATGCTGGCTTCTGTTGGTACCACTGTCAAGTTATTAGTGTTTAAACTTGAGCTGGCTGTGCAGGTGATGGTGACCTTCTCTCCTGGAGATGCATCCAAAGATACTGGAGACTGGGTGAGCACAATTTCCCCACTGGTCACTAGGATCAAGATGGACAGATAAAAAGAGAAGTTAGTGGAAAGGCAAACACAAAATGTAACTTTATGCCAAACAATGGGAAGAAGAAACTAAAAAGAATGCTTTCTCTGAACTCAAATTTCACTTGTGAAAATAGGTAGGTTTTGAAAATTAAGATTTTTCAGTTTCTTCCCTGTGACAGTGATTAGGAAGAAGCTGAAAACTTTTGTTCCCAAATCCATCCCAATAGTTGATCTCTGTCTCAGACTGCATATTGCTCATCATATAAGCACCTCTCTTTAAATGCAACTCTGAGGCTTTGTGGTTTCTTAAGAAATGTACAAGTTACTGCCAATATTTTCTTCTAATCGTTTCAGGGTTTCCAGTTTCACATTGAGGTCTTTGATCCATTTGGAGTTGACATTTATGCAAGGTGAAAGATAAGGATCTAGTTTCATTCTTCTGTAGGTAGAGATCCAGTTTTGCCAGCACCATTTGTTAAAGAAAATATTGGCAGTAACTTACAGGATATAGGTGTAGGAAAGGATATTCTAAATTGGACAGAAGTTGCTGAGAAATTAAGGTCAGCAATCAATAAGTAGGACCTCATTAAACAAAACCTTCTGTACAGCAAAAGAAACAATCAAAAAAGTGAAGAGAAAACCCATAGAATGAGAGAAAAATCTTCACCAGTGACACATCTGACAGAGGTTTAACATCCAGAATATATAAAAAACTCAAAAGACAAAGAAGCAAGAAACCAAATGACCCAATTAAACAATGAGCTAAACAGAGTTCTCAAAGGAAGAAATACAGATGGCTAAGAAACATCTCAAAAAGTGTTCAACATTTGAATGATATCAAATGCTGGAGAGGATGTGAAGAAAGGGGAACGCTCATTCACTGCTGGGGGATTGCAAACTCATGCAACCCCTATGGAAAATAATGTGGAGAACTCTTAAAAAACTAAAAATGAACCTATCATATGACCCAATTATACCACTCCTTGGCATAGACCCAAAGGACTCATCCTATTGTAGAGACACTTGTACAACCATGTTTGTTGCTGCTCTTTTCACAATATCTAAGCAACCTAAGTGCCCCTCAACTGAAGAGTGGCTAACAAAAATGTGGTATATTTACACAATGAAGTCCTACTCAGCAGTAAAGAAAGATGAAATAATGAAATTTGTAAGTAAATGGATGAATCTAGAAACTGTTATACGTAACACAGACCCAGAAAAACAAACGATCTATATTCTCCCTCAAATGTGACCCCTAACACTAAATCCTTTTAAATTCCAGTTACTTTTAATAAGAAGATGCTATACAGAAGTCCTTTCTGAATGAAATAAATACCATCATCCTTGTCAAGAAACTCAAGGGGACTTTCATATGAACATATGAAAATTGCCCTCTTCTGACTTTTTTTCTAGTTCCCTGTCAAGAACTTGTAATGCTAATTATTCTTGCATTTACTTCTCCTTCACAACTCCTATTTATGATTCAAGGACTTTCTTCTTCCCTTAGAGACAAGAGTTATGCAATTTTGGGGTCTTTTAGATAGACCCACTGAAGAGGTACTCCAATCACCTCACCCTGTATCCCTGTTCAGCATGGAAGAAGACAGAGTGGTCGGTGTCCCTAATGCCTATTGGCAATTTGGGTAACCCCTTCCGAAGTTGGTGTGATAAGAATAGGCTGCAGGAATTAGCTAGGCAGCTAGGGTAAAAAGACCCCAAAGAAATGTAGACAGTTTCAGGGCTAAAAGTCAAAATGTCCTCGGGCTGGTTAGCACTACACTCTGTTCCAAAGGCCAAAAAATGTCAAAAGTGTTTGGGAGCCTGTATCTAATCCTTAAAAGATTTTAGTGATACCTCTTCAGAGAGCAGAATGTTGGAGGGGAGGGAGTGGGCGTGGATTTGATCAAAACACCATATATATATATATATATGTATGAAATTCTCAATAAAGTTTTTGTAAAAATTAAAAAAAAAAAAAAAGCAGACTGATCATGGGCCAAGGGAGCAAGCCAGAAAGCATCATTCCACCATAGTCTGTGCCTCAGGTTCCTGCCCCAAGTTCCTGCCTTGGCTCCCTTTGATAATGGACTATGAGTTGCAAGCCCAATAAACCCTTTCCTCCTGTCCAATAAAAAAAGGAATATGCAAATAGTAGTGTGTGAGCTAGGTGGTTATTGGCTTATAAACTGATTTTGTCCTTTTATTTATTTGTAAAAGGTGATTAGAAAGAAACTTACTCAGTAAGGTGGCCCATATCCCTGGATCAGAGTATTTCCCAGGTATGTTATATGAAAATATCCCTATTTCTACCTATGTAGCAAGGCAAGCTCTCCAGGGCAGTGGGAGCATTGTATTTCTTCCATAATAAATCACTGTGAAGGATGACTGTTTGCAATATACATCAGAAAAGCTTAGGCTTCATAAGCTCCCTCCTTTTTTCCTGTCATCTGCTAGGACTGAACTCATCCAGCCCAGTTTAAATCAAGTGACTCTGAGTCCAGAAATCATTGAAAAAACCAGCATCCCTTGATATCTGGAGCTCAGATATATTCAGGGTCATTTGCTGAAAAGCCTAACTGATTTAATGTAGAGGAGAAATGGAAAACTTCATTCTATCTTAAACTTAAGTGACCACAGCAATTGATTTTACTAGAACATCATTATCCCATAATCCCATCCCATATTATTTCTAAGAGAACTATGAGCTTTGAGGTACATGAAGACAGATCACATTAAACATTATAACTAGCATTCACAATTTGAACAATGGTGTCTTTGTCAACTGTTTAAGCTTTGAGTCATATCATTATCTTGAAATACCAGAGAACATTTTCAAATCATTTATGTTTAAATTATCAAAACACAATAGTTACTGAGCCTGAAAATTCATGTTAAGTATTTGATCAAGACAATTTTTGAAAGGCCTTTCTTAGTCTTATAGCAAAGAATATTCTAAGATTCTTTGAAGATGTACAGAGACCACAATGAAGCAAAGAGATGTGCTCAATGCTGCCTCAGACTTACATGCAATATTTCCTTCATTGTTGGTCATTGATAGATACTGACTGTGAGAATCCAATCTTTTTTAGTGATATGATATTATCTCATGCTTTCCATTGGTGTATATTTTACGTAGCATAAGAAGCTCAAATTGCTTTATGTCTTCTCATACCAATGTACTCACTATTCAGGTCAAAGAAGAGAATATTTTCAAGACAAAAAAGAGGGTGAAGAAAATGAAGAAGAAGAGGGAGGAGGAGGAAGAAAAGAAGAAGAAAAAGAAGAGAAGGAAGAGGAGGAGGAGAAGGAAGAAAAGAAGAAGAAGAAGAAGAAGAAGAAGAAGAAGAAGAAGAAGAAGAAGAAGAAGAAGAAGAAGAAGAAGGCAGCACAAAGATTAGGAATAAAGGTAATTTAGGGACGTTTTGAATAGATGACTAGGGTTCAGAGATAATGGTATCCTAACTAGTTAATGTTAAATAAGATTTCTGAGAACTCAACTATAGGCATGTAGCTACTTTTCTCATAATTTTGGAAATGGTCTCTATCTTTTCTTCATTACGTTGAGCAGATAGATGCCAGTATTATTTCTCTAAAATGAGGGGGAAATTCCTTTCTCTTGTTATTTTTTCTCTTTCACCAATAAAGAAACTAAATTAATTATATATTTTTTTTTTGCATAGTGAATCCTATGCAGCTATTGGTCTCTAGGCTTATTTAAAAAGGGCATAAGGGAGTTCCCAGGGCAGTTGGCCTCCACAGCTGGCCCAGGGTGTTCAGGCTCCCAAAATATAGCCTGCGTGTGCAGGACTGTATGAGGAAACTTATCACACAGGATGAATGTGTGCTTTTATATAAAAAATTCTGAACTCAGAGCCTAGTAAGAATTTCTGCGTTGTCTTCTCAGTAGGTAGTCATGATTCATTTACATAGCCATGTTACCTAGTGAAATGTGGATGTCTTTCTACACAGTTCTCCATGTTTGGAATGAACGGACTACTTTGCTTTTAGTTCACCTCTCAGATTCAATAGAGACAAGCCCTGAGGATGCAGTTTGTCTCCTTACTTCTCCTGGAAGAGAAAGCCAACTGGTTTGTGTTTTGGAGGGCAGTTTGCTTAATAAGAAAGAAATCATTTTGTAAATGAAAGAAGGATGATTTATTTGAAACAGGTGCTTAGGTGGCAGGTTGTGAATTCTTTCCATTTTGCTCCAAACAAGACAATTAAACAAGTACCAAGTATGAATGACTTCAAGATTTTTTTTAAAAAATGTCTTCCTGTTATGATATTATTATGATAAGCATAGTTGAGACTACGGCAGTAAATCCCCAATATTCATTATAATTTGACATGAAAGAAATGTTAAAAAGTTACATATATCTAAATCCTAGGTTATCCTATGACAGATTTACTGGACAAGAACAAACCTTTGATGTGACAAAGAAGCACAAAGGCAAAATGTCAAGTTTGGTTTCTCATGTGACTTAAATCACCACAGCTTGCCTAAAGATACACATT
>NW_008349266.1:124298-125940 GCF_000622305.1 Nannospalax galili
TATTTATTTATTTATTTATTTATTTTTACTTTATAGTAATGAGTTTTATGCCTGAATGTGTATAAGTACCCATCCTGTGCAGTACCCATGGAGGACAGAAGATGTCAGATTCCTTGGAACTGGAGTACAGACAGCTGTTAGTTGCCATGTGGGTGCTGGGATTAGATCCAGGTGTTCTGCATGAACAGCTAGTGTTAACTGTTGAGTCATCTCTCCAGCTCCCTAAATCCACCGTTTTTAAATGGAAGGTTTTTTTCTCTTGGAGAGGAAAGCTCTTATTGACTTTTAGAACCCTTTCTACATTTGTTACTTTTAACTGTCTTTCTCTGTTTATTATTACTTTGCTGTTGTTGTTGATTCTTTCAAGGAAGGATCAGCTAGCCCTGTGAATTTAGATGAATGAGTAGTTAGAGAAAACAGGCTGGACATGTGTGGAGAGCCGTAGGCCCCCACCCCAGGAAATAGCAAGACCTGATTCCTGGCAAAGCTGTTTTTCAGACATCAAGGCTGACCTGGTTTGAGATTAACCATATGACTATACTTGAAAGCCTCACACAAACATGTTGTTCTAACTCGGGCACTTACCGCTTGAGAGACTCCCTCATTTCTCATGAAACTGCCTAAGAAACTTTTTGTATTACTTTGTAATCATACAGGTCTAACCTTATAAATGATTTGTGGCCTTACTATAGAATTGTGGTGTTACTATGGAATTTACTCTGTGATCAATTGGTGTGGTGTAATCATGATAACTGTTTTGTTAATAGAATTGCTCTGCCTCAATGAATTTATCCCTGCCAACTTCCCCCTTTTCCCTCACTATAAAAACTTTGTGTAGATGTTCATAAATGAGACTTGATCAGAAAGCCTGTCTTGTCTCCATTCTTCGTGTCACTTGTCCCTTTCTATCCCCTCTCCTCCCTCCAGGTACCCACGTTGACTGTCCTGTGGGTCGGGACATCTGGCGCCCAACGTGGGGCTGGATACGGAGGATCCAGTGAGGGAAGAAGACGTCCCCAAAGGAACGTTCCACAACAATTTTCACTCTGGACTCGCCGCGGGAACCTGCCTCGGCTACAACCAGAAGTAAGTACAGACGTCTGATTATGGGACAAGAAATAAGCAGGCATGAACTTTATGTTAGGCAATTGCAAGAAGCCTTGAAGACGCGAGGAGTAAAGGTTAAAATAGAGGATCTATTAAGATTCTTTGAATTCATTAAGGAAACCTGTCCTTGATTTCCCCAAAAAGGAATAATAGATATTAAAGGATGGAAAAGGGTAAAAAATGCTTTAGAGGATTACTATAAGGTCTTTGGCCCCAAGAAAATTCCTGTTACAGCCTTTTCCTACTGGAACTTAATCAGGGAATTAATAGATTCAAATGAATCCTCCACCGAGGCTGCCATAAAACAAACTTCAGGCCTCCTACAAGGCCCCCCCCAGCAGCCTCCCAGTGATAAAATAATTCCCCCTAAGGAGATAGACCTCATCTCCCTTGACAGTGACAAAGAAATGTCACCCGAGATACATTCTAGGATTTCAAATCCCAAAAATGTTAAATCAGAGCCTAACTCTAAAGTCCACACTGATGTCATGATACCCCAGTCTGACACTGCGCCCACGGCATGTTTTCTACCCTC
>NW_008349266.1:125997-128941 GCF_000622305.1 Nannospalax galili
TCAGTAGAGACTCATTACATGAGATGTCAGGTTTTTACATCAGAAGGAAACCTTTATTTGTTACTATTTGTGACTAGAGAGAGAATTTGAAGCTTGCTGGATAAAATTTGGAACAGGTAGTGTTTGATCTCTGTTTTCTGGATTGCTTACCAACAGCCATAGTGCTGTGATGCTGGGGACATAAGGCAACATTTGAATTTAAACTAAAAAAACTATTTTTGTAAAAAGCACGGTGTTAGTAAAATAACCTTTAAATGATGACAATTAGTGATAAAACAGAAAAATAACTCTTTAAGGTAACCTAATTCTTGGACTTTACATACATACCTATAATCCTAGCACTTGGGAGGCTGGGGCAAGGGGATCATAGTGGCCTGGGTTACAGAGAATACCCTATCTCAATGCAAAAATGTATCCTAAATTTTTCTCTATGAATGTCCACAGCCACTTCTTTATATTTTCATTTGTAAAACACTGGAGCCCACCGGTGGTTGAGAGCATCCTACAGATGTGTGTATCGTCCATCCTTTTCTTGTCCTGGGGCAATTTTTTTTGTGTAGAATTATTGGGCAGTGGCTGTCGGCACTAGTAAAACCATGTTGGACCCACTTAAATAGATTCCAGACCCATTTTCTCCAGATGCTTCAAATTTTTGACTTAAACTGTTCAATGCTCTTTTTCAAAGTTGTTCCTGCATCATGCATAGTTCACACCAGATGGTGTTAAGCAATTTGAGAATATTCCAGATGTAGTTGCACAGTATGCCATACATTTCCATTTCTAGTCTTATTTTGATTTTCTTACTATCAAAGGCTGTAATTTGAGAACTGTGCTTTATCTGTACCTATGGTTCTTTCCATTCCTTTTCCATGTAAGCTGACAGTTTCTCTTTTGAAAAGTTACTAAACAAAAAAGGAATGTATTATACATATACACATATATGTATATATGTGTATTTACATATATGTACATTTTAATACTTGTGGACAAATAATACAAGTTGTTTAAGACCAACAAATTCAACAGTGTCTTGTGAGATTTGTACAGTTGTTTTAACTTTAAAAAATATATTGAGAATTTCATACATGCAAATAAGGTGTTTTGATCAAATCCACTCCCACTACCTACCCCCCAACTCCTCCCATATCTCCCCATCACTTTTTCCTGACAACTTTGTATATCCTTTTTCTTTTCTTTTCTTTTCTTTTCTTTTCTTTTCTTTCCTTTTAATTAGATGCTCCCTGGTGCAGTGGTACATGCCTGTAATCTCAGTATTTGGGAAACAGAGGTAGAAGAATGAGGAGTTCAAGGTCATCCTCTGCTACACAGTAAATAGGAGATCAGCCTAGGCCATAAATACTTTCACTTTTTAAAAAAATTTCTTAGTAGCCTGTAACTGAGGCACCAGACTGAGGCTATCTCCATTTTACATTTATAGCAGATGCTTAGTTCTAAACCTTTTCAAATTACATATTGTTGATTTTAATGTGGCATATTTCCTACACATACAAGCATTCATTCTAGAATTGGGTATCCAGGTACCGAGGTATAGATCTTCATAGTGTATTTAAAGGAGTTGTACTCAGTTCAAGTAGTTTAGTGCCAGGAGGAATCTGCTTCTGAAAAGCATTTAAATTTAAGAAAACACTTGAAAAGGTAGTCCATAAAAAGGGTCCCATGCCAACTCAATCAGATAAGTGCCCAGAGTGGAGTGAGGAAATATGGCTGATGGATAGACTCTAGTCTTGGAGCTGTTGGAGACTAATTACTACTGGATGAGGGAGAGTAGACCTTACTAATGGTCTCTAAATAGGCTGACTAGACTCCAATAGATGAATTTGCACTGAAGAAATCTGGGTACAAATGCTTGACTGAGTAGGACTTAACATGTATGACAGAATGAATGAGGTAGAGGGTGGGTGGGGTGGGTGTATTTAAACTTAAGCAAAAAGACTAGGCAATAACCAGTCTTGGGTTGTCTAAATATCTACTGTGTATGTAATGAATCCTGTAGCCAGTGTGTGACTGCTTACTCTTTCAATAAGTAGAACACTGCAAAATAGTTTCTTATTTGATCTGAAGAATTGCACAGACCCTGTCAAGATATAATAGGGGACCTAGGGTGACTTCTTACTCATTTTACCTCATGTCCATCCTGGCCACTTAGCACCTTGATGATTCCTGAAAATATTTGAGTCTGGGCTCCTTTGTTTACCTAGGGGAAAAAAAGTAAAATATTAGTTTAGCAGTTCTAAGACTAAATATTTCTTTTGCAAGCCTAAGGGTTGGGGAAAGGGCAAACTATTTCCCCTTAAATGTTCTGTGCTGTCCATGTTAGCTATCAGGAAAATCAAGCAATATTAAGACAAATGTATGATGAGGGGACATGGATAATTTCAGCCAGCTACTTCAGAATTACCCTTGATAATCATATGTATGGCTTTTAATGCTAAAATATGCTACAAGATTTTGTTGTCTCAAAGTGTGTGGTTAATTAGCATTCATACTTACTGTAGTCTTAAATGTTTACTCTTTATGTACCTGTGAATGCAAAATATGAAGAGACCTTTAGCCTTCAGGAGTTTACTTCCTAAGGGTACAAATTGTTCCTTGTTTATTTAGACCATTGCTTGGCTATTATACCATTTGGGGAAAATTCCTTAGCCAGAAATTTTAAAATTCAGAGGGTTATACTAAATTTCAAGACATTACTGTTTGAGTTTACATTGTATTAGCCCTATTTATCACGTTTTCCTCTAAGGAGTTGTGTGTTAATGTGAACCAGAAAAGAGACCATTCTGCTTAAGTTTCCACCACAATGCCACACCATCTCTGATCTCTGATAATACAACTTTCAATACATTGCCAAGAAAATTGCTCCATAGAGTCATCTCAGATTTTTTCCCATAAGGTTTTTAAATCATTTTTTTAATAAAAAATTATT
>NW_008349266.1:130267-131392 GCF_000622305.1 Nannospalax galili
TTCTCTGGGAGCTCAGATTTCTAACTCCTATAAAATCAGAATATAGTTATGATTACTGATTGTTTTCAAAATATTTGCTTCCTTGGATGATGATATATTATGTCTAAAATTAAATTGCTTTGGCATTTGGTGTGTAGCTCTGGACAGAATTTGGCTAAGCACATGTAAGGCCTTTGGTTCAGTTGCCAGTACTGACAACCCCTCCCCAAGGATCAGTTGAGTATTTTGTCAGCATGCCATCAATCTTTAAACAACAGTAATAGTCTGGGATGCAATTTTAAATCTGCCCATCCATACCATAAAGAAGATTATAAGTATTAAAATACTCCACAGTAGTTGTTTACTGTCTTTGAACTACAGGTGTGGCTCTTAGCCTACGCTTCTATGGACTGTGCCTAGAACTTCATTGACTATATTTTAAGTATTACAAAAGGCTACTTCTTAATCTGTGCACTTTTGGGAGTTTTGGAATTTTACTCCCTGAACAAGCAACGGTTGTGAGAGTTAGACACTCTGTGTGTGTATATATATGCAAAAAAATGATGGGCTATCAATGCAAAAATGTTCATTTAAAGGGCATGACAGTATTAAAGAGGAAATTAATAAACTGGTATGTGTATTGCTTTCATCTTACATTTTCAGGAATTTCTACAATTCGCTGCATGGAGTTGTTTAATTCAAGAATTTGTGCCTCTACTAGCAGGTGATCCATAAAAATGATGGAAAACTGTACTAGAAGTGTTCTTTTCTTGGACTTAGTGAATTAAATTCATTGAAAATTCATGTCCAAAGAGCTTTGTCAAAGAGCAGAACATATTTTTATTGAAGATCCACCAGCCCTATTGAAGTCAAA
Source organism: Nannospalax galili (assembly GCF_000622305.1). Taxonomy (NCBI): domain Eukaryota; kingdom Metazoa; phylum Chordata; class Mammalia; order Rodentia; family Spalacidae; genus Nannospalax; species Nannospalax galili. The sequence continues at coordinate 131,121 of NW_008349266.1, forward strand.
TAGGAAAAAAAATTAATGTTAGTGGAGAATATAGAATTTCTAGTAATATTAATAGATTTCATAAACTAATGAACATTCTTTCATAATTATATCCATGTTTCAATATACATATCACATCCGTATGTTTGGATATATGTTTGTAGAAGTGTATATACAAATTTAAGTAAGATAATTTTTATTGAGTTTTAGAAATTTCGTAGAATACTTTTTGATCATATTTATACTTCGTCCCCTAGCTGCCCTTCCCTTACAAGTTGATGTACATATATATA
>NW_008349266.1:131473-137225 GCF_000622305.1 Nannospalax galili
TATAGAGAGAGAGAGAGAGAACTCTGTTATATATGTGTGTATATATATATACATATGTATTTATACACACAAATCTTGGTATATGTCCATCCATTGGAGCTTGTTTAACTTAACAAGCATCACTCCCTTAAAGACTTAAGCACTCCTCCCATCAGCTTTTGGTCACCAAATTTCCTCAGTTAGAACTGGTTGGTGACTCTTACCTATTTCCTTACTTCTCTGCTAGTATTTTGTCTGGCTTGAGCTTATATGAGACTTCTGTGTGCTGTCACCATTGCTCTGAATTCATGAGTAACTGTCCATCTTTCTGATAATCTCTGCTTCTTTGTTATCATCCGACACTTCCAGTTCCTACAATTTTTCCATCTCCTTCTGTAATGATCACTGACCCTTGGCAGGCAGAAGTTTGCTTTGGTGCCTTATTCAGGGATAAGCACTCTGCAGTCTTTTATTGTTGCATGTTGGTCAGTAATGTGTCTCTGTGCTAATCATAATCTGCTGCATTAGGAAGCTGGTCTAGTGAAAGCTGGGAGATGCATTAATCTATGGGTATAACAAAAAGTCATTAGGAGTCAGCTGAATACTGCTTATTTCTTAAAAGATGGATCAATTAGGATTAGAGAGATGACTGAGTGGTTAAGAGCACTGGTTGCTCTTGCAGAGGATACAGGTTCAGTTCCCAGCATTCACATGGTGGCTAAAAACTGTGTGTAACTCCAGTTCCAGGGGATCCAATGTTTTCTTCTGACTTCCACAGGCATTACATGACATGGGCGCACTTATGTACATGTAGGCAATACACACATGCACATAAAATAAAAATAATAAAATATTTTTTAAAAGCTCAATCAATCAGTTCCATTTCTCAGCTTCCCAAATTTAGGGATTATAGGTGTGCACAATCCTACATTAACAAGGGGATAATTTTATGTTGATTTTTCTCTGAATTATTATAAAAAATCCTAAATGTACTCTTCTTCTCAGGGATATTGGGAATCATCCATTCATCGTTAAAATAACTCACCAGAGAGGTTTCATTATACAGCAAAATTAGTTGCACACAGAAGGCCACAACTGGCCAGGTTTTGGAGAATAAGAGACTGCAGAGTGTAAGATGGGACTCCTATATGGAACATCACCAACCCACCACTCAGGGACCATTGTGGAAGAGGATGCAGAAAGATTGTAAGAGCTAGGGCTGATTGTTGAACACAGGGAGCTGGGGGCCTCCAAGCCACTGAGGGCTTGCTCATGTGAGCTTGTAGCAGTGGTGGTGTGGAGCATGGGACCCATGTCAGCTCAATAAAACAAGGGCTCAAAGGGGAGGTGAAAAATAGGTGGTGGGCCAGCATTAGACTGAGAACTATTTGAGACTGATTGTTGCTGGGTGAGGGAGAGTATGACGTATATATGACCACTGGATGGGCTGACTAGACTCCAGTGGACAAATTTACACTGAAGGACATTGAGTACAAACACCTGAATGAATAGGATGTAGCATGTGTGGCAGAGTGCATAGGGTTTTGTGGGTGGATGGGGGGGAGTCATGCCTGGGAGAGGGGATCTGGGTTTCAGTGGGAAATGCTGTATGAAATTAAAAGAGTTCAATAAAAATATTATCTTAAAAATTATTTGTGCTAGAACAGCAAGACTGATTTCAGCCTTATAATGTCTCAGAATAATTTTAATCTAAGACAGATATTCACTGGGCCTCTAGCCACATTATTAAATATAGAAAAGTGACCCATGACAGAATGTAAAACCATCAAGCTTGGACTTCCTGCCTCAAAAACTGTGACAGAATTAATCCTTGCCTTTTTGGACAACTTTGTCATTCTTTTGCAATCAAGCTCAAAGTAATATTTTTACAAATATTTTATTATTTTTTATTTTATGTGTATGAATGTATTGCCTGAATGGGTGTAAGTGCACCCATGTCATGTAGTGCCCATGGAGATCAGAAGAGGGTGTCAGATTCCCTGGAACTGAAGTTGCAGATGGTTGTTAGCTGCCATATGGGTCCTGGGAAACTGAGTCCTCTGCAAGAGCAATCATTGCTCTTAAATGCTGAGCCATTTCTGCAGTCCCAACCCAAGTAATCTTATATACCATGAAATATTTTCAAATGTTGATCTGTGAGGAAAGTAGGTAAAGATTCTGTCATGCTTTGTTTTATTATCAATAAAACCAATGTGAACATCTTTAAGTTCTGGTAGTACATGTGAGAAGGATAAATGTTTAAAAACAGAATTCTTTTGGATTGGTAAGACCCTGCTCCCTATGTGTCAATCTAAATGAGCAGTTGAAAATGACAAATGGTATGAGCTCACTATAGCACTCACAAGACAGTTATAAAGTTATAAAGGTCAAGATGACATGACATCAGTGTAGACATTGAGTGGGAAGATTTATTCATCTATTGTGGTGTTGACCATGGCAAGTAGGAGCTTCCTGAATCCACATAATACTTTAGTATGTGTATAATTATGTCTTAGTAATTTGTAGGTGAAATTTGAATTGGATGATCAAAAGTTTAAATAGACTCAAGGACAGAATAACATGATCATCTCATTAGATGCAGAAAATTTTTTGGGAAAACCCAACATCTCTTCCAGAGGGTGAAAAGACCTCTTATGCTCATGGATTGGGAAGATTAATATTTCGAAAATGGCTATTCTACCAAAGCAATCTAAACTTTCAGCACTCCCCACTTGAAATTCCAAAATAATTCTTTACAGAAAATTTAAAAACTTCAAATTTCACATGGTAACACCAAATCAAGGATAGTCAAAACAATCCTGAACTATAAAATAAGAGCTTGAGTCATCATCGTCCCTGGTTTCAAATTATTCTGCTGAGCAATAGCAATAAAAACAGCATGGTACTGGCACTAAACCAGACATATTGACCAATGGAATAGAACTGATGATCACAGTTAAGTTTACCCACTTACAACTATGTGAGTTTTGGCCAAGGGTCCAAAATACACATTGGACATCAGTTCCAGCTTTATTTGTCTTATGTTTTCTATGTCTCAGGTATGTATTGTCTTCGTCAATGGAATCTTACTGCCAAATTCTGGTGGGCAGCTAAGAACAGTATTATTAAGTCTATGGGACTTTCCTGGTCAACAGCTACAAAAGAGTGAATATATTTATGACACTGGGTATTTTACTTGATAGCCTGTGGTGTCAGCAGGGCCACTGAATTCCTGCTATACTGTAACTACATTTAAACACTTTTCATAGTGTATGTGTATATCTTGAAAGAAACTTCTAAAGCCCTTTTCCATAGTTGTTCAAAAGGCCTTTAATGTTAGTTTTTATTCTTCTTAATTCTTCTTCTGTCCTTACCTCCCATTCCTCACCCCATCAAAACCATTCTATCCCATTTTTCCCATTTACATCACTGCATTCTATCTCCTCTTCCAAGATGTAACCCATGGCTCCTTATTATGTTCCTGACTTCCAAGTATTTTCCAATTGAAACAGATTTCTAAAGCACCTACTTATGGGAGAAACATGACATTTGGCTGTCTGAGTCTGGGTGAGTACAATTAGGATTGTTTCTAGTTCTATACACTTACCTGTCAATTTCATAATTCTGTTTTTCTTACCAACTGAGTAATATTCCAGTGTGTAAATGCACTACATTGCATTATACATTCATCAGTTGATGAATATCTAGGCCGTTCCCATTTCATGGCTATTGTGAACAGAACAGCAAAGAACATCAATAAACAGTTATCTATGAAGTAGGATATGGAGTCCTTTGGGTGTAAGCCAAAGAATTGTAAGACTGGATCATATAGCACATCATTTTTTAACTTTGTGAGGAACTTCCACACTGATTTCCATAATGGTTGCAAGGATTTGCATTCATACCGTCAGTAAGTGCTATCCTTTCCCCATATCCGCACTATCATTTGTTATTGTTTCTTTTTTGCATTGTAGACATTCTGAATGCGTTAGGATGAAATATCTAAGTAGTTTTAATTTTCATTTCCTAATCTCTAGTAGTTGCTTTCATAGTACTAGAAGGTGCTATGCATGTGACTGGCAGAGAAAGGCAATCATCAACCTTATCCCGCTGTGAACACTGAAAGCTACAATAACCATAGACACTGCAATACAATGTCACTGGTACAATAGTGACATGACTATTACAAGAGTAACAAAACATCTTCTGATTATATTTAAGACCTACTTCACAAGATGGATTTCGTAACTGACAATGTTGTCAGGGCCAAGAACCTGTGGTTAGACAGGTCACAACCCACACAGGAGAAACTACTACTATTATTCTGCTAAACATACAAAGTTTTTAAATTGATTCCCTATGACATCATTGTACACATAGATTTGTGCTTCTCTAAACTCTATCTGAGCATGTTCTTCTTGGAGCAGATAGGGATCAACATAGAGAAACTCCCAACTGGTCGATGGGCAAAGAATAAGAGACTGAGGAATGCTCAGCTCTAAATGGGACACCAATATCACACCCTCTCCTCCCAAGACTCAGGGATCATTGCAGAATAGGGGGCAGAAAGACCATAAGAACCAGAGGTGGTAGATGAATCCAAGGAGACTGTGTTGTCTGCTCACCACAGAATATTGCACATATGAAGCTACAATGGTTATGACAGCATGCATAAGACCATTGGAAAAAAATGGGTTGGGGAGGTGGGCAAGAAGTTCCATCTGTAGCCAAAGAAATTGGTAGATGCTGGGAGGGTCAGAGCTTTCCTCACTAGTATGTGGCCTGTTAGGATGAACAGATATCACAGGATATACCCAAACCCAAGAGCATTTTGGAAATACAGATTAAATTTAATAGGCATTTCGACATGTATATTTTTATTGAATTTTTGTGCATTTCTTAAATAAATCTTAATCATATTTGGAAGCACTCCCCCATCCAGGACCCTCTAGACTCCCTCACCAGATTTCATGCATTCAAATGTGTTAAGGCCTATCAATTCAAGTTTTTGTACGGAGATGTTACTCACTGCAAGTGTATCCTCTAGTACTTCCTTCATAAGAAAGTGAGAGAGACAAGAAATAACAGAGAACATGAAGTCTGTGGGGGGTGAAGTCGGGGGGGGGCGAGAGGTGAAGGGAGGACTGACTATGATGCAAGTACATGGCATGAAATTCCTGAATCAAAAATATTTTAAAAAATACATATCGAAGAAAAGTAGCATGTTAATCATTGCTAGTCCAACTGCATAGCTACATGTAAAAGAAAGAAGCCTGATGCCTATCTCCCTCTACAAACCCAACTCCATATGGAAAAAGGTCTTCAACATAAGACCTCATACCCTAAATGTCATAAAGGAGAACTTCTAGGCACAGGAAAGGACTTTCTGAATAGGACACTGATAGCTAAAGCATTCACACCAATATTGGAGAAACAGGAGTGCATCCAGCTAAGACATTTCTATACAGCAGCTTCTTCACATCATTTGAGTGAAGAGACAGCCTGAAGAATGCTAACAATTTTTAATAGATACATGCTAACAGATTGTTAGTATATAAAATATATAAAAAACCTAAAAACTAAACATCAAAAAAGCAAACTGCCAAATTAAAAATGGGGGGATTAAAAAAAATCAAATTTTTCAAAAAATGTAATGTAAATAGATGAAAATACTCTTAAAATGTGGAACATCCTTGGCTATTAAGCAAATGTAATTGAAAACTACTTTGAGGGCCTGGAGAGATGACTCAGCAGTTAAGAACATTGGTTTCTC
>NW_008349266.1:137695-141440 GCF_000622305.1 Nannospalax galili
TCAAAATAGTCAGTAATTGAAACAATGTAGATGTCCATCAAGTAATGAATGAATAATGAAAATATGGTACATTTACAAAATGGAATATTAGTCAGCTATCAAGAAAATTTAAGTTATGTAATTACAGGTAAATGGATTGACCGGGAAACAGTCATCCTGAATAAGGAGACACAGACCCACAAATGCAAATGTTTCATGTTCTCCCTCATATGTGGATGCTTGCCCTGTTTCTTTAGATATGCATGCTTCAGTTGGAAAATCCATAGATATTTGGAAATTAGCGTAGGGACCTGGAAGGATAGAGCCTGAATGAAAGGGGAGACAGAATGCAATCATAGAAATGGGAAGAGGGAAATACTGGAATTGGGGGGTACATAGGATGGAGGATGAGATGCATGGTAGAAAGAAAATATTGGGAAAATAATGAATAGCAACAGACTTTTGAAAAAATCATTGAGAAAAATATTACTGTAGAAGTTTTCTAGAACATATAGGTATATAAAAAGAGGCTAAATAAAGACATCCTAAAAGGTAGGGACAAAACTCTACTAGACAGCACAGGCAACCAAATAAAAAGCCAAATTCCAGAATTGGTATCTCTTTCTTCAGTTGTGGACTAGGTGCATGGCATAGTTCATAAAACAATATTGGCTATTGCCATTGTTCTAAGTTGCCTTCCAGAGTATGATGATAACTCCTGAATCATGAAGTCATTACATATATAAGACACACAACATGGAGAAATCAAGCTGGTATTGACCTCAAAGCTTCATCTCTATTAGCTAGTTTTCATAGTTCTGGAAGGTTCTATGCATGCTTTCAAAAGATACAAGTAACCATATACCTTAAACCAGCTCTAAACTATATGAGCTACATTAACAACTGGAATGGTAAGATATACTCATTGACACAACAGTGGCAGTAATATTATAGGAGTAACCAACCAGTTTCTAATTGGATTTTAGGCCCAGGTCACAGGAGATAATCTATTCCTAGCACTCTTAGGAGGACCAAGAACCTGTGGAAGAGCTTAGTACAATAATTTTTGTAAACAGACACAATATTAAACCAAAACCCAGTGACTTATCTCTACACCCATATATTGGTGCATCCTTCAACTGTCATCAAACTTCCTTTTGCTGTACAAAGTGATCAGTCACAGAAAGCCACAAATGTTTAATACCCAGAGACTAAGATATAACAGATTTCTCAACCCTAAATGAGACATATAATCATACACCTCCCTAAAAGTCTCAGTAAGAGTTGCAGAACAGAAAGCAGAAAATATAGTAAGAATCACAGGTAATGGATGAATGTAACAAAAGTCTTTTCTGGATACAACAGGAAGGCTGCACATATGAATGCACAATAGTTGTGAAAGTATGTAGAAAACCTGTGCAAGCCTATGCTCCATGGAATGTATGCACAATAAAATTATTTAGGGAACACAAATTGGACTAGGATAGCATAATATATATTATATATATATGAGAGAGGAGAGAAACAGAGAGACAGAGACTGAGAGAAACAGAGAGACAGAGACTGAGAGAACACAAAGTAGAGGAAGGGATTGGAGGTAAATCTGAGAGGAGAGAGAGGAGGGGATTTGAATATGATAAAAATGTATGAAATTCTCAAGGAATCATTAAAAAATAAAGAAATGCACTTTCCAATTCTGTCCTGAGATACCTCGGGACCCTGGTCAATTGTTATTGGGCTAAGCCAACACTACAGCTGTTCATAGCCACTGCTTATTTGCATATGTTCAGAGCACAGCGCTTTGCCTTGAGGTTTCTTCATTGGATAGTCACCCTCTGTGAAGGAGTCAGGACATAGCAGGTACATGAGGGCCTACACCCAGCTGCTAGGTCTCCTGTGGCTCTGGCTCCCAGGTAGGGAAAGGAATTCATTGGGAATTTCCCAAGCCCAGTGCAGTCACTATTGTTTGATTTTTCAGGAAATTTATACTGTAACATGCTTAGTCATATTGATGTTTATTTTGTGTCTTAATACTTGGTATCATATATGACATACAGATGACCCAGACTCTGTCTTCTCTGCTTGCATCTCTGAGTGATATAGTCACCAACACTTTCCAGAGAAGTGAGTGCATTGGTAGCTGGTTAAACTGTTATAAGTAGAAGCAAAGGAAAGCTCTTAAGTTCATGATCTGTGAGGCATCCAAATTGAAAGATAAGGGTCGCATAAAGGTTCAGTGGCAAAGGATCTGGGGCAGATTTTGCACTCATCCTCAGTAGCCTGCAGCCTGAAAATATTGCAATTTATGAGTCTAAAAACTTTTGGGGTACCCCTCCCATAGTGCTACAAGTCACAACATAAACCACCTGGGTAAGCAACAGCATAACATTTGACTGACTCAGGAACACCTCCTGGCACCTATATCGACTGAGAGTGTGTTTCAGACACAATCAGGCATTGATGGGCACCGAGGTTTTAGTAGATGAGGCCAAGCAACCTATTGAATACAACACTGGTCCTTGCTCTTCTCCCTCATCAGCACAGAAATTATTATTCCTCTCTTGATTTCATTAGGGTATAGGTTTCCATATTTTAGTCATTTCTGTTGTACCATCATTGGAATTGATTCAGAAAAACAGAAAACACTAAAGACATGAGAAGCAGAGACTCCTGATACAGGAATTTGTGGTTTATGTTACAGCCATTAACTGGCTGAGATCAGGTAGAACCAGAGAATCAAGAATGCTGGTACTATTAATAAGTGATATTCTGCTGCTTACCGACAAGCCAGAGCTTACCTCTCAGTGAAAGCATGGACTGGATACTCATGTGCTCCTGATACTTGTTCACATAGCCTGGGTTTGGGATTCTGATGTTTCCATATGCCCACAGCACTATTTTAGTGATTCTGCTGTCCTTAAACGTGCCCTTGAATCTGTCTATAGTTGCTGATAGACATTGTATTGTCATATTCTGATTTTCAAATCTGATGGGAGAGCACTAACTGAGAAATTTTATTGGAAACCATGCAAGAACTACAGAGTATCAATCAAAATTACTCCAGAATTAACCAGCAACACCTATGTAACAGAAAGCTTGTTAGAAATGCAAATTAGAAGTGTGATTTCTGATTTCTGGAACCTTTTGAGTAAATATATACTTGCATTTTAAGGAAAAAAGAGGGTTTTTTTAAGCATCTAATTGTGGGTTTTATTAAATATGCAATTTGTATTTGGATATATATTAGAAAAATAAGTTGAATGTCAAGAACTAAACTCTTATAAAAATTTTTTCTTTCTTTTCTTTTTCCCCCCAGTTAATTATTTAATAACCACATACTTAGAAGAAGCATTCCATTACAACAGCATTGACGTATTAAATTATAAATTTTCTGAGCTAAGATGCATCTTTTCCAAAATTGGCTGTGAATTTTTAGGTTTACAATTGAATTATTACAGTTATACAATATTTTACTCAGTCTAAACCCAATAAGACATAAAATTAAATGAGGTTTTAACCTTTAAAAAAGATCTTCATTTCATTATTAAAATACACAGTTTCATACAGAAAAATTCTTTTTCAATGCAATTGACATTGGATGTTCGCACATGCATTTCTAATCTCTAAATATCTGATTATTACTAGTCACTGTTGGTTACTTTCTGAGCTTCTAGGCATCTGAGCATGGATATAAAGTCATCAGGTAGATTTCAATGGTAATGTTTTTCACATCTACTAATTATTGTTTTTTAATCATTATTTTTTT
>NW_008349266.1:141851-151005 GCF_000622305.1 Nannospalax galili
TAAAAGTTGTCAAAATAATTATTTTTCTCGTTGTAAGAAAATGTCTATAAAGTCATCGGGTAGATTTCAATGCTAATGTTTATCACCTCTACTAATTAGCATGACATAAATTTCCACTTTCCTCATCAAATATAATACATTTTTAAAATTTTTAAAATCTTTTTTTGTGTGTATATCAGAAAAAGGAGTTTTAAATAAAGATTTCTAAAAATGTAATGTAGTTTCTTATTTGCATTCCACATTATGACTTATTTAGGATCCTGGACTTGATGACAATGCCATCCATTATCAACTCCCATTATCACCAGAACTTCTGGATAATTCCAAGGAATGCCTTTTTTCCCCTCATATTCACCAATTATAGACTGTGCTATTGATCAAAGAGTTCAGAAGAGAAGGATTCAATATCTACAAGTATCTTCATGATGATCCATGGACTGGTAGAGTTAAGGACTGGAACACCAGTATTCATGAGTGGTAGGAAGCAAAGAGAATAGAGTTCCCATCCTAGGACTTCCTGGACATAGAAGACAATAGACTTTCAAACCTATTCTTTACAATCCTAAGGTATAGGATGTCCGAATGAGCTGACTGAAAGATGAATGACTTGTCCCGCACTGATCTTCTATTAGCAAGCATTGGGTCTGTCCCATCTCTCATTTCTCTAGTAAGTTTCCAGAAGGTACAAAATAGATGCTTGAGACACAATGTTGAAAATTGAGCTTAGGGGACATTTAAGATTCAAACATAGAAACTTACTATCCATTCAATGGCTACTGTTCAGATAAAATGCCCTGTATTAAAACATTCCATGCTTGAAATAGTTACAGAGATTTTTGTTTTTCTATGTGAATTTCAAGATTCTACAATTCAGATTTTTAAACCATGGATAACACTGTTCTTAAGAAAATAATGAGGATTGTTGTCATGTCTATACTATTGTGCATAATGAGGAAGAGAGATAGTGGCAGGGGAGATACACTGGCAGTTCTATCTAATGCCGAATAACACTGTTCTTAAGAAAATAATGAGGATTGTTGTCATGTCTATACTGTTGTGCATAATGAGGAAGAGAGTTAGTGGCAGGGGAGATACACTGGCAGTTCTATCTAATGCTCCCGGGGACAGCAAAGCATGGTTGTATCTGAAATTCAACATTAACATGTGCAGGCACCAAGATGAACATCTAGGTCACCTCAGCTATACCTCAGCATCCCTGACCACTTTAAGTTATGACACATAGTACTGTGAAAGGGATAGTCTTATATTGTTAATAGTAATAAATGGCAATATTTTCTGACTCCAAGCTGCTGATGGTTAGAATGAAGTCTGTTCAAGATCCACTGCTGATGAATCTTGTTGGGACACGGGGTTGCAAATTAGATGCCTTCTAGATGAGAAACTTGGTAGATATTCCTAGTTTCTGCTGACATCAAGTTGTCCAGCTGTCTATATCATACTGGCCTTTTAAATGTTGCTGGTTCTCCCACTCTCAGAGATGTAGGTATGGCAGATGGAGACTATGTCATCTGAGTTTCACATTTCACACTTGAAATTTGAAATATACAACAAATATAAGGCATTATTCATGTTATAAGATGAACTTCCTGAAAATCCATGGATCTCTTACCACACAAGGTTACACATTTCCATTGGAAAACAAGAGGAGCAGGAGCCCTGCTTTCTGAGCAGGTCCCTCTTGTTCAAGTTGTGTGTTCATTTGGACTGACTTACTCTTAGAACCCAGGGTAGTAAATGATGAGTCTTTGCCCCTTCTGAAGAAAAATTATAGCTTCTGATAGTTTAGTGAGGTCTTAAGACAAGAGTCAGTAGGCTATGGAGCAGAAGCAGCAGGAGATTGTGAATGCCCCACAGTGCTTATAGTTTTGTCAATTTTATCAATCTCATGAATGAAAATTGTCACATGGAAAGAACATTTAAGATCATAAAGACCTGGGTTAAATTCAACTTTAGGATACACTGATCATGTGACCCAGCACAAACAAAGGATATACTCTCATGCTAGGTTTCCTCCGGAATGAAAAATGAAAGCTATAAAGTGTGTACTGAGGGTTTAACTGGTTGTTACACAACAAGATTCATCAGCAGTGGATCTTGAACAGACTTCATTCTAACCATCAGCAGCTTGGAGTCAGAAAATATTGCCATTTATTACTATTAACAATATAAGACTATCCCTTTCACAGTACTATGTGTCATAACTTAAAGTGGTCAGGGATGCTGAGGTGTAGCTGAGGTGACCTAGATGCTCATCTTGGTGCTTGCACATGTTAATGTTGAATTTCAGATATAACCATGCTTTGCTGTCTCTGGGAGCATTAGGTAGAACTGCCAGTGTGTCTCCCCTGCCACTAACTCTCTTCCTCATTATGATCAACAGTATAGACATGACAACAATCCTGATTATCTACTAATGTAACTTTGAATGCCTAGACTTTCTGCTCATAAAAGAAATTTTCCAACAGAAAGAAGCTGCGGCTGATGTGGTCCAAAAGAGACAGATTCTGTCTGAAGCTGGTAGTCAGACTTAGCAGTGCCATCCATGTGGTGGTTCTGGCTGTAGATGCATGAATGGTGCAAAAGTGAGGGTGTATTGGAATCTTCCTCCACAGTCTCAGTGCTGATGAGGTCAAGCAGCATTTGATAGGAGAGTTCCTGTTTGGAGAACTTGGGAGGCCATTTGTCAACCTGTGTAGCTTAAATTTGAGTGGGGATCCCAATATATTGGAGATGCTAGAGCCGTGAGACATCTGCCAAGGAAAACTGCATATAGAGCATGGAACCAAAAGAGAGATGTATGTTTTAGGCAGCAAACCTGGGGAGATGGACCCATCTAAGCCCTTTAGAATCAAAGTCCCAGACATTAGACAAGGAGCTAAAGGATTCTGTGTTTACCCTGCTGGTTTTTAATCTTGCTTTGGTCCTGTATTTCCTCTATGCCCCATTCCTCCCCTTTGGAATGGGGATGTCCAATATTTAAATTGTGTGTTGTAAAACATAATGTTTCTTTTTGATTTTATAGGAGTTTACAGTTAAAGAGATTATTTTAAGTCTCTGAAGAGACCGGACTTTTGAGTAGCTTTCTAAAACTGTTAAGGATTAAGAGTATTTTAAAGCAGGACTAACCATTTAACAATATGAAAAGGCCACAAGCCTATGGGGGGCAGGGAGTGGAGTGTTTTGGTTTAAATGATAAATATCCACAGTAGGTTGAGATATTTGATAACTTCATTCCCAGCTGGTAGCACTGTTTGTAGATGTTTAAGAAGTGTGGCCTTGCTGGAGGGATTATATTATTGGTGACAGATTTTGAGAGTTTATAGGCTTGGCCACTTCCAAATCTCTCTTTTCCTATCTGTACTTTAAAATGTGAGGTATCAGTTATTGCTTTAGTTCCTGATGCCATGCCTTCCCCACCATTATGGAAGCTTAAACTTCTGGAACTGTAAGTCCAAAGAAGCCCTTCCTTATAATAAGAGGCATTGGTCATGCTGTTTTATCAAAGCAACAGAGAAGCACTAATACAATTCAATAACTGCCTTTTGCCTCATTATAAGCAATGGGATTTTTTGTAACTTTTTAAAAGCAACTATATAAAATCCTTCCAGTACTTTTAAATATAGAATAATTAGTTTGAACAAATAAAACACAATGGTTTTAAACAACAGTAATATAATTTATCTGGAGCTTATAACTCAGCAATGAATTTCATTAAGTCAACAAAATGTTGTGGGATGGTAAGAGTTTTTCCAAAGTTATTTTTTCATTTTTAAATTGAATTTTTGAAAAGTTCATCCATTTTGATATTATTTTGATTGCCTTCCCTGTTTGAACCCCATCTTAACAACCCTCTACCCAATATCATGTACTCTATTATACAGGGTTGAATTTGTGACCTCAAACGCCCTTCATTGTGGACCCATCCACTGGGATCTGATTCACCTACTAAGAGACACAATCTTAAAAAATAAAAAAATTGTCTCTCCTCTCACAGCATCCATCTATTTTGAATACTTCCTCATTTAGAGTTGCAGTTTTTACCCACTCCTCCATTTCTATGATTACAATTTGTCTGGTTTGAGTTACATGGGAGTTGCGTATGATATTACCATGTACAATTTGTGTTGTGAGTCCATATGAATAATATCCTAGCCTTCTGGAAAGATCTTTCCTTGTGGAAATCTACCACCTCTGGACCTTACAATCTTTATACCACCTCTTGTATAATGATCATTGAACCTTGGATGCAGAAGTTTGATATAGGTGTCCTATTCAGGTGTAAACACTGCATTCACTTATTTTGTTCAAGGTGGCTTGGAATGGGTTTCTATGTTAATCAGCATCTGCTGCATAAGGAAACTTCTTTGTTGATAATTGAAAGATCCATTAATCTATGTGTTCAACAATAAATCATAAGAATTTTCTTTAATATTATATGTAATTTAGTATAATAATAGAATTAGGCTTTCCTCTATGACCTGTCTATGTGACCTGTCTAGTCACATAGTCCTAAGTCTGATATCAGTGTCAGTTATGGGCTACATTTTATGAATGGGACCTTAAATCCAATTAGAAAGTGATTGGTTATCCCTGTAATATTCATGCCCCTTTTATACCAGATGTGATATCAACAGAGGTCAGTTGTCATCAAAGGATGCAGGATTTACAGCTGGGTATGGTTAATGATTACTTTTCTCTTCTAGTAGCATGCATGTCACCTTTGACACTATGAAAAATAGCAAAGATGAAACTTTGAAGTGAGTAGTAGCTTAATTTCTAATTTTTTTTTCTATTCTTCATGTTTGTGGTGACTTCAGAAATAGAGTAGTAAGCATCAAGTTCTGATGGGTAATGAAGAGCAGGGGCAATAGCCAGTATCTTTTGAAGGTGTACTGGACCCCTAGGCAAAAGCTTAAGTTCAGTTAAACAGCTATTGGTTATGCCCAAGAAAAAGTTCCACTTCTGCACTGATATAATTTGATGTACTGCTTATCATTGTGGTTATTAGGCTTCAAACAGGGGTTGGACAACGAATTTATTTTTCTTCCTTAGCAGCTTGCACAGTAACTTTAAAACTATGAGAGGCATTCTTTAGGTAGGAGGTGTCCGGGTCCATTGCTCCAAGTTCTATGCCTGTAGTGTGTCCTGTCTTCAACAATAGGGTCTTACCTTCAAGTTTTGGAAGGCAATCAAGGACTTTGGCAATGGCCTGTGTTCCTTTGGGAGTTCCTTAAATTAGGAAAGGGAAACTCTTCATTCTGGTGGGAGTGCAAACTGGTACAGCCAATATGGAAATCAGTGTGCAGATTCCTCAAAGTGTTATAAATTGATATACTATATGATCCAATCATAACACCCTGGGCACATCCAATCCCCCACCAAATTGTATCTCCTATTACAGAGATACTTGTCATGCACGTTCATCGATGCACTTTTCACAGTAGCCCAGAAGTGATAACAACATAGATGCCCATCAACTGATGAACAGATAAAGAAAATATGGTACATTTGCACAGTATATTATTATTCAACTCTCAAAAAAACTGAAATTATGAAATTTTCAGTTAAATAGATAGAACTGGAAACTAACATCTGGAGTAAGGTAACACAGACTGAGAAAGATAAATGTCACATTTTTTTCTCATTAATGGATGGTAGCTTTGTATTTTAGATATACATATTACATCTGGAAAATCCAGAGAGGTGAGGAAACAAATACTGGTGCAAAGGGGTTTGGGAGGCTTTATAGGGAGAAATATAATGCAGCAATATAAAACAGGAAATCAGAATAATAGAGCAGGAAATGTTAATCGGGTTGGGGAACAGGAGGGCAGAGGGGAGAGTATGTGGAAGGATAAATAATACTAAACCAAATTTGAAAAGGCCATATGGAAAAATACCACTATAGAAGCTACTAAAAGTATATCCATATACATTATTAAGGGAAATTAAAAGAAATTACCTTGTAACAGGGTTACATCCCTCCTACCACACATCATAGACTAGCAAAGTTCAGCCCAATGCTAGGGATGGACTACCTCCTTTGAAGCCCACTCAGTAGGAGGGAACTCATGTGTGGTTCTGTAAACATAGGCAAGTGCATGTGGCCAAGGTGGTCACAGATGTTAGAGAAAATCCTGCATGTGTTACATCCCTAGAAAAACATAATTTCTTACTGTATGCTAAATGTGAACCCTTATATTTACAGACAGTATACTTGTCACCAGTTTTCGAAGAAACTTATTCTGCCACAGATAAGGACAATTACAGAATGCCTTAACTAGTCAAACACAGAGAATATGTGCATGTCTATGAGATGCTCAGCCCTAAGTGACACAACTACAATGGAATTTCTACACCTAAGGTTCACGGAACACAGTGGAACAGGGATCAAGAGAACACTGATGTGTCTCTCAACTATCATCAGTGAAACTTCCTCATGCAAAAGAAGGTGCTTAAAACAGGAAGTCACAACCAATCAAAGTGTAGAGAATGAGAGACTGAAGAGTGCATGATTCTGGATAGAATTCCTATATTAAACCTCACCCACCCAGGGCTAAGGGACCATTACAGAAGAGGGGACAGAAAGATTGAAAGAGCCAGGGTTGGTGCACGAACATAAGGAAACAGAGTCTTCGAGCCCTATGGGAAGCTGCTCATATGAACTTGCAGCAATAGTGACAGCATGCACAAGACCCACACAGACTCAATCAGACAGAAACCCAGCATAGAACTAGGGAAATGGGCATCAGACCCCAACCTTAGCCAAGTAACTATTGGCAACTGATTACTGCTGGATGAGAAAGAGTCGATTTTGTTTTTAAAAAATATTTTATTTATTACAGGCTGACCAGTCTCCAGTGAATGAACTGGGTACACAAACTTGACTTGATAGGACTTAACAAATAATGCATAAAACCTGGTGGGGGTTATGGGAAAGGCAGATGATGGAGGGGGCTCTAAATATTGTTTAGATACACTGTATGGAATACAGAAAAATTCAATTAAAATATTTTAATTCCCATATCCTCACCTGCACTGGTCCTTGATTGATTTTGATAGGATTGCCACATGCACAGTATTAATCATACAAATCCATAGGCATGGAAGGTCATTTGATCTTATTGTATCTTCATCAAATTATTTCTTCAGTGTTTTAAAGTTTCTTTTCTACAAGTACTTCACTTTCTTGATTAGATTTATTCCAATATACTTTATAGATTTTGAGGCTATTGTGAATGGGACTGTTTCCCTGTTTTCTTTCTTGGTATGATGATTTTGATATATAGGAAGGCTACTGAATTTTGGTTGTTAATCATGTATCCTGCTACTTTCGTGGATGTTTTATCAACTACCCTAGTTTCTTATGAAATCTTTAGGATATTTTATGTATAGACTCAAATATTCAAATAAGGATATTTTGATTTCTTCCTCTAATTTGTATTCTTTTGGACAGTTCACAGAAAAACTCTGTGTGACTAATTTTGGAACCCTATAATTTTCTCTGTCTCTTGAAAAATAAGCTTCTTTGATGGGTTGTGACTGGGATACTTGTTTATAAGAATTTTGTGCTAGGATCCACAAATGAGGGAGAACATACCTGTTTTTACTTTACTTAGTATACAGCTTCTAGATCCACCCATTTATCTGCAAATTTCATTATTTCATCTTTCTTATAGCTTAGTAAAACTTCATTGTGTAAATGTGCCACATTTTCAGTAACTACTCATCCACTGAGGGGCACTTGGCTACTTCCATCTTTTAGCACCAGGCAGAGGCCAGATCCAGGCACTGTCCTTCATGTCTCTTTTGACTAGTTTTGGTTTGAAGTCTATTTTATCACTTATTAGAATAGCTACACATGCTTGTTTCTCAAATCCGTTTGCTTGGAATATCTCTTTTTTTACACTTTAACTTAAGATGGTTTCAATCATTGTTGGTGTGGTGAGTTTCTTGGAAGCAAGAAATCAATGAATCCTATTTTCTAATCCAACCAGTTAGTCAGTGTCTTTTTACTGGGGAGCTGAGATCATTAATATTGAGATTTATTATTAAGACAATATTGACAAATATTTATTAATTCCTGTTACACTGGTTTTGTAGAACTCTTTTCTTAGAATCCTCTTGGCTTAATGTTCCGAGATAATTTATTCTTTCTGTTCTCTTGAGAGTGTTTAATATTCTCTTCAGACCAAAGTATTCTATCAGTACTCTCTGGATAGCTGGTTTTGTGGACATAAATTCTTTAAATCTGTATTCATCATGGAAAGTTTTTCTTTCTCTTTCAATTACTACTATTAGTTTTGCCTGTTATAGTAGTCTAGTCTGTGTGATCTCTAAGACATTGGCCTAAACTCTTCTGGCTTTCATATTCTTCACTGAACTATCAGTTGTTGTTCTGATGAATCTGCCTTTTTATGTGACTTGTTTTTGTCTCTCATCCAGCTTTCAATATCTCTTCTTTGTTCTGTACATTTAGAATTTTTGATCCCTTTAATTTTTGGTTATACTTTCTTATTGGGTGTTTAAGACCATACAGTTGGCTCAGATAAACCAATTTATTTTTATTCTTCAGGTAGTTTGAGGATCTATTCCTCAAGGGCCATATGGGCTTGGGAGGAGCCCCTTACTCATTTCTTTTACCAGTATGGTCTCCTTGGTCAAGAATACAGGTGACACACCACAGTTACAGGACATTTTGAGAGATGCTCCATAGTCTTCTGGACCTTGGAGGGCTAGAAGCAAAAACTGTCCTTTAAGTCCCTCTGACCAATTAGTATAAACCTCAAGTATGGCTGTTAAACATCCAAGAAGGTTAGTTTCACCAGTCTGGTACTTTTAATTACCATGTGCAATGTATATAAAGTTTGGGCAAAAAAATCAACATTCTCAGATAAACCTTGACTGCACATATATTTTGTTCATTTAATGAGCTGTATTATAACTTTTCAGTATGTTGTTGGACTAATGTGTCGCACTCTGGTTTTTTAAAAACTAGCTAGGAATTATTTATGTCTCTTACTATCTAACCCTACCACCATGGTTTCTCCATTTAAAATGCCCCCATTTCTCCCTTAATAATACCCTTCTCCTATGGTCCCACTTCTCTTGAGCTCCTTCTTTCCTTTATCTC
>NW_008349266.1:151032-151735 GCF_000622305.1 Nannospalax galili
TAGTTCTTTGTATAGTCTTCCCCCCACCTTTAACTACCCCCCTTTTACATATTTTTCCCTTAATAACACCTTTATCTTACTATTCTCTCTTGGGTTCCTTCTTTCCCTTTACCTCCCTGTTTTCCTTCCATTATTCCTGGTCCCTGCAGTTGAGTCTGGGTACATACTCACAAGGATTTGGTGCTAGGATCCACATCCACATATCAGGGAGATCATACGTTGTTTGTTTTTCTAAATCTGTATTCACTTAGTATAACATTCCTAATTCCATCCATTTACTTTCAAATTTCCTGATTTCATCTTTCTTTACTACTGAGTAGAACTCCATCATATAAATGTACCACATTTTCATTATCTACTCTTCAGCAGAGGGACACTTAGGTTGCTTCCATTTCTTAGTAATTGTGAAAGGAGTAAGAACAAAAATGAATGTACAAGTGTTGCTACAATAGCATGAGTTCTTTGGGTATGTGCCAAAGAGTGGTATAACTGGGTCAATTGGCAGGTTCATTTTCAGTTTTTCAAGGGTTCTCCACACTGCTTTCCATAGGGGTTGGACACATTTGCAGTCCCATCAGCAATGGATGAGTGTTCCCCTTTACCTGCATCCTCTCCAACATTTGGTTTCATTTGTCCTCTTGATCTTAGCCAGTCTGACTGGGGTAAGATGAAATCTTAAAATGGTTTTAATTTGCATTTCCCT
>NW_008349266.1:153342-156817 GCF_000622305.1 Nannospalax galili
ATTTCTTAAAAATATTTTATTATTTTTATTTTATGTGTGTGTGTGTGTATTGCTTGCATGTAGATGAGTTCACCTGTGTCATGCAATGTCTGCAGAGAACAGAAGAGGCTGTTGGATCCCGTGGAACCGAAGTTACAGATAGTTATTACCTGCTATGTTGGTGCTGGCATTTGAACCAGGGTCTTCTTTAAGAACAACCAGTGTTCTTAACTGTTGAGCCATCTCTCCAGCCCTGGTTTGCATGTATCTCTTTGAGAATTTTGCATCTACGTTCATTAAGGATATGAGTCTGTAGTTTTCTTTTCTGGTTGTATCTTTTTTACCTGGCTTTGGTGTTAGAGTGATGACTGCTTCATAGAAGGAATTTTGTGTTTTCCCTTCATTTCTATCTTTTTGAATAAATTAAGTAGTATTGGATGTAGATCTTCTTTAAATGTCTGGTAGAATTCTGCTGTAAATAATCTGGTCCTGGGCTTTTTTTAGTCAGGAGGTTTTGTACTACAGTTTCAATTTCCTTATGTGTTATCGGTCTCTCTTTAAGTTGTTGATCTCTTCTTGTTTTAGTTTTGGTGGTTCCCATGCTTTTAGATCCCATTTATTTAGGTTTCCAAATTTGGTAGCATATAGGTTTTTTAAAATATTCTCTTATAATGTTCTGGATCCTTTTGGTGTCTTTTGTGATGTTTCCTCTTTCATCTCCAATTTTGTTGATTGGAGGTGCTCTTTCTTTGTTTTGGTTAACTGGGATAGGGGTCTATCAGTCTTGTTTATCTTTTCAAAGAACCAGCTATTGGATTCATTGATTATTTTTATTGTTTTCCTTGTTTCTATTTCATTAATTTCTGCTCTGATTTTGGTTATTTTTTCTCTTTTCCTGGGTTTGGGTTTCATTTGTTCTTGCCTTTCCAGTGTCTTGAGTTTCAGTGTTAAGTCATTTACTTGTGTTCTTTCTGTTTTTTAATAAAGGCACTTAGAGCTATAAACTACCTCTAAGGACTGCTTTCAATGTGTCCCAGAGGTTTTGTTGTGTTATATTGTCCTTTTCATTTAGTTCCAAGAATATTTTTATTTCTTTCTTAATTTCTCCTTTACCCATTCATCATTCAGGGGTGTGTTGTTTAATCTCCACTTGTTCATCTAGCTACTAGGGTTTCTTCCAATGTTGATTTTAAGGTTTATAACATTGTGGTCTAAATAGAATGCATGTAATTATTTCAACATTTTTCTATTTGTTGAGGCTTGTTTTGTGTGCCAGTATATGGTTGATTTTGTGGAAGGTTCCACGGGGTGCTGAATAGAAAGTGTATTCTTTGGTGCTTGAGTGAATTATTAGGTAGAAATGCTTTAGGCCCATTTGATGTATGGTACTGTTTAATTCAGATGTCTCTCTGTTAATCCTCTGTCCATTTGACCTATCGAATAGAGACAATGGAGTATTGAAGTCCCATAATATTAATGAGTTGGGATTAATCTGGTTTTTAATGTCCTATAGTACTATTTTTTTATGAAGTTGGGTGCACCAGAGTTTGGTGAATATATGATTATGATTGTGATATCTTCTTGGTCTATTGCTCCTTGATCAGAATGAAGTGGCTCTCTTTATCTTTTCTGATTAATTTTAGTTTGAGGTCTATTTTGCCAGATATTAGAATGCAATGCCTGCTTTCTTCTTAGTACCATTCACTTGATATATTTTTCCATCCTTTCACCTTAAGGTAGTGCCTGTCTTTGAAAGTGAGATAAGTTTTTACAGACAATAAAAATGGGTTCCATTTCTTAATCCACTCAACTAGTCTGTGTCTTTTGACTGGGGAGTTCATTCCATTGATATTTAAAGCTATTAATGAAAGATGTGTACTGATTCCTGTCGTTTTTATTTCTGCTCTCACTCTTCTTGTAGCTGTACATTTCCACAGTTATACCTTCATTAAGCTTCTTCTGTATCCCCTTGGGAATAGTTGTCCCTTTCATCACCTCTTTGTATTGCTTCAAGAACTCTCTGAAGTGCTCGTTTTATGGACATGAATTCTTTTAGTCTATTTATATCATCAAAGATTTTTCTTTCCCCTTTGACTATAATAAACATTATGGCTGGGTACAGTAATCTGGGTTGGCATCTGTGGTGATTTAGTATTGGGAATACATTGGTCCAGGTTCTTCTGTCTGTCATAATATGTGACTTGTTTTTCTTTCACAGCTTTCACTATTCTCTCTTTACTCTGTACATTTAGTGATTTTACTATGATGTGCCATGGAGAGTTTCTTTCCTGTTTCTGTCTATTTTTTGCTCTATGTGCTTCTTGTATGGGCATGTCATTATTCAATTTTGGGAAATTTTCTTCTATAATCCTGTTGACAACGTGATCCATACCATACATTGGTCCAGGTTCTTCTGTCTGTCATAATTTGCACTGAAATGTTAGCTGTAATTCTGATCATTTTCCTTTATATGTGACTTGTTTTCCTTTCACAGCTTTCAGTATTGTCTCTTTACTCTGTATGTTTAGTGATTTTACTATGATGTGCCATGGAGAGTTTCTTTCCTGTTTCTGTCTATTTTTTGCTCTATATGCTTCTTGTATGGGCATGTCATTATTTAATTTTGGGAAATTTTCTTCTATAATCCTGTTGACAATGTGATCCATATAATTATCCTGAAATTCTTCACTTCCTGTATGCCTATGATTCATGTTTGTGTGGTCACTGCCAGCGGCAACCTCTCCTCCATTCTTGTGGGTGCCGCTCCTTCATTCTCATGGTCATCGAGGCTGCTCCTCTGCTTGCCCTAGGCTGAGGCCTCTCTTCTTCCTGCCCAGGGCCAAGCCTGCTCTTCTGCTTGCCCAGTGCTGAAGCAGCTCTTCTGCTCACCTTGTGCTGCCTCCTGTCATTGCTGCTTCTGCCCGGTCTAGGACCCCAGAGCTGGTGAGGAGACTGTGTCAGTGGAGTGGCATTCAGACACAGGAAACCAGGTTCAGTGACACAGGTCTGCTTTATTGCAGTCATTGCTGCTTCTGCCCGGTCCAGGACCCCAGAGCTGGTGAGGAGACTGTGTTAGTGGAGTGGCATTCAGACACAGGAAACCAGGTTCAATGACACAGGTCTTCTTTACTGCAGGAAGGCACAAGCTTATATAGAGGTAGTGGTCCAATCACAGCACAGCAACAGATAGGATTCCTCATTAGAATAATGGGTTTCAGATTACAGAACCTGGATTCCTGGAAACCATGTGAACCTGACTGTTGCAATATCTAAGTGTTGCAATTTTGAATTCCAAGGGTGGTGGACAGGTAGGATTCCTCATTAGAATAATGGGTTTCAGATTACAGAGCCTGGATTCCTGGAAACCACATGACCCTGACTGTTGCAATATCTAAGGGTTGCAATTTTGAATTCCAAGGGTGGTGATTAGGGACTGGCAAGCTCCAGGCATCAGTCTCATAATCTGCCAATGGGAGCAAATGTCACAAGGCGTTCC
>NW_008349266.1:156846-162259 GCF_000622305.1 Nannospalax galili
GCAGTCCAGATATATCAAGGCACAGAAGAATGGCTCAGGGGGTCATTGTATTAAGAGCTCCATCTCTCAAGATGGTGACTCCGTGTTTTTATTTTTAAAGGTAAGGTATAGTTTAGAATATATAGCATATTGATATCAGTCCAGATATATCAAGGCAAAGTAGAATGGCTCAGGGCATCATTGTATTAAGAGCTCCATCTCTCAAGATGGTGAGCTTTCTTAGAAGCAGGTTATGTCAACTCCATGCCAACCAGTGGGAGTCGAGATTCTTTGCCTCGGCATTGTTGTCCCCACCTCAGTGGTCATCCAGAATAATTGACTGTGCCTGTCTTAGGTTATCCCGTCTGTCAGGATCTTGCCCGTCATTGACTACCAGGCCTCAAAGGGTGGGTCCCTTTGTGTAGTTTGGCAGAAGGAGAGGCAGTACATACAGTATTGGCCTGTGTAAAGACCTCCTCAGGGGTCAAGAATTTGTTGAAACCCATCAGAGGCCGACTATAGGTTGGGTGGTCACCCAGAATAATGGACTGTGCCTGTCTTAGGTTGTCCCATCTGTCGGGATCTTGCCCGTCACTGACTACCAGGCCTCGAAGGGTGGGTCCCTTTGTGTGGTTTGGCAGAAGGAGAGGCAGTACATAGAGTATTGGCCTGTGTAAAGACCACCTCAGGGGTCAAGAATTTGTTGAAACCCATCAGAGGCCGACTATAGGTTGGTAAGGGCAAGGAACAGTGGGTCCTTGTTTTCAGAGACATGCCTGGCATGATCTGGAGTTGGGGCAATAGCTAACTGAATTAGCCTTAACAAAATTAACAATGCAGGGTCCAAAAATTAGGACAAGGGTTAACAAAGCAAGGGGACCAATCAAGGCACACAGAAGTGTGGTACATGTGTAGTTTAGTGAACCATTGGCCAGGGGCGTGTAGATTTTGATGTGGAATTTACATCCTTTTCATTGGCTACATTAATAATCTGTCAAGCAATGTTGATGGGTTCATGAGGGATAACAAGTGTTGCTAGCACTTGAGAGTTAACAATACTGACAACATAAATAATAAGGAACATAGACAAATGTTTTCCTCTAAATTGAGGTCTTAGCTCAGCTAATGTCTCTGTTTGCAGAGTGAGATGTTCGAGGTCTCCCCAGGTTGGTGGCTTTTGTTGTCTGTGACGTTGGGTTGGTCTCTCTGTGGCTGAGAGGTTTTTAGCTTCCTCCAGGATCAGGGCTGCTATCTCTGGGGTCAGTGGTTATGGAGGGAGGTTTTCCATCACAGGCAATTCTGATGTTCCAGGCTGGGATCCAAATGGGGGCTGGAACATTATCTGGAAAGACACAAGCATAGCCTCGCTCTTGTTTTAACAACAGGTGTGGGCCCTTCCTTTTGCTGGTGAGAGGGCCCTCCATCTCACCATGGGGGCAGGAGGACCAGTGAATCTGGGTCACAGCCATATAGAAGACAGGAGGTTTGAACTAGCTTAAAGGCTGTAATTGCCCAGGCCTCAATTATAGGAGTGACCTTATATAATTAACTCTAAGATGAGTGGACCCATATTAATGGTTCCTGTGCCTGGGCTTCTGGGGCTTCAAAATTGCCAAGCCCTACCAAGGTGTCAAACCCAGTGTTTTGGATATTGGCATTTCTATTGCACTTTGCCTGTTGTTTGCATTCATCCTAATAAGCAGCTTTCCATAAGAGAAAATCATATCCCTGTAGACAGGCACGGGCAATATTCTGCCAGTCATAGGGAGTGTTGGCCGCATGGCTGATTGTATCTAATAGCTGACCAAACTAAGAGGAATGAATGCCATCCTCAATGGCTGCCTTACACAGCTTTTTAAAAGTATCATGAGAATATGGATTCCAGACATTAGGGTTCCGTAGTCCTTGATTGATGGTAACCAGAAGAAACTGGAAAATCACCCATTGTATCATAGGAGAGGGGCCTAGGTGGGAGGGGCTTCCAGTCCTCCTCTGGCAAAGAGGCGTAGATGGATGGGGGAAACATCCTTAGAGCTAGTGCAAGATGGTGGAAAGTAGCCATCACCCCATAATGGTGGAGCAGAGGCTGCCTTAACTTCCCATTTTTCATCAAAGCCAACACAAGATGGCAGAAGGTAGCCACTACCCCATAATGGTGGTGTGGGGGCAATCTTGACTTCTTGTTTTTTATCAGGTGGACACTCAGACCCTAATTCCTCATTTTTTACCTCATTACCAGCAGTCATTTCTGCATCAGAAGAGAAATCAGTTAGTTTGATTTTGACTGGAAATGCCTGGGACAAGCCGTCCCCACTATCCTGTTGCTTTATTTGTTTATCTATTTTTTTTAGTATGAGATTTTTCTGCTCAGGGGCATCAGGGGGAACTACCAGAAGTGAGGCCAGAATGGCAGTCACAATGGAGTGGAACAGCCCAGATTGTTGGTGCCCCTCCCTGACTACTCTCTTTCTGGCCAGAACAGCAAATGAGCCCATTGCTCCCGTCCCAATAGCAGGAATCCGTAAATCAGGGGGCAAAAGCTAGTACTTCATCTAATACTTTAGTTACTTCCTTCTCTATTACCCTAATTTGCCTACTCCTGAGGAGAGAAACCAGTGCAGCAGTGCAGGGTCTGGCAGCAGCTGGATGACAATTCCCCATACTGGAGGTCACTCACCCTGCAAGACATACCCACAAGGACTCAGGAGCCATTTAGGAAGATGATCGGTGGAGACAGGAATGACATGCCAAACCAAAGACTACAAGCCAGAAGAAGAAGCACAGGATAACAAAAGTGGTGAGCACCCATGGAAGAATCATTAGCAAAGGGGGCATCAGGAGCCCAAGTGTTACAGCTCAGTGTGTTACAGCTCCGTGGGGCAAGAAGCTTCGTGCCCCACATTGGGCGCCAGCTGTGGACACCGCCAGCAGGTACCACTCCTCCATTTTTGTGGGTGCCTCTCCTTCATTATCGCAGATGTGGAGGCTGCTCCTCTGCTTGCCCTAGGCTGAGGCTGCTCTTCTGCCTGCCCTGGGCAGAGCCCACTCTTCTGCTTGCCCAATGCTGAAGCAGCTCTTCTGCTCGCCCTGCTCTGCCTCCTGTAATCGATGCCTCTGCCCGGTCCAGGACCCCGGGGCTGGTGAGGAGACTGTGTCAGCTGAGCCGCATTCAGACACAGGAGACCAGGTTCAGTGACACAGGTCTGCTTTATTGCAGGAAGGCACAAGCTTATATATGGGTAGTGAGGTCCAATCACAGCACAGCAAGTAGGATACCTTATTAGCATAACAGACCTAGCATCCTATTAGCATAACAGTCTTAATGTCCTATCACAGAATAGTGGGTAGGATGCCTCATTAGGGTAATCGGTGTCAGATTACAGAGCCTGGATTCCTGGAAACCACGTGACCCTGAATGTTGCAATATCTAAGTGTTGCAATTTTGAATTCCAAGGGTGGTGATTAGGGAGTGGCGAGCTCTAGGCATCAGTCTCATGATCTTCCAGTGGGAGCAAATGTCACAAGGCATTCCTTGTGGCTCAAGTGGCTGGGCCGTTGCCTCAGGCCGGCTGTATGGCTGTCAATAAGACTTTCACCCTAGGGTCAAGCCTATCTCCCACAAGTTTGGACTTTTTATGGTGTCACACAATTCCTACATATTCCATTCTTGTGTTTTCTTCAATTTTTCATAATTTTTGCTTTAGTGGTCTAATTCATCCACTTTACCTTTCAATCTTGATATTCTATTTCCCATTTAATTCGTACTATTGATGTGGCTCTCTCCTATCTTTTCTAACTGGCTTATTGAGTGTTTCACTTCTTCATTTCAGCCTGAGTATTCTTCAATATTTCTAACTCTTTTCTGAATTTATTCAGAAGTTTATCCCTATCTTCTTTCAGTTCTTTGATTTGTTTGTGTGTTCTTTAAATTCACTGAATTCTTATATTATGTTTATAATTGTTCTTTTGAAGTCCATGTCCTGTGTTATCTCTAGGGTGTTCTCATTGTACTCCTCTACAGGACATTTGGTAGTTGGTAGGGATGTATTATTTTGATTTTTCATGTTATTATTTTCATGTTCTTACTTATAATTACTATTTTCAAATATTTGTCCTGAGCATGTGTTAGGTTGCCTTTCTCAAGAAACATTAAGTTGGGGGTGCTTATTTCTAGATTTTACATAGTGTGTTTGTTATTCATATTTGTGCCTTTGTGATGGGACCTAGGCATCTGGAGTTATGTACTTGATGTTGTTTCTTGTTATGGATATATGATTTTGCCTTTGTGAATTGGGTGGTTTTATCTTTGCTTTCTCTGATTCCAACTTGTTATGTTTTGATCAATTAAGTGATGCTGTATGTTCAGTCTTGGGACCACCATGTGTTGAAGTGCAAATTTGGTATAAGTGCTGTTCTCAGTTCAACTAGAGGTAGGAATATCTCTGATTCTGTGGTTCAAGGACAGACTCTACATGGTTCTGGTGTGTCAAGGTGAGAAGATTTACTGTTAGGTTTGTGATTTTTCTGTTGGAGGGACAAGAGTGATTCTAATCCATTAGTAACCAGAAAATGAGCAAATGACTATAGGTTTGGGTAGGGTTATTGCACAGGACGCACAACACCAGCTATGCCTTGGAAGATTAGGATGGCAACAAAGACAGAAAGGTCTGTACAATTGATTTTACTGGGTAAGTGGGATGGCAGTTCAATCCCAAACAAGTCCCAGTTGAGTAAGAACTGGAATACTGAATGCTGGGAACAGAAAACTCACAGTTCTGGCTGGTGCACAGGGATTCAGTATCCAAGCTCTGCCTGGGAGTAGTTAGAGGACCCAGGGAATGATGGGATTAGGAACTCACAGGTCTTTCAGCACTCATAGATCTTGCCCCTCAATGTGGATTTGTGACTCTAGCCAGGCCTCTGACCTGAGATGGCAGAAAGGGAAGGATGGGCTTGTGGAATTTACATGACAGGCAGTATTCTTGGGTGTGTCAGTACTCACAGTTTTGGAGGGTCTAATATTTTCTCAGTCTAATTTTTCTTTTCCTATATCTTATAATTCTACTACTTTCTTGATTTGTGTCATTTTCTCTTTTCTTGTTCTCTATTCTTCCTTAAAGAACTCTCAAAGCCCATCCCCAGTGATGTGAATTTTCTAACAAGGCCACGCCTTTTAAGACCTCCCAAAACAGCCCCACCAACTGGGGACAAAATGTCCAAATAATTGGAGCCTATGGGAGACATTCTCATTCAAACCACCACATCAGCCAAAGGTTCTTGGCCCAAATATCAGTACCAGGAATGAGGTTTTGTTTTAATCCAGATCTGGCACTGTCTGTCTGTCACTGTCTGTCACTGTGCTTTTTGCTACATAACTTTCAGATATATATACAAATGTGTATATACAAATGTGTGTGTGTGTGTGTGTGTGTGT
>NW_008349267.1:0-331 GCF_000622305.1 Nannospalax galili
TTTTTGGTCTTTTTGAGACAAGGATCTCCCTGAAGCCCCAACTGGCCTAGAACTAGCTATGTAAAACATCCTGGCCTTGATCTTGTAGAAGACCACCTGCCTTTGCCTCTGGAGTGCTGGGAATAAAGGCATGCACCACCACACCCTACCTGTAGAAATACATTTTAAAGTGATGTATTGTTTGGCAAATTTCTACTATAGCTAAGGAAAGGGAGAATTCTGAGTGGTAGCAACCAATCATTTCCAATGCCTCTGGGAAGAGACTAATCTATCAAGTACTTTAATTTCATGTTGAATATACACAATGGTTAGATGTTTTCAGTAGTACACG
>NW_008349268.1:0-584 GCF_000622305.1 Nannospalax galili
GATACATAGATAGATAGATAGATAGGTAGATGGATGATGGATGGATGGATGCATTAAAGGATGGATAGATAGATAGATTGAAAGAAAGAAAGAAAAGATACCAACATAGGTACTTGATAGACTGTAGACCCAATGGTACTAAGTGGACAGGAGACAGAGAATAGAGAAATATTTGGTAGGTGAAAGGGTAGGCAGGTGACCGAGAGGATAAAGTTTTCATGACAGAATATCATGTACAGACCGACTTAACAGCAGATCTTCTTCCACAGCAGCACAGGTGCTCCTAAAGCCACCCTCCCCTGGAATCTGGCATTTTCCTGTGTCCTTACATAACTGTCCCTGGTGCATATATCCCTCTGGTCCCCACCCTTTCGACCTCTGACAGTGACTCTGCCATGTAAGTAGATGAGAGGTACCTGAAGGGTCAGAGTGTGGCCTCCACGGTCATCTCCATCCAGTTCCTTATCTCCAACTACATCACACTAGTTTATTTGTCAATCAGGTCAAGAATATGGGGCACAGGCAAACCTCATCAGCACCCAAATGTCCCTGCCCACGCCAGGAGTCCCTCTGAGGCCGTCTGT